>NW_026705238.1:0-352500 GCF_029867415.1 Vicia villosa
TTATTAAAAGAATTAAAAATTTATTTGTTACAAACATTTACCTAAGTCATATATTTAACCTATGTATAAGATTATTTTTAAACACAGACAATATAAGTATTATTTTACTAATTCATCCAATCAATAACAACAAATACAATTTACATTAAAGAGTATTTTAATCGACACTATTCTCCACGCGCCTTTCTTAAATATCGAGAACCCTATTCCTTTTCACCACTTCACTCCGCCATCGTCAATCCAAACCCAAAACCCTAATTCCAAAGAGTATTATTGTGTTTGTTTTTTCTAATTTAAAACCAGACAAAGTTACATGTCACTCTAGTTTGTTTGGCTAGGAGGTGCTATAGTTTCAGCCACCATCACGTAAAATAGAATATCTTATTAAAAGAATTAAAAATTTATTTGTTACAAACATTTACCTAAGTCATATATTTAACCTATGTATAAGATTATTTTTAAACACAGACAATATAAGTATTATTTTACTAATTCATCCAATCAATAACAACAAATACAATTTACATTAAAGAGTATTTTAATCGACACTATTCTCCACGCGCCTTTCTTAAATATCGAGAACCCTATTCCTTTTCACCACTTCACTCCGCCATCGTCAATCCAAACCCAAAACCCTAATTCCAAAGAGTATTATTGTGTTTGTTTTTTCTAATTTAAAACCAGACAAAGTTACATGTCACTCTACTTTGTTTGGCTAGGAGGTGCTATAGTTTCAGCCACCATCACGTAAAATAGAATATCTTATTAAAAGAATTAAAAATTTATTTGTTACAAACATTTACCTAAGTCATATATTTAACCTATGTATAAGATTATTTTTAAACACAGACAATATAAGTATTATTTTACTAATTCATCCAATCAATAACAACAAATACAATTTACATTAAAGAGTATTTTAATCGACACTATTCTCCACGCGCCTTTCTTAAATATCGAGAACCCTATTCCTTTTCACCACTTCACTCCGCCATCGTCAATCCAAACCCAAAACCCTAATTCCAAAGAGTATTATTGTGTTTGTTTTTTCTAATTTAAAACCAGACAAAGTTACATGTCACTCTAGTTTGTTTGGCTAGGAGGTGCTATAGTTTCAGCCACCATCACGTAAAATAGAATATCTTATTAAAAGAATTAAAAATTTATTTGTTACAAACATTTACCTAAGTCATATATTTAACCTATGTATAAGATTATTTTTAAACACAGACAATATAAGTATTATTTTACTAATTCATCCAATCAATAACAACAAATACAATTTACATTAAAGAGTATTTTAATCGACACTATTCTCCACGCGCCTTTCTTAAATATCGAGAACCCTATTCCTTTTCACCACTTCACTCCGCCATCGTCAATCCAAACCCAAAACCCTAATTCCAAAGAGTATTATTGTGTTTGTTTTTTCTAATTTAAAACCAGACAAAGTTACATGTCACTCTAGTTTGTTTGGCTAGGAGGTGCTATAGTTTCAGCCACCATCACGTAAAATAGAATATCTTATTAAAAGAATTAAAAATTTATTTGTTACAAACATTTACCTAAGTCATATATTTAACCTATGTATAAGATTATTTTTAAACACAGACAATATAAGTATTATTTTACTAATTCATCCAATCAATAACAACAAATACAATTTACATTAAAGAGTATTTTAATCGACACTATTCTCCACGCGCCTTTCTTAAATATCGAGAACCCTATTCCTTTTCACCACTTCACTCCGCCATCGTCAATCCAAACCCAAAACCCTAATTCCAAAGAGTATTATTGTGTTTGTTTTTTCTAATTTAAAACCAGACAAAGTTACATGTCACTCTAGTTTGTTTGGCTAGGAGGTGCTATAGTTTCAGCCACCATCACGTAAAATAGAATATCTTATTAAAAGAATTAAAAATTTATTTGTTACAAACATTTACCTAAGTCATATATTTAACCTATGTATAAGATTATTTTTAAACACAGACAATATAAGTATTATTTTACTAATTCATCCAATCAATAACAACAAATACAATTTACATTAAAGAGTATTTTAATCGACACTATTCTCCACGCGCCTTTCTTAAATATCGAGAACCCTATTCCTTTTCACCACTTCACTCCGCCATCGTCAATCCAAACCCAAAACCCTAATTCCAAAGAGTATTATTGTGTTTGTTTTTTCTAATTTAAAACCAGACAAAGTTACATGTCACTCTAGTTTGTTTGGCTAGGAGGTGCTATAGTTTCAGCCACCATCACGTAAAATAGAATATCTTATTAAAAGAATTAAAAATTTATTTGTTACAAACATTTACCTAAGTCATATATTTAACCTATGTATAAGATTATTTTTAAACACAGACAATATAAGTATTATTTTACTAATTCATCCAATCAATAACAACAAATACAATTTACATTAAAGAGTATTTTAATCGACACTATTCTCCACGCGCCTTTCTTAAATATCGAGAACCCTATTCCTTTTCACCACTTCACTCCGCCATCGTCAATCCAAACCCAAAACCCTAATTCCAAAGAGTATTATTGTGTTTGTTTTTTCTAATTTAAAACCAGACAAAGTTACATGTCACTCTAGTTTGTTTGGCTAGGAGGTGCTATAGTTTCAGCCACCATCACGTAAAATAGAATATCTTATTAAAAGAATTAAAAATTTATTTGTTACAAACATTTACCTAAGTCATATATTTAACCTATGTATAAGATTATTTTTAAACACAGACAATATAAGTATTATTTTACTAATTCATCCAATCAATAACAACAAATACAATTTACATTAAAGAGTATTTTAATCGACACTATTCTCCACGCGCCTTTCTTAAATATCGAGAACCCTATTCCTTTTCACCACTTCACTCCGCCATCGTCAATCCAAACCCAAAACCCTAATTCCAAAGAGTATTATTGTGTTTGTTTTTTCTAATTTAAAACCAGACAAAGTTACATGTCACTCTACTTTGTTTGGCTAGGAGGTGCTATAGTTTCAGCCACCATCACGTAAAATAGAATATCTTATTAAAAGAATTAAAAATTTATTTGTTACAAACATTTACCTAAGTCATATATTTAACCTATGTATAAGATTATTTTTAAACACAGACAATATAAGTATTATTTTACTAATTCATCCAATCAATAACAACAAATACAATTTACATTAAAGAGTATTTTAATCGACACTATTCTCCACGCGCCTTTCTTAAATATCGAGAACCCTATTCCTTTTCACCACTTCACTCCGCCATCGTCAATCCAAACCCAAAACCCTAATTCCAAAGAGTATTATTGTGTTTGTTTTTTCTAATTTAAAACCAGACAAAGTTACATGTCACTCTAGTTTGTTTGGCTAGGAGGTGCTATAGTTTCAGCCACCATCACGTAAAATAGAATATCTTATTAAAAGAATTAAAAATTTATTTGTTACAAACATTTACCTAAGTCATATATTTAACCTATGTATAAGATTATTTTTAAACACAGACAATATAAGTATTATTTTACTAATTCATCCAATCAATAACAACAAATACAATTTACATTAAAGAGTATTTTAATCGACACTATTCTCCACGCGCCTTTCTTAAATATCGAGAACCCTATTCCTTTTCACCACTTCACTCCGCCATCGTCAATCCAAACCCAAAACCCTAATTCCAAAGAGTATTATTGTGTTTGTTTTTTCTAATTTAAAACCAGACAAAGTTACATGTCACTCTACTTTGTTTGGCTAGGAGGTGCTATAGTTTCAGCCACCATCACGTAAAATAGAATATCTTATTAAAAGAATTAAAAATTTATTTGTTACAAACATTTACCTAAGTCATATATTTAACCTATGTGTAAGATTATTTTTAAACACAGACAATATAAGTATTATTTTACTAATTCATCCAATCAATAACAACAAATAGAATTTACATTAAAGAGTATTTTAATCGACACTATTCTCCACGCGCCTTTCTTAAATATCGAGAACCCTATTCCTTTTCACCACTTCACTCCGCCATCGTCAATCCAAACCCAAAACCCTAATTCCAAAGAGTATTATTGTGTTTGTTTTTTCTAATTTAAAACCAGACAAAGTTACATGTCACTCTAGTTTGTTTGGCTAGGAGGTGCTATAGTTTCAGCCACCATCACGTAAAATAGAATATCTTATTAAAAGAATTAAAAATTTATTTGTTACAAACATTTACCTAAGTCATATATTTAACCTATGTATAAGATTATTTTTAAACACAGACAATATAAGTATTATTTTACTAATTCATCCAATCAATAACAACAAATACAATTTACATTAAAGAGTATTTTAATCGACACTATTCTCCACGCGCCTTTCTTAAATATCGAGAACCCTATTCCTTTTCACCACTTCACTCCGCCATCGTCAATCCAAACCCAAAACCCTAATTCCAAAGAGTATTATTGTGTTTGTTTTTTCTAATTTAAAACCAGACAAAGTTACATGTCACTCTAGTTTGTTTGGCTAGGAGGTGCTATAGTTTCAGCCACCATCACGTAAAATAGAATATCTTATTAAAAGAATTAAAAATTTATTTGTTACAAACATTTACCTAAGTCATATATTTAACCTATGTATAAGATTATTTTTAAACACAGACAATATAAGTATTATTTTACTAATTCATCCAATCAATAACAACAAATACAATTTACATTAAAGAGTATTTTAATCGACACTATTCTCCACGCGCCTTTCTTAAATATCGAGAACCCTATTCCTTTTCACCACTTCACTCCGCCATCGTCAATCCAAACCCAAAACCCTAATTCCAAAGAGTATTATTGTGTTTGTTTTTTCTAATTTAAAACCAGACAAAGTTACATGTCACTCTACTTTGTTTGGCTAGGAGGTGCTATAGTTTCAGCCACCATCACGTAAAATAGAATATCTTATTAAAAGAATTAAAAATTTATTTGTTACAAACATTTACCTAAGTCATATATTTAACCTATGTATAAGATTATTTTTAAACACAGACAATATAAGTATTATTTTACTAATTCATCCAATCAATAACAACAAATACAATTTACATTAAAGAGTATTTTAATCGACACTATTCTCCACGCGCCTTTCTTAAATATCGAGAACCCTATTCCTTTTCACCACTTCACTCCGCCATCGTCAATCCAAACCCAAAACCCTAATTCCAAAGAGTATTATTGTGTTTGTTTTTTCTAATTTAAAACCAGACAAAGTTACATGTCACTCTAGTTTGTTTGGCTAGGAGGTGCTATAGTTTCAGCCACCATCACGTAAAATAGAATATCTTATTAAAAGAATTAAAAATTTATTTGTTACAAACATTTACCTAAGTCATATATTTAACCTATGTATAAGATTATTTTTAAACACAGACAATATAAGTATTATTTTACTAATTCATCCAATCAATAACAACAAATACAATTTACATTAAAGAGTATTTTAATCGACACTATTCTCCACGCGCCTTTCTTAAATATCGAGAACCCTATTCCTTTTCACCACTTCACTCCGCCATCGTCAATCCAAACCCAAAACCCTAATTCCAAAGAGTATTATTGTGTTTGTTTTTTCTAATTTAAAACCAGACAAAGTTACATGTCACTCTAGTTTGTTTGGCTAGGAGGTGCTATAGTTTCAGCCACCATCACGTAAAATAGAATATCTTATTAAAAGAATTAAAAATTTATTTGTTACAAACATTTACCTAAGTCATATATTTAACCTATGTATAAGATTATTTTTAAACACAGACAATATAAGTATTATTTTACTAATTCATCCAATCAATAACAACAAATACAATTTACATTAAAGAGTATTTTAATCGACACTATTCTCCACGCGCCTTTCTTAAATATCGAGAACCCTATTCCTTTTCACCACTTCACTCCGCCATCGTCAATCCAAACCCAAAACCCTAATTCCAAAGAGTATTATTGTGTTTGTTTTTTCTAATTTAAAACCAGACAAAGTTACATGTCACTCTAGTTTGTTTGGCTAGGAGGTGCTATAGTTTCAGCCACCATCACGTAAAATAGAATATCTTATTAAAAGAATTAAAAATTTATTTGTTACAAACATTTACCTAAGTCATATATTTAACCTATGTATAAGATTATTTTTAAACACAGACAATATAAGTATTATTTTACTAATTCATCCAATCAATAACAACAAATACAATTTACATTAAAGAGTATTTTAATCGACACTATTCTCCACGCGCCTTTCTTAAATATCGAGAACCCTATTCCTTTTCACCACTTCACTCCGCCATCGTCAATCCAAACCCAAAACCCTAATTCCAAAGAGTATTATTGTGTTTGTTTTTTCTAATTTAAAACCAGACAAAGTTACATGTCACTCTACTTTGTTTGGCTAGGAGGTGCTATAGTTTCAGCCACCATCACGTAAAATAGAATATCTTATTAAAAGAATTAAAAATTTATTTGTTACAAACATTTACCTAAGTCATATATTTAACCTATGTGTAAGATTATTTTTAAACACAGACAATATAAGTATTATTTTACTAATTCATCCAATCAATAACAACAAATAGAATTTACATTAAAGAGTATTTTAATCGACACTATTCTCCACGCGCCTTTCTTAAATATCGAGAACCCTATTCCTTTTCACCACTTCACTCCGCCATCGTCAATCCAAACCCAAAACCCTAATTCCAAAGAGTATTATTGTGTTTGTTTTTTCTAATTTAAAACCAGACAAAGTTACATGTCACTCTACTTTGTTTGGCTAGGAGGTGATATAGTTTCAGCCACCATCACGTAAAATAGAATATCTTATTAAAAGAATTAAAAATTTATTTGTTACAAACATTTACCTAAGTCATATATTTAACCTATGTATAAGATTATTTTTAAACACAGACAATATAAGTATTATTTTACTAATTCATCCAATCAATAACAACAAATACAATTTACATTAAAGAGTATTTTAATCGACACTATTCTCCACGCGCCTTTCTTAAATATCGAGAACCCTATTCCTTTTCACCACTTCACTCCGCCATCGTCAATCCAAACCCAAAACCCTAATTCCAAAGAGTATTATTGTGTTTGTTTTTTCTAATTTAAAACCAGACAAAGTTACATGTCACTCTAGTTTGTTTGGCTAGGAGGTGCTATAGTTTCAGCCACCATCACGTAAAATAGAATATCTTATTAAAAGAATTAAAAATTTATTTGTTACAAACATTTACCTAAGTCATATATTTAACCTATGTATAAGATTATTTTTAAACACAGACAATATAAGTATTATTTTACTAATTCATCCAATCAATAACAACAAATACAATTTACATTAAAGAGTATTTTAATCGACACTATTCTCCACGCGCCTTTCTTAAATATCGAGAACCCTATTCCTTTTCACCACTTCACTCCGCCATCGTCAATCCAAACCCAAAACCCTAATTCCAAAGAGTATTATTGTGTTTGTTTTTTCTAATTTAAAACCAGACAAAGTTACATGTCACTCTACTTTGTTTGGCTAGGAGGTGCTATAGTTTCAGCCACCATCACGTAAAATAGAATATCTTATTAAAAGAATTAAAAATTTATTTGTTACAAACATTTACCTAAGTCATATATTTAACCTATGTATAAGATTATTTTTAAACACAGACAATATAAGTATTATTTTACTAATTCATCCAATCAATAACAACAAATACAATTTACATTAAAGAGTATTTTAATCGACACTATTCTCCACGCGCCTTTCTTAAATATCGAGAACCCTATTCCTTTTCACCACTTCACTCCGCCATCGTCAATCCAAACCCAAAACCCTAATTCCAAAGAGTATTATTGTGTTTGTTTTTTCTAATTTAAAACCAGACAAAGTTACATGTCACTCTAGTTTGTTTGGCTAGGAGGTGCTATAGTTTCAGCCACCATCACGTAAAATAGAATATCTTATTAAAAGAATTAAAAATTTATTTGTTACAAACATTTACCTAAGTCATATATTTAACCTATGTATAAGATTATTTTTAAACACAGACAATATAAGTATTATTTTACTAATTCATCCAATCAATAACAACAAATACAATTTACATTAAAGAGTATTTTAATCGACACTATTCTCCACGCGCCTTTCTTAAATATCGAGAACCCTATTCCTTTTCACCACTTCACTCCGCCATCGTCAATCCAAACCCAAAACCCTAATTCCAAAGAGTATTATTGTGTTTGTTTTTTCTAATTTAAAACCAGACAAAGTTACATGTCACTCTAGTTTGTTTGGCTAGGAGGTGCTATAGTTTCAGCCACCATCACGTAAAATAGAATATCTTATTAAAAGAATTAAAAATTTATTTGTTACAAACATTTACCTAAGTCATATATTTAACCTATGTATAAGATTATTTTTAAACACAGACAATATAAGTATTATTTTACTAATTCATCCAATCAATAACAACAAATACAATTTACATTAAAGAGTATTTTAATCGACACTATTCTCCACGCGCCTTTCTTAAATATCGAGAACCCTATTCCTTTTCACCACTTCACTCCGCCATCGTCAATCCAAACCCAAAACCCTAATTCCAAAGAGTATTATTGTGTTTGTTTTTTCTAATTTAAAACCAGACAAAGTTACATGTCACTCTACTTTGTTTGGCTAGGAGGTGCTATAGTTTCAGCCACCATCACGTAAAATAGAATATCTTATTAAAAGAATTAAAAATTTATTTGTTACAAACATTTACCTAAGTCATATATTTAACCTATGTATAAGATTATTTTTAAACACAGACAATATAAGTATTATTTTACTAATTCATCCAATCAATAACAACAAATACAATTTACATTAAAGAGTATTTTAATCGACACTATTCTCCACGCGCCTTTCTTAAATATCGAGAACCCTATTCCTTTTCACCACTTCACTCCGCCATCGTCAATCCAAACCCAAAACCCTAATTCCAAAGAGTATTATTGTGTTTGTTTTTTCTAATTTAAAACCAGACAAAGTTACATGTCACTCTACTTTGTTTGGCTAGGAGGTGCTATAGTTTCAGCCACCATCACGTAAAATAGAATATCTTATTAAAAGAATTAAAAATTTATTTGTTACAAACATTTACCTAAGTCATATATTTAACCTATGTATAAGATTATTTTTAAACACAGACAATATAAGTATTATTTTACTAATTCATCCAATCAATAACAACAAATACAATTTACATTAAAGAGTATTTTAATCGACACTATTCTCCACGCGCCTTTCTTAAATATCGAGAACCCTATTCCTTTTCACCACTTCACTCCGCCATCGTCAATCCAAACCCAAAACCCTAATTCCAAAGAGTATTATTGTGTTTGTTTTTTCTAATTTAAAACCAGACAAAGTTACATGTCACTCTAGTTTGTTTGGCTAGGAGGTGCTATAGTTTCAGCCACCATCACGTAAAATAGAATATCTTATTAAAAGAATTAAAAATTTATTTGTTACAAACATTTACCTAAGTCATATATTTAACCTATGTATAAGATTATTTTTAAACACAGACAATATAAGTATTATTTTACTAATTCATCCAATCAATAACAACAAATACAATTTACATTAAAGAGTATTTTAATCGACACTATTCTCCACGCGCCTTTCTTAAATATCGAGAACCCTATTCCTTTTCACCACTTCACTCCGCCATCGTCAATCCAAACCCAAAACCCTAATTCCAAAGAGTATTATTGTGTTTGTTTTTTCTAATTTAAAACCAGACAAAGTTACATGTCACTCTAGTTTGTTTGGCTAGGAGGTGCTATAGTTTCAGCCACCATCACGTAAAATAGAATATCTTATTAAAAGAATTAAAAATTTATTTGTTACAAACATTTACCTAAGTCATATATTTAACCTATGTATAAGATTATTTTTAAACACAGACAATATAAGTATTATTTTACTAATTCATCCAATCAATAACAACAAATACAATTTACATTAAAGAGTATTTTAATCGACACTATTCTCCACGCGCCTTTCTTAAATATCGAGAACCCTATTCCTTTTCACCACTTCACTCCGCCATCGTCAATCCAAACCCAAAACCCTAATTCCAAAGAGTATTATTGTGTTTGTTTTTTCTAATTTAAAACCAGACAAAGTTACATGTCACTCTAGTTTGTTTGGCTAGGAGGTGCTATAGTTTCAGCCACCATCACGTAAAATAGAATATCTTATTAAAAGAATTAAAAATTTATTTGTTACAAACATTTACCTAAGTCATATATTTAACCTATGTATAAGATTATTTTTAAACACAGACAATATAAGTATTATTTTACTAATTCATCCAATCAATAACAACAAATACAATTTACATTAAAGAGTATTTTAATCGACACTATTCTCCACGCGCCTTTCTTAAATATCGAGAACCCTATTCCTTTTCACCACTTCACTCCGCCATCGTCAATCCAAACCCAAAACCCTAATTCCAAAGAGTATTATTGTGTTTGTTTTTTCTAATTTAAAACCAGACAAAGTTACATGTCACTCTACTTTGTTTGGCTAGGAGGTGCTATAGTTTCAGCCACCATCACGTAAAATAGAATATCTTATTAAAAGAATTAAAAATTTATTTGTTACAAACATTTACCTAAGTCATATATTTAACCTATGTATAAGATTATTTTTAAACACAGACAATATAAGTATTATTTTACTAATTCATCCAATCAATAACAACAAATACAATTTACATTAAAGAGTATTTTAATCGACACTATTCTCCACGCGCCTTTCTTAAATATCGAGAACCCTATTCCTTTTCACCACTTCACTCCGCCATCGTCAATCCAAACCCAAAACCCTAATTCCAAAGAGTATTATTGTGTTTGTTTTTTCTAATTTAAAACCAGACAAAGTTACATGTCACTCTAGTTTGTTTGGCTAGGAGGTGCTATAGTTTCAGCCACCATCACGTAAAATAGAATATCTTATTAAAAGAATTAAAAATTTATTTGTTACAAACATTTACCTAAGTCATATATTTAACCTATGTATAAGATTATTTTTAAACACAGACAATATAAGTATTATTTTACTAATTCATCCAATCAATAACAACAAATACAATTTACATTAAAGAGTATTTTAATCGACACTATTCTCCACGCGCCTTTCTTAAATATCGAGAACCCTATTCCTTTTCACCACTTCACTCCGCCATCGTCAATCCAAACCCAAAACCCTAATTCCAAAGAGTATTATTGTGTTTGTTTTTTCTAATTTAAAACCAGACAAAGTTACATGTCACTCTACTTTGTTTGGCTAGGAGGTGCTATAGTTTCAGCCACCATCACGTAAAATAGAATATCTTATTAAAAGAATTAAAAATTTATTTGTTACAAACATTTACCTAAGTCATATATTTAACCTATGTATAAGATTATTTTTAAACACAGACAATATAAGTATTATTTTACTAATTCATCCAATCAATAACAACAAATACAATTTACATTAAAGAGTATTTTAATCGACACTATTCTCCACGCGCCTTTCTTAAATATCGAGAACCCTATTCCTTTTCACCACTTCACTCCGCCATCGTCAATCCAAACCCAAAACCCTAATTCCAAAGAGTATTATTGTGTTTGTTTTTTCTAATTTAAAACCAGACAAAGTTACATGTCACTCTAGTTTGTTTGGCTAGGAGGTGCTATAGTTTCAGCCACCATCACGTAAAATAGAATATCTTATTAAAAGAATTAAAAATTTATTTGTTACAAACATTTACCTAAGTCATATATTTAACCTATGTATAAGATTATTTTTAAACACAGACAATATAAGTATTATTTTACTAATTCATCCAATCAATAACAACAAATACAATTTACATTAAAGAGTATTTTAATCGACACTATTCTCCACGCGCCTTTCTTAAATATCGAGAACCCTATTCCTTTTCACCACTTCACTCCGCCATCGTCAATCCAAACCCAAAACCCTAATTCCAAAGAGTATTATTGTGTTTGTTTTTTCTAATTTAAAACCAGACAAAGTTACATGTCACTCTAGTTTGTTTGGCTAGGAGGTGCTATAGTTTCAGCCACCATCACGTAAAATAGAATATCTTATTAAAAGAATTAAAAATTTATTTGTTACAAACATTTACCTAAGTCATATATTTAACCTATGTATAAGATTATTTTTAAACACAGACAATATAAGTATTATTTTACTAATTCATCCAATCAATAACAACAAATACAATTTACATTAAAGAGTATTTTAATCGACACTATTCTCCACGCGCCTTTCTTAAATATCGAGAACCCTATTCCTTTTCACCACTTCACTCCGCCATCGTCAATCCAAACCCAAAACCCTAATTCCAAAGAGTATTATTGTGTTTGTTTTTTCTAATTTAAAACCAGACAAAGTTACATGTCACTCTAGTTTGTTTGGCTAGGAGGTGCTATAGTTTCAGCCACCATCACGTAAAATAGAATATCTTATTAAAAGAATTAAAAATTTATTTGTTACAAACATTTACCTAAGTCATATATTTAACCTATGTATAAGATTATTTTTAAACACAGACAATATAAGTATTATTTTACTAATTCATCCAATCAATAACAACAAATACAATTTACATTAAAGAGTATTTTAATCGACACTATTCTCCACGCGCCTTTCTTAAATATCGAGAACCCTATTCCTTTTCACCACTTCACTCCGCCATCGTCAATCCAAACCCAAAACCCTAATTCCAAAGAGTATTATTGTGTTTGTTTTTTCTAATTTAAAACCAGACAAAGTTACATGTCACTCTAGTTTGTTTGGCTAGGAGGTGCTATAGTTTCAGCCACCATCACGTAAAATAGAATATCTTATTAAAAGAATTAAAAATTTATTTGTTACAAACATTTACCTAAGTCATATATTTAACCTATGTATAAGATTATTTTTAAACACAGACAATATAAGTATTATTTTACTAATTCATCCAATCAATAACAACAAATACAATTTACATTAAAGAGTATTTTAATCGACACTATTCTCCACGCGCCTTTCTTAAATATCGAGAACCCTATTCCTTTTCACCACTTCACTCCGCCATCGTCAATCCAAACCCAAAACCCTAATTCCAAAGAGTATTATTGTGTTTGTTTTTTCTAATTTAAAACCAGACAAAGTTACATGTCACTCTAGTTTGTTTGGCTAGGAGGTGCTATAGTTTCAGCCACCATCACGTAAAATAGAATATCTTATTAAAAGAATTAAAAATTTATTTGTTACAAACATTTACCTAAGTCATATATTTAACCTATGTATAAGATTATTTTTAAACACAGACAATATAAGTATTATTTTACTAATTCATCCAATCAATAACAACAAATACAATTTACATTAAAGAGTATTTTAATCGACACTATTCTCCACGCGCCTTTCTTAAATATCGAGAACCCTATTCCTTTTCACCACTTCACTCCGCCATCGTCAATCCAAACCCAAAACCCTAATTCCAAAGAGTATTATTGTGTTTGTTTTTTCTAATTTAAAACCAGACAAAGTTACATGTCACTCTACTTTGTTTGGCTAGGAGGTGCTATAGTTTCAGCCACCATCACGTAAAATAGAATATCTTATTAAAAGAATTAAAAATTTATTTGTTACAAACATTTACCTAAGTCATATATTTAACCTATGTATAAGATTATTTTTAAACACAGACAATATAAGTATTATTTTACTAATTCATCCAATCAATAACAACAAATACAATTTACATTAAAGAGTATTTTAATCGACACTATTCTCCACGCGCCTTTCTTAAATATCGAGAACCCTATTCCTTTTCACCACTTCACTCCGCCATCGTCAATCCAAACCCAAAACCCTAATTCCAAAGAGTATTATTGTGTTTGTTTTTTCTAATTTAAAACCAGACAAAGTTACATGTCACTCTAGTTTGTTTGGCTAGGAGGTGCTATAGTTTCAGCCACCATCACGTAAAATAGAATATCTTATTAAAAGAATTAAAAATTTATTTGTTACAAACATTTACCTAAGTCATATATTTAACCTATGTATAAGATTATTTTTAAACACAGACAATATAAGTATTATTTTACTAATTCATCCAATCAATAACAACAAATACAATTTACATTAAAGAGTATTTTAATCGACACTATTCTCCACGCGCCTTTCTTAAATATCGAGAACCCTATTCCTTTTCACCACTTCACTCCGCCATCGTCAATCCAAACCCAAAACCCTAATTCCAAAGAGTATTATTGTGTTTGTTTTTTCTAATTTAAAACCAGACAAAGTTACATGTCACTCTACTTTGTTTGGCTAGGAGGTGCTATAGTTTCAGCCACCATCACGTAAAATAGAATATCTTATTAAAAGAATTAAAAATTTATTTGTTACAAACATTTACCTAAGTCATATATTTAACCTATGTATAAGATTATTTTTAAACACAGACAATATAAGTATTATTTTACTAATTCATCCAATCAATAACAACAAATACAATTTACATTAAAGAGTATTTTAATCGACACTATTCTCCACGCGCCTTTCTTAAATATCGAGAACCCTATTCCTTTTCACCACTTCACTCCGCCATCGTCAATCCAAACCCAAAACCCTAATTCCAAAGAGTATTATTGTGTTTGTTTTTTCTAATTTAAAACCAGACAAAGTTACATGTCACTCTAGTTTGTTTGGCTAGGAGGTGCTATAGTTTCAGCCACCATCACGTAAAATAGAATATCTTATTAAAAGAATTAAAAATTTATTTGTTACAAACATTTACCTAAGTCATATATTTAACCTATGTATAAGATTATTTTTAAACACAGACAATATAAGTATTATTTTACTAATTCATCCAATCAATAACAACAAATACAATTTACATTAAAGAGTATTTTAATCGACACTATTCTCCACGCGCCTTTCTTAAATATCGAGAACCCTATTCCTTTTCACCACTTCACTCCGCCATCGTCAATCCAAACCCAAAACCCTAATTCCAAAGAGTATTATTGTGTTTGTTTTTTCTAATTTAAAACCAGACAAAGTTACATGTCACTCTAGTTTGTTTGGCTAGGAGGTGCTATAGTTTCAGCCACCATCACGTAAAATAGAATATCTTATTAAAAGAATTAAAAATTTATTTGTTACAAACATTTACCTAAGTCATATATTTAACCTATGTATAAGATTATTTTTAAACACAGACAATATAAGTATTATTTTACTAATTCATCCAATCAATAACAACAAATACAATTTACATTAAAGAGTATTTTAATCGACACTATTCTCCACGCGCCTTTCTTAAATATCGAGAACCCTATTCCTTTTCACCACTTCACTCCGCCATCGTCAATCCAAACCCAAAACCCTAATTCCAAAGAGTATTATTGTGTTTGTTTTTTCTAATTTAAAACCAGACAAAGTTACATGTCACTCTAGTTTGTTTGGCTAGGAGGTGCTATAGTTTCAGCCACCATCACGTAAAATAGAATATCTTATTAAAAGAATTAAAAATTTATTTGTTACAAACATTTACCTAAGTCATATATTTAACCTATGTATAAGATTATTTTTAAACACAGACAATATAAGTATTATTTTACTAATTCATCCAATCAATAACAACAAATACAATTTACATTAAAGAGTATTTTAATCGACACTATTCTCCACGCGCCTTTCTTAAATATCGAGAACCCTATTCCTTTTCACCACTTCACTCCGCCATCGTCAATCCAAACCCAAAACCCTAATTCCAAAGAGTATTATTGTGTTTGTTTTTTCTAATTTAAAACCAGACAAAGT
The DNA here is from genome assembly GCF_029867415.1 of Vicia villosa. Taxonomy (NCBI): domain Eukaryota; kingdom Viridiplantae; phylum Streptophyta; class Magnoliopsida; order Fabales; family Fabaceae; genus Vicia; species Vicia villosa. The sequence goes on from NW_026705238.1 coordinate 15,932, forward strand.
TACATGTCACTCTAGTTTGTTTGGCTAGGAGGTGCTATAGTTTCAGCCACCATCACGTAAAATAGAATATCTTATTAAAAGAATTAAAAATTTATTTGTTACAAACATTTACCTAAGTCATATATTTAACCTATGTATAAGATTATTTTTAAACACAGACAATATAAGTATTATTTTACTAATTCATCCAATCAATAACAACAAATACAATTTACATTAAAGAGTATTTTAATCGAAACTATTCTCCACGCGCCTTTCTTAAATATCGAGAACCCTATTCCTTTTCACCACTTCACTCCGCCATCGTCAATCCAAAACCAAAACCCTAATTCCAAAGAGTATTATTGTGTTTGTTTTTTCTAATTTAAAACCAGACAAAGTTACATGTCACTCTAGTTTGTTTGGCTAGGAGGTGCTATAGTTTCAGCCACCATCACGTAAAATAGAATATCTTATTAAAAGAATTAAAAATTTATTTGTTACAAACATTTACCTAAGTCATATATTTAACCTATGTATAAGATTATTTTTAAACACAGACAATATAAGTATTATTTTACTAATTCATCCAATCAATAACAACAAATACAATTTACATTAAAGAGTATTTTAATCGACACTATTCTCCACGCGCCTTTCTTAAATATCGAGAACCCTATTCCTTTTCACCACTTCACTCCGCCATCGTCAATCTAAACCCAAAACCCTAATTCCAAAGAGTATTATTGTGTTTGTTTTTTCTAATTTAAAACCAGACAAAGTTACATGTCACTCTAGTTTGTTTGGCTAGGAGGTGATATAGTTTGATGATAAGTAGAAATAGGCTGGGCTCCCATTTGATAAGCCCAAATGGGAATGAAGTAACCATAAAACCCTAAAGATATAGGCAAGGATCCGCCTCCCCTGTTCCAAATTTTCGGTCAAGCTCCATCTTCTTCATTCTGATCAGTTTCTTCTCCTGCTTCAAGAACAAAACACCTACACCAATATTCTAGTTTTAAATCTCCATGGCACCACCAAAACGACTCCGCATCACTCCGCTCGATGATCCACCCACCGCCTACTCCTCCGATGACGACCAACCGCCTTCCTCCAAAAAGCCAGAAGATGAAGTAGTCGATGAAGAAGAAGTTTCAGAAGAAGGAGAAGAAACTGATCAGAATGAAGAAGATGAAGAAGAAGAAGAAGGTTCTTCATCCGAAGAAGAACAAGTTCAACCTCCTTCCAAAAATCCTCCACCTTCTACCCCAATCTCAAACCCTAAACCCGAGTCCGGTTCCGAATCGGAGTCTGGTGCCGAATCCGGATCTGAATCTGATTCTGAACAAGAACCTACTCCACCTAACGCCAAAGTCAAGCCTCTCGCATCAAAGCCCATGAAAGCCCAACCACAAGCCCAATCTACTCCCGTACCGGCCAGATCTGGAACAAAGCGTGCCAACGAAAACGGTTCCAAACCTGCTAAGAAGAAAACAATCGCCGCTGGCGGCGGTGGTGGTTCTGAGAACGAAGCGGATGGAGACGGTGACGTGAAAATGACCGGGGAAGACTCTAAGAAGATGAATCCGAGAGTCTTCACTGAAGAAGATGAGATTGCCATTCTGAAAGGTCTCGCTGACTTCATTTCCAAAACTGGTAATGATCCGATGAAGGACCTGGTGGCATTTCATAGGTTTGTGAAGAAATCTATTCATGGTGATGCGACTAGCGAACAGCTGAAGCGGAAGGTTCGTGGTTTGAAGATGAAGTTCAAAGACGGTGGTAGTTTTACTAAAGAGCATGATAAGAGAGCTTTTGAACTTTCCAAAAAGGTTTGGGGCAATACTGAAGGCAATAATGGAGGCAATGAAGGGGAAGAAAATGGGAAAGTGAATGAGAAAACTCCGAAGAGTACTAAGAAGGAAGCTCCTGTGAGAAACAATTGTTCTGCTAAGAAAGAAGTAGTTGCCAAGAATGGTGCTGGAAAAGATGAGGGTGTTGTTGATAAAAGCTTGGCTTTGAGTGAAATGTGTAAATTTGGTGAAGCTGCGGGGTTATCCTTGTTGAACAAGGCTATGGAGAGGGGAATGGGATTGTTGGAGGAGTCTAAGGCTGATGAGTTTGATGAGAGATGGAGAAAGGTTCAAATTGCGGAGATGGAACTGTCTGTGACTCGAGGGCAACTGCTCAAGGATCAGATTAGGATAGCATTGGAGGCGTTGAAGAAGAAGTCTATCAATTAGGGTTGTCAATTTTGTGGCTAATCTGGTAAATGTTCTGGACAATCAATTAGGGTTATCTTAGGGTTAATTTTGTTGGTAATCTGGTACATGTTTTGGATATGTTCTCTTTTTTATTTATGCAGTGATTTTGCGGTTATCTTATGATCATTTGGTTTAACAACTGCTGATTTATGATGAATGTATTATGAGTTTTTCATATGAAATTATTATGGTTGTTTGATTGTTTGATTATTGTTTATATGAAATTGTTATGGATTAGAGATTTTGAATATTGTCATTGCTGAACATGCAAAGATACACATCATGTAGTTTTGATGGTTGTAATGTTATACCAGCATGTTTGTTTGGACATGTGGTTTGATAGAGCTTAGTCTCTTGCTCAAACAGATTGGAAGTTTCTGAAATGAATTTCAGATTTGCACTTCATGCATGTGTAGAATACCTACAGATTGGAAGGTTTCTGAAATGAATTTTAGATTTGCACTTCATGCATGTGTAGAATACCTTCAGTGTGAGTGTTTGAACAAGAGGTGAAGCCATTTTTGTAATGGGAGCTAAACAATGAAGCACGGACACGATACGAGTATCGGATACGATACGTATCCGATACGGCGATACGTTACTAATTGAATAATACAAGATACGATACGTTTAAGATACGCATATAAAGATTAAAATAAAATATTTAGTTAAATTATTGTCTAACAAAACCACTCTCATAATAGAACTTTCAATACATAACTATATTACTAAAAAATATTAAATCTAAGATATTGGTATAGTATCAATGTTGGAAAATGTTAGTCATATAAATAGTCACTAATAATAGTCACTAATGATCAATATTATTGGCATTGAAAACTTAGCATAGTTATTATTAATAGTTATTGCCTATTACTTTTATCTTAACGTGCAACTATTGCCTAATATGCCTAATAGGAAGTCCCAACTAATGACTATTAAAAAATAAAAAAATAAACGAAGAGTCATTAAAAAAATAAAATCTGCAAAAAAAATTGAAGATCACGTATCGGGACGTATCGGAAGCGTATCGCAGCCGTATCGGATTTTTTTTTATTTTTTTATTTTTTTAAAAAATTCCGATACTCCTTCGATACGTATCGGCAGCGTATCGGAGCGTATCGGAGCGTATCGGATACGATACGACAGGGATTTTGAAGTATCGGTGCTTCATAGGAGCTAAACTTTGCTCTGTGTGTTTTACACATTATTCTTGGATAGCATTAAGGATTATTGCATTAATCTATTTCACACGGTTCTATTTTCTTTCGGAAACGTATAACAAGTGTTGATAGATGAATAAACTAATGCAGCAAACTTAGGAGCCATCCGCTGCACATCTAAATTCCAAAATTATCGGCTAAACAAATATGTCCATCAGTTCAGACTTGTTTTACAACTCTTATAGAAAGTCATCCACAATTCCATATTGTCAAATATCATATACCTGAAAAACGGCAACGCGAAATTGCGAATCAAGGCTGATGACACCTTTTATCTTTAGATGCAAACCTATTATTACGAAGAATCCTCCATAGTCCATACTATGCAATATACTTTTGATGGTATCACTAAACCATCAATTATTAACTTATGTTTTATTTTACATGATATAGTTCTCTTTAACTGAATAATCTTTTCATATTCTATGGCACATAAGTCCACGTTACATATATCTCTCAACCACAACTAAGAATGTCCATGGTCTACATTTAAACTGCCAAGATTTTCAATATATATATATATATATATATATATATATATATATATATATATATATATATATATATATATATATATATATATATATATATATATATATATATATATATATATATATATATATATCATGTAGAATAACAAAATTTAATTAGTTGACAATATGTAATTGTAACTTTATTATACAGTCTCTAATTGGTAATTGAAATTTTATAATTGGTTAATTAACCAAACAACTTTACATTATTAGACTCTGCTAAGACCAACGTGATCCACAATTGATAGTGGATAATCATGCATAATAATAGCTTCAACAATCAATTTTTTCACATTTTCTGGATTATAAGTTCCAATTCCAAACGCTTGCTTTCCTTCTGATATAGTAGGATGGTGTTAGCTGGAGATTTCGACCAAAGGATCACAATGCTTTGAAGTGTTGTGTTATGAAGAAGAAATGACTTTTGTGAAGCTATTTTGAATCTTTTCCTTGAAGGAGAAGATTTATTTCTATCGAAGGTTGCGACTGAAAGATTCTGTAATCTTCACAAGTGCTTTTCGACAACAGCGTTGGCAGAGTCGAAGCTTTGAGCGGGAAGATTTAAAATTCAAATGGAACAGCTCTGCCTGGCGAACGTGTGAAAGTATCTGAAGCGAAGCAATGTTTGAAATATTGAACATGGCATTAATCTATGTAGAGACTGTTAGGGTCGAACTAGTATAAATAGGAGTTTTAATGTTTAGATTTGGTGTGTTCAAACAGATATACAAAAATTCACTAAAAATACTTAAAGTACCAGCGTTAGAGAAACGGGTCTTTTGCTGAACAAATGTATGTGCAAGAACACCTTGTTTATTTTATTCGAAGCCCATTAATTACCTGTATATAAACACAAGTTACTTTGCATTACCTTATCGTCATTTAGTTTCCAGTTAAATTTACATTTTGTATCATCGTCTTTACTTTCGAAATCCTTTACCTTAATGTTATATTCTTTTACTTTCATAGCAAGTTTTATAGATTTTGTCAAAGTCTTTATATTTCTTTATTTTATGGTTCATTGTCGAGCCCTAGTTATTACAAAGTCATTTATCATCATACAGAAACTTAATCATCTAAATATAAAATCAAAACAATGAGTTAAATTATAAGAACCCTAGCATTCGAGACACGTGTCCTAGGATCAATCTAGTCGATCATGTAAGTTACCAAAGATATATTGTTTGGAAGACTAGCGGTTGTTTGTCAGAAATCACTGGTAAACAGCAGGAGAAATGGTTGTCCTTTGTCATGGTTTCTATTCTTGATTTTTTTTTAATACAACTCAAGAGATGTCCTTTCAAGTGTTTTGTTCCATTCTTTGAAGTGCCACTAAGTAGTTTTTTACACCAAATGCATTCAGCCTTATCTTGCCCATTCACTTTTATCTTTTTAAATTTTTGCCTCACATTACTCCTTAGTTTCTTCATGTAGCTTCTAAGCTTGTATCAATTTATTCTTATTTCTTGAGTTGGTGAACATGTACTTTCTTGTGTAGGATTAGACGTTCCTTCCAGCTCCGGGGTTGTGTTCAATTGATCCATTTGACCTATTACAAACAACAACATTAAACACATTCAATAACAACAAGATTCAACAATAAAACATAACATTCTAATTTAACATTCTGATTTAACATTCTGAATATAAAGCATTAAAAATATTTTTTGCATCTAGAGAAAGTTTATCTTCATATTTGCAATCCAACCAACCAAAGACTCTTAAGCCTTGGAAGGTAGTTAGAAAGTGATGATAGTTCAAGGGACCTACTAACTAGTTCATCTAAAGCAACAAGAAAATGACAAAACAGGTTCATCCAAATGTATGAAAGCATGAAGCACAAAAATGGAAAAACATTCATTTTGTTTGATCAACCTAACTAACATTAATAGCATGATCGGAGGGAGAAAAAGAACGCACCGATCATATTATGGGAGTGCAGAAATTACTGTACCTTTTGGGAGTACTAAAATTGAAGGAGACAGTGAGTGAAGGAGACGAAGGAGTTAGTGAAGCTTTGAAGAAATGAGTGAAAGTGAAACCCTAATTTATTACACTTATATATATTTAGGGGCACGTATGTAATTTCATGTCTAAGCGAGTGTGGTTTCGGGTGCGAGTTTCACACTACCCAAACCCGCACCCAAAATATTTGGTGGCACCCGAACTCGAACCCAGTCTACTCGGGTATTCACCCGTTGACTCGGGTTCAGATGCAGGTGGGCCCTGCGGGTTTGGGTCTTTCTGCCATCCCTAGTTTGAGTAAAATATGAATAATTAGAATGAGGAGGAGAGGTAATCTGGTCAATACCTTTCTAATCTGAATGACAAAACCCTAGAAGATGCAAGAAAAATTATAAGATATGTACCTATTATCATCATTATTTTTATTAAACCTAAGTCCAATTTGTTAATGTTAGGAAATGATGTCAATAAATTTTTTTGTTTAATTAGTGGCGAAGTCCTTTATCTTAATTTTAGATTTTACTTTAGTCACTTATATAATAAACGTTACATTTTAGTCTCTTAAAGAGGTTCCGTTAACCAACTTAATCCTTTCCGTTAAATTGTGATAAAAAACATTAACTAATGCTAATATGGCATGCCAACAAGGCAATAATTTACTTACTAAGTCAACATATGCAACAATTAATTCAAGCCATCAACCAGTTCCAACAATTGTCATGGTTATCATCAAGATTCAACAATTCATGATCCAAACAATTATCAAGAAAATATTCAACTCATGAATCAAGGTTCAACAATTCAAGATCCAACAATTATCAAACAAATATCATATTCAAGATTCAAGCCAAACTTGATTCAAACAATTATCACATCTAAACTTGTCATCAATATGTGAATGTATGACTCAATAAATTTTTGTAAAAAACAACCGAACCAACTGAACCAATCCAAACCGCGTTGATTTGGTTTGGTTTGGTTCGGTTTTATTTCTAAAAGTCAAACGAACCAAACCAAACGACACACTTTTTTCTCTTGCGGTTCGAATGATTTTTTACGTCAAAACCGCAAAACCCGCACCGCGAACACCCCTACGTAACACTTTTAGAAATTACTAGATTATTTTTTCATTTTTAATTTTATTATTTGTATTCTATTTTCAATTTGGTTTTTGTTTTAGATGGGCTCTAGGCCCACTGATACATACCATCCTTATAATAATATTCACACCTCTCTAACTTTGTGTTTTACTTAGTTTTAGTTTAATTTTTGTTTAGTTATTTTGCTTAATTATTTTAATAATTATAAATTAAATATGCAAAGGTAAAAGAAAAAACGTCCATTTTATTAGGTTCTCTTTGTGGAATTTAATATGTTTTCTTTTAGTTATACTCTTGTAAATAAATAAAATCGAGATTAAATTGTAAATATTAATTTTATTGACTTTTCTTTGCTTTTTATAGGTTTTTATACTTTTGGCAAGACTGGAATGAAAAGTGTAGAAGGAATTGGCTTGGAAGAGGATTGGAATCAAAATCCAGAATGGGAAAATCAGCAAGTTTGCTTAGCAGCCTCCAAGCGCGCTTCCTTGGCCTATTTCCTGAAGCAAGATATATTTTGGTGCTTGGTTAGCGAGTCAATCTCGCTAAGCGAGGTCTGTGCACTTTTCAGATATTTTGGTAGTCCGCTTAGCGAGCTAATCTCGCTAAGCGAGATTACTTTTTGGGCACTTGTAAAATTAGGCACTTTGGAGATATTTAGGTAGTGATTTTATCCTTTTATGTTACTTTACCAACCACAGGGTGCAGTTACCGTACATAGATAAAAATCTATGCACCATGCATAGATTATTATGTACCCTTGGATCATTGGATCAAATTCTATAGATCAATTGTTATTACTCAATACTCCATACTCACCACTCAATACTCAATACTCAATACTCAATACTGGGTTAAAAACATGATCCAATGACTTATGTAGGCTTATGCATGGTGCATAAATAAAATCCTTATGCATATTAACCAAAGCCCCAACCACACAAGCTTAGGGCAAGAGAAGAAGAGAGAAAAAACAAAAGTTCAAAGAAACTACTCATGATTTCCAAGCATCTTTCTTCATCTCCTCATAAATATGAATGGAGGGTATATATATATATATATATATATATATATATATATATATATATATATATATATATATATATATATATATATATATATATATATATATATATTATATGTATCTATTGGTATTGATAAAAAATTAAAGAAAATTAAAATTTGAATCTTGTCAGAGTAATTGACAAATCAATTTTCTTATTTATAAAAATTAATTAATCAATTGAAATCGCAAATATGTGAAATTTATAATAGTTTTAAGAAATCCATTAATATATTAAAAATTCAAAAAAATCATTTTCAAAATCATATTGAAAATGGTTAATGGTTTTAATTAAAATAAAAAAATTAATTTTTTAAAAGTTTAATTTGTGACTAAAAATATTTAATTAAAGGTGATTTATTGTGATTAAGACTAAGGTAGAAGAAAGAGAGGTTGAGTTTGAGGAAAGAGAGGTTGAGTTTGAGGAAACCAGATTGTAGGTGTTATTATTAGGTTACAACATGTTTTGAGGTAGAAGAAGAGAGTTAGGGAAGTCTAAACATAGCTTTTGTAGGGAATGAAAAAGTAGCATTTTCAAAGAAATAGGAGGATGCATTGCAAGATTGGAAGTGTTAGAAGAGTTGGAAAAGAAATGAAGTTGGTAGTAGAATACCCCACGTAGCAGCACAAATTAAAAGCATGGGCAATTACGTACTTTCTAGACCAACTTATTTTCTTAGATGCCATGTACCCGACTAGTGGTGTTTGAAAGGAAAAGAAATTCTTGTTTTGCAGTTGGAGAAAGAGAAGACAGGCATGCGTCAAAAAACAACTCATTACTTTTTCTTTGGGACAAAGAAAGCAACTTATTACTAACTTCACATCATAACTTACCGTGTCGAAATAAATATCACGAAGGCAACGAAACTTCCTAGAACTTACCACTTGCTATTTTAATTAACTAATGATCTGCTATATTATATAAACACTTCTATAGTGATACAACATAGATAATGTTCTCACATCTCATTTAATGGCTGTGCAACAATATGTAGGTTCTTCTTCTTCTTCATCTTCTATGGTAACATCTTTGAAGAAATTTAATGTTTTTATTAGTTTTCGTGGTGAGGATACTCGCAAAACCTTCACGAGCCATCTTTACGAAGCTCTTAACAAAAAAGTTCTAACATTTATTGACATTGAGCTTGAAAAAGGAGATGAGATCTCATCAACACTCAACAAAGCCATTGAGCGGTCAGATGCATCTATAGTCATATTTTCAAAAGACTATGCATCTTCAAAATGGTGTTTGGATGAACTCGTTAAGATTCTAGAATGTAAGAGAGATCGGAGACAGATTGTCGTACCTGTTTTCTATGATTTAGAACCATCTCATGTGAGGAATCAAACCGGGATTTATAAGCAAGCTTTTGAAAAACATGAGCTAGATTTGAGACACAACAAAGACAAGTTGCAGAAATGGAAAGATGCACTCACTGAAGCAGCCAATTTATCGGGCTGGAACTCTCAAAATTACGGGTAAATAAAATTAACTTTTCACCTAATTTATTCTAAATCTATTTTTCCATTGTTTCTTGCTCAATTTTGTTGAGGATAAATTTTATATAATAATTATCATTATAAAAATGTTGACCTTTTTCAACTCCCATTCATATTGGTAGGATGGACTCAAATTTCGTTAACGCCGTTGTAGAAGATGTTTTGAATAAATTGTATCGGAGATACCCATTTGAAGTTAACAAGGAACTTGTTGGCATTGATACAAAGTATGAAAAGATGGAATCTTTACTGAAAATTGGGTCAAATGAAGTTAGATCTCTTGTATTATGGGGAATGGGAGGCATGGGAAAGACCACTCTAGCCAAACATTTATATGGTAGACTGCATTCTCAATTTGAACGTACTTGCTTCATTGAAAATATAAGGGAAGAATCAACCAAACATGGACTCACCTACGTCCGTAATAAACTTTTTTCTACATTGTTGGAGCTTCCTCTCAATACACCTTATGTAGAAACCCCAATTTTCAAAAACAAACTTGCACATGAAAGGAGTCTCATTGTGTTGGATGATGTGGCAACCTTAGAACAAGCAGAAAATATTAACATAGTCAATAAATACTTGGGAGAGGGAAGTAGAGTCGTTATCACAACTAAAGATATGCAGATATGTAGCCAATTTGACAAGTGTGACATATATAAGTTTGAGGAAATGAATGCAGATGAATCTGTTCAACTATTCTGCAAGAATGCTTTTGGAGAAAAATGTCCTAAGGATGGATATGATAATCTATCAAAAAAGGCAATTCTTTATTGCAGAGGCAATCCCTTAGCTTTGAAAGTTTTAGGTGCAAATTTTCGTACAAAAAAAAGTAAAAAAGAGTGGGAAAGTGAATTGGAGAAACTCAAAAAGATTCCCAATAGAAAAATCTATGATGTGTTAAAATTGAGTTATGATGACTTAGATCGTACTCAACAAGACATATTTCTAGACATTGCATGCATCTCCAGACCACCGGTTTATTATAACTCTCTTACTCAAAAAGATTACTTAACAGCAGTATGTAATGCTTGCAAGTTTTATGCAGAGAGTGGATTAGAAGTCCTTTTAGATAAAGCGCTCATATATTTTGATTCCAAGCACTTTATCACAATGCATGCTTTATTAAAAGAAATGGGAAAAGAGATTGTCATGACAGAATCTGTCAAAGACCCCGGAAGAAGAAGTCGATTGTGGGATCAAAAGGATGTGTATGATGTATTGAAGTACAAGAAGGTAAGTGGGAGATTCATTTACTTGTACATGAAAATGGATGAAATATAAATGAGATTAATATGTAAGTCAGCCCTTACTAATCATTACTCTAAATTTGTTTTTTAGGGAACTGAAGTTGTTGAAGTTATAGAATTTAATATTGATCAACTTGAGGATTTGTACTTGAGCTCTGATTCTTTTAAAAGCATGACCAACTTAAGACATCTTCATATTGAGTCTATAGATAGAGAAAATAGACTGCATCTCCTTGAAGGTCTTGAGTGGTTGTCTGATAAATTGAGGCATCTTTGTTGGATTTTATTCCCACTAGAGTCTTTGCCATCAACCTTCTGTGCAGAATGGCTTGTACAGCTTAAAATGCAGCATAGCAAGCTTAAAAAGCTTTGGAATGGAATTCAGGTACAATTTAATTAATGTGTTATTGTTAGCTCTGTTAAAATATATTCTTAATTAATTTTTTAATCAGTTTTAGATAAGACTTATGTGTGATCAGGAATTTATTTTAATGATTTCTCAATAATGTGATGGTTTTTTTTTCTCATGTAGAGGCTTGACAATTTAATGATTCTTGATCTTAATTACTCCGAAGACCTGATTGAGATTCCAGATTTATCAAGAGCCCCAAATCTTCAAATAGTATCCCTTTCTCGTTGTGAGAGTCTCTGTCAACTCCATGCATCCATTTTCAGTATCCCCAAGCTTATAGAACTACATTTAGATGGCTGCAAAAAAATTGGAAGCCTGAAAAATAACATTCATTTAAAATCTCTCCAATTACTTGATCTCTCTTTTTCTTCATATCTTACGGAATGTTCGGTGACATCTGAGGAAATTGAGTTGTCTTTATGGGGCGCTGTTGTACACGGATATTCTTCATTGATGTGGTGCAATAAGAAACTTACAGGACTGCACCTTACAGAGTGTACACAAATCAATACATCGAGTCTTTGGTTCATCCTTGATGGCACGCCGTCTTTAAAAAAACTATATTTGAGGAATTGCTGCAACTTAGAAATTCTCCCTCACAACATCCAAAATAATTCAATGTTGGAAATTCTTATTTTAAATGAATGTTCAAAACTTAAGTCTATACCAAAGCTTCCAGCCTCCTTGCAAACTCTTGAATTAAATGAATGCAGGAAACTTAAATCCCTACCAAAACTTCCAGTTAGCTTGCAAAACTTGAAAGCCAGGAATTGCATTCATTTGGACACTAACCCCGTTCAACGATCAATACTTGAGAATATGTCACTGAGTAACAGGAATCTGCCAACTTATCATTGGGAGTTCTTTTACTTTCCAGGTGGTGAAGTTCCTAGGGAGTTTTATTTTCATACAGCAAAGGCTTCCATAGTTATTCCTCCTATTCCAAAATATGGTTTGTGTGGTTTTTTCATTTGCATAATTCTCTCTGAAGAAGCGGGTCTCGTTTTCTCTGGTGAAATTATTTGTACTATTTATCAACACACCAAAGAAATTGACCAAAGGACGCGGTGTTGTACAAAAGGATTAATTTCAGATCATGTATTGTTAGACTACATAATCTGTTATGATTCCGATTGGGTGAAGGTTGGGAGTGAAAGTGGAGGTCATGATTTTAACTTTTCATTTAAATTCAGTAGTGAAGAACTTCAAGGTCTGAGAAAAGAGTGGATCAAGGGCTGTGGGGTCATTCCTGTTTATGACTTGAAACATAGTTTTGTGTTGGAGGATGGTAGAATTAGTGGAGTTGAAATTGTTGAAATACAATCCAACGCTCAGCTATTATCTGATGATATTAAAGTTTTTGATGATTGTCAACAAAATTCGAAATTTGATATTAATGAGTCACAACACCAAGAAATCGGAGCTGAAAATGAAGATGACCAGCACAAACTAATTATTCCTCAGACAGAAAATTTGGAGGAGTTAAACGATAAATCTTCTTGTTCATGTTCAATCGGTATTAATCTTTCACCACTTCCCACATATATATTCCATATTTATATTTTTTTTCTTTCTTAATATTACTTTCCAACCATTATGATTTAAGTTTCATTCTTATTTAGGTGTATGAAATTCTTTTGTATTTTTTAAAATATATTTTAGGTAGTGACTATGGGAGTACAGAGTGATAGTTTAATCCTTCAAATAAATAAGTTGATTCTATGTGAATCTTTGTGATATATTGTAGAAAACTATGCCAGATAATTTCCAATAACAATGTGTTGAAATAATGCACTGAACAGGTCTTTTGTTGAAGCACATACTAGAAGAATCAAAACGTCTATTTCTAAAGTAAAGATAAGGCAGCATCAAAACTTTCATTCATAAGTATGTATTGGTTTTTCGTTTCTCTTGTTGTGATAAATTTATTTTTATTTTTAATAAGCAATATGAATTAATATAGAAAAAATATAGGATCTCGGATACAAAAGAACTAAAAGACAAAAAGAGAAATAATTCTCACGGATTGCTACCTAACTTAAGTAATATAATGAGTTATTGCTAAACTCATAAAAGTTACAATTAGGTTGAGTAATTTTTTCGATATACGACGACCTCCAAACAAGCACTTTACACCCTCAAGAAAAGTTGTTAAAAATAATACCATTCATACACAACTAAAGACTCCAAACAATAGTCATCCAAACAACACCTGCCTTACCTCGTCTGACTTGATTAAAAAAACAATAGGACCACCAAATCCTTAAGCTTTCTTTGAAATCAAAGGAGATATGAATAGCACACGGTCTTTAAAATAACTATATTTGAGCATCCCATACCTCTAATTGAAGCATCTTGCAAGAGAGACAAAGCAAAGAGATCCGGAAAAATATCCTTTATAATTCCCTCATCCAACCATCGAGCATGCCAAAAAGAAATAGAGTAACCATCTACATATCTAGCCTTCAACATCCGAAACCACAAAGAATTCGAGGCTCCTAAATTCTCCAATTCCACTTCAAAAGAAGCGCATTGTTGAATTCTTCTAATCTTCTAATACCGAGACCACCCTTCTCAACCGGATTGCAATCATCTTTCCAACTAACCCAATGAACTTTCTTGATCCCTTCCGACCCCCCCCACCCCACACAAAAAAAAAAAAAATTGTTTTGCATCTTATTAATCTCCATAATAATTTTCTTAAGGGCTTTGTAAAAGGATAGAGTGAAAATTGTTAAACTACTCAACACCAATTTTAAAAGAGTAATCCTCCTTCCAAAATTAAGCCATCTCCCTTTCCAAGAGTTCAATCTCCTCATAATGTTTTCCAAAAGAGGCCTCCAAGATGAGATTCTTTTAGGATTAGAACCAATAAAGATACCAAGAAATTTGAACACTTTATCATCCGTCCTACAAGAATGAAAAGAAGTTGCCACTCCCAAAAAATGCGGATTAATGTTTGATACCAATGAGCTTACTCTTGTGATGATTAATACCTCACCTCGACACCAATTCAAAGCCTCTCAAAACAATCTTTATCGCCCAAAGATGATTCTAACTCCCATCTCCTACAAATAAGGTGTCGTCCGTGAATTGAAGGATATCAATAAAACATTTTCCATTAACGTTGCACCCCACGAAACCTCCATTTTCAACCGCCTTCCCTACTAAAACCTTTAACCCTACCGCCACAATGACAAAAAGAAAAGGAGAAATAGGATCACCTTGACGTAAACCCCTTTCCACGAAAAATTCCTTGGTAGGACTAGCATTAACAAGAACCGACATATTGCTTGTAAAAACCAAAGACTCCATCCACTTCATCCACCTTATCCGGAACCCCATCCTCCTCATCATATATCTAAGGAAATTCAAACTCACTTTATCATAAGCTTTTTCGAAATCCACTTTAAAAAGAAGACACTTTTTCCCTTCCTTAATAGAATAATCCACCAATTCATTGGCAACAAGAACTCCATCAAGCATTTGTCTACCCGGAACGAAGGCGCCTTGACAATTAGAGGTTATCGAAAAAAGGACCTTCTTAATATTACTAGCCAATAATTTAGAAATAATCTTATACATGCATCCCACTAAATAAATTGGACGATACTCATCAATACCCGACAGATTATAATACTTCAGAATAAGAGTAAGAAATGAAGATGTTATAGATTTCGACAAACCGCTCTGGAAAAAAAAGGCGTTGAAACACGAGAAAACATCGTCTTTTAGAAAGAACCAACAATTCTTTAAAAAGAGGAGGGAAATACCATCCGGCCCCGTACTTTTCGACCCATCGCAACTCCACACCACATCTTTTATCTCCACCTCCGAGAAAGGAACCTCAAGAGATAAGCTATCCTTCGAACTCAAGGAATTAACAAAAATACCATCCAAGGAAGGTCTATTGAAGCAATCCTCCTTAAATTTATTTTCAAAATGAGATTTCACCTCTTCCTTAACCTCCTTAACCGAATTCAAGACTCCATTACTAAAATTTAAAGAGCTAATATGGTTCCTTCTCCTCCTCCCCTTCATAGTTCTATGAAAGAATTTACTATTAGAATCTCCATCGTTCAACCACTTTAAACGAGACTTTTGGATAAGCATGTTCTCTTTTATCTTAAGATTCAACCAAACTCTCTTGCTAGCCTTTGACTTGATTTCTTGCACTTCCTCCTCCCATGTTTCTCTATCATCATGATTATTCAAATCCCTAACGCCTTCCTCCACCTCCAAATCATATTTACCAAAAATAGATTTGTTTTACCATTTCAACTTTTCATTGATTAAACGAAATTTACCTATAAAGCTGTTAGTTGTATTTTTGCCTTGATTTTGATTATTTATACTTAAAAGCACCTGTTTACTATGGAAAATGGTAAACAACCACTAGTCCTCCCAAAGCCTAAAAACTAAGGGTCACTTGCAAGATTGACTAGTTGATCCTAAGACATGTGCTAATGTAACTAAGTATAACTTGTTCAATTCGCCAAAAATTAGACTCTGTAAGAAACGATTTTCTCCAAAGCGTTGAACAAGTGTGGTTTTCCATAAAAAGATATTAATGTGACTTAACTGAGGGTGACTCGTGACCGACAGAAAGTTATAACATTTAAAAGAGATACACAACGAGTGCATCTTTAGTGAATTCCATTATTGCGATAGAATTAGTGTCGAAAACATAGGTAATGGTAAAAAAAACTTGTTCGAAAGTAAAAGAGACTACAACAAAATACGCAAAAGGAATAATTGAAAAGAAAGGAAGTTGCATTGAAATAAAAGTGGTGATTCACGTACATTAGCACCCTTGAAACTTTCTGCTTCCTTACGCTCAGAATGTAAACTTTTATAGGTGATTTAGTACAAATGAACACCCCAAAATCCTTCGTTGGATCCTTTATTTATAATCACTACAACCTAACTGCCTACAGCCTAAAACCTACTAAACGTTTGACACATCTTGATGTAACTGCTCCCCACGTCTTTGGCGTTCGTTTTAAAATAATTCTGTAACTGTTAGTACTTTCAAATTCATCCCACTCAAGTACTTGCTTCGACGCCAACCTTCAGCTCATTGTCGACCTCAACTTCTTACAAATTGCATTTGTAGAGTAAAATCCCTTAGTTCATATGATCCTTTCCTTAACTGCACCACTCAAATATCTTAAAAGATTTTTAAGGTAACAGCACCATAAAAGGGAAAGAGTTTGAAAATTCTAGAAATAAATAAGTTGATTCTTTGGAAAAAAATCTTGTGATATATTCTAGAAAATTATTCTAGAAGAGTCAAAACGGCTATTTCTCTTGTTTCTCAACCAAAGATAAGACAACATCAAAGATTTCATTCAAAAGTGTTTCATGATGTAGTAGATTGGTATTCGGTACCATAAAGTTGTATGTTTATGATTAATTTATTTTTCTCGATAAGATATTAGGAAATCTTCCCATCGTAATTAGTTATGGAAATTTCTTTATCCACCCCATGTCTTCTTTGTCACCTCTGGCAAAAAACCCAAAATACCCCTAACTTCGGAAATGCATTTCCAAAATGCAAAAAAAATGCTGTTTTCGGAGATGCATCTCCGAAAACGCCTTTTTTTCTTTCAAAATTTGTCTTATTTCGGAAATGCATTTCTGAAAACAGCATTTCGGAAGTGCATTTCCGAAATACTACGCATTTTGTAGATTTAGCAAAACAGCCCTCCCCCCAATTCATTTACCCTAAATCACCATCAACACTTCCTCTCTTAAGATTTTTTGCAAAACCAAGTTTCAAGTCTACATCAAAGGCTAATTCTACTTGCTCTACTACATTCAAAAGCTACTCAATCACTTCAATTGGTAAGTTTCTAAATCTTTAGATACATGATTCAAATGCATTTTAGGGTTGTTAGAAATTGCAAAAATAATATAGGGGTAGGTTGGTAGTAGTATTTAGGTTGTTTAGAAGAATTATAACATGTTAGAAGTTTGCATTTGGGGTTCTTCCATTGAAGTTGCAGAATTTGACTTCGCAGGGGTGTTTCGGAAGTTCATTTCCGAAAACACCTCCCTCACCAGTTTCGGAAATGAACTTCCGAAGTGTGTCCAGAATTGATTTTTTTTTGTTTTTTCAATTGTTTTGCATTCTTAT
Source organism: Vicia villosa (assembly GCF_029867415.1). Classification (NCBI taxonomy): domain Eukaryota; kingdom Viridiplantae; phylum Streptophyta; class Magnoliopsida; order Fabales; family Fabaceae; genus Vicia; species Vicia villosa. The sequence goes on from NW_026705238.1 coordinate 33,360, forward strand.
TGATTTCAATTGTTTTCAGGAATATGGCAGGCAACCCAACACGCATCAGACAGGGGAGAGAGACCCAGACAGCGTCGGCTAGAGGCGAGCGGGCGGGGCAACTGGCGTCGACGCAGGGACAGGGTCGTGTGCGAGTACATGTGCAGATAGACGAGGGTACTTCCTCATCTAGATCGAGGAGTCGTCTGGCTCGGGTCTCTTCTTCCCGCCAGCAGGAGTTACGAGAGGAGGAGGAGGAGGCAGTTAGATACCAGGAGGCGGAGGAGGAGGAACCGGATGTTAACCCTCCGCACGGGGGGAGGAGGAGGAGGAGGAGGAACCGGATGTTAACCCTCCGCACGGGGGGAGGAGGAGGAGGAGGAAGGCTACCCGGGAGGGCCCATTGAAACGTCTGTGCTGATTTCCTACCACGAGCACGTCGCTCGACTTGTCTGGGCGGGAGAGGTATTTCTTATAATTTGTTCGACTTTATTATTTAACCATTTTTTATTTAGCTTTTTATTCCACATTTTCTTAACGGTCTAATTAACAATTTTGTTTTTGTTTTTGTTGTAACAGGAGAGACAGACTTTAAAACAGGTGAACCACGCCCGGAAGATTTTCGGTCTCTTTAAATCAGAGGCAGTGGTTTAACGACGCGGTGACAACTTCAGGGCTAGGTGGGTTGTGCATGACCGGGTATTCCACCATCATCCACGACATGCAGGGGGCCTTTGTGGAGCGGTGGCACAGGGAGACTTCTTCTTTCCATTTACCGGTTGGGGAGATGACGATCACCTTGCACGATGTGCATTGCCTTCTCCACCTGCCGATTAGGGGGATGCTGCTGGACCATTCCCGGATCTAGAGGGTCGATGCCATCGATTGGATGAGCATCTATTTGGGTATGGACCAGATATGGCTGATTATGAGTGCTAGACGACAAATGGGTCTCATATCCGGTTCTCCACATTGAGCGATTATTTCGAGCACCACCTGGTGGCGGCGGACGAATCTGAGGCCGCGGAGAACGGCCTATTTATGGAGTATCCTTGTGTCTGCGCTCTCCGGTGCTGGTTCATGTTTGTGGTAGGCGATGCACTCTTTGTGGATAAGAGTGCAAGGTACGTCGACGTGGCCTACCTCCGTTATTTCATGGACTTGACTAGCGTTCACCAGTGGAACTATGGGTCAGCTATTCTGGTATATCTATACTAGAAGCTGAATGAGGCCTCCAGCTGGAGGACCAGGCAGCTGAACGGATCCTGCACAATCCTGATGGTACGTTTCATTTTAATTGTTTCACATTTATTTATGGTTCGTATTTATTTTTAATACATTATCGTGTTTGTGTTTCAGGGCTGGATCATCTCCTACTTCCGCCCCCCCCCCCGCATCCACGTTGATCCTGCGTACGAGGACGCCATGTCCAGGGCCGCCCGATACGTTCTCAAGAGGGGAACAATGCAGTGGGACGATAACGTGGGTACCTCGACCGCACAGCTCACGATGACATCAGTTGGAGGCCATTCAGTGACTACACTGCGGTTGTCGCCTTTGACCGCATCTCATTATATTCTGGCTGGTTGGCATGCGGGACCAACACCATGGTGAGGTATCTCCCTGAGCGGTGCATGCGGCAGTTCGGATTTATGCAGATGATACCCAGGTCACCTTTTGAGGATGCTCCGGACACAGTCACCCGAGTGGAGCTCACTGGCATATTTGCGGATTGGGAGTGTCATGTGGTCCCGAAGGAGTATCGTCGCATGCAGGTCACCCAGGACTGGCACAGTGTGGAGGGGTATGTCACATGGTTCTATCGGGTGTCACATCCTCTGATGACAGCCGACGCTCCCGGCGCTCCTAGGCCAGCATACGAGGAGGTCCTGGAGAACCAGTAGGCCGAGGATGACCATGCCATTGATCTCATACCGATCTGCCAGCGGATAGAGGTGCTTGGGCCGGACGCGTTGGACCGAGGTATCATTGATCTGGGCATTCCAGAGGCAGTCGTCGTGGTGGAGAGAATGGTCGGTGATGCGGCCCATGCGACGACATATAGGAGGCAGAGGAGGTCCCCAGGAGTGAGGGTTAGGCATACCCAGTAGGGGTTCGGATTTATTTTTCTTGTATTCGGTAAAACAATTTTAATTTTTTTAATTTTATTTTTTATCATATTTTGAAAATAAAAGCAAACGCACGGGTATCCTGCTAGTTGATTAGAAAAAGGGAAGACTGAATACTTTATAAGTGAGAGAATCCACACCTATCATCTTAGGCTATGTTTGGGAGTTTGGAGGGGAAGGGAAGGGAGGGTTTTGAAAAAATAGAAGGATGGAGTGAAAAGGATTGAATGATTTTGGTTGGGAGAGTTTTAGAGGGTTTGCTTTTATTGATAACACCAAAAACCCCCTAAGTTTGAGAACTCAAAATTTCTATTGAATGAGGGTTTTGAAGGGTTTACATAGATTTTTAAAATATATTTTATATTGTTATAGTATTCCGAAAATTAAAAATTTAGTAATACTATACACTCTTTTATCATTCTATATAATATATTTTTTCAAAAAATGTCAAATATTTTCTTAAATTTTTTTTAAAATTCGTTTTCAGAAGCCTTCCCCTCCCCTCCCCTCCAAACTCATAAACATAGCCTTAGACTTTATTAGCGAGTTTGGAGGGAAAGAGAGGGGAGGGCTATGGAAAATATGAAGAATTGAGTGAAAAGAATAAAAAGATTTTGGGTAGAAGGACTTTGGAGAGTTTGATTTTATTTATAACACCAAAAACCCATTAAAATAGAGGGTTTTAGAGGACTTACAAAAATATTCCAAATATCATTTAGGTTGTTATATTATTCTGAAAATTAAAAATTTAATAATGATAATGACTCTTTTATCATTATAAACAAAATCATTTTTTAAAAAAATGTCAAATATTTTTCTATATTTTTTTAAAATTTCGTTTTCAGAAGCCTTCCCCTCCCCTTCCCTCCAAACTCGCAAACATAGTCTTAAGATTTTGAGTGACTATGTAGTGTGTCTCTCAAAAAAGTGTATCCCAAGTGTAAAATATTCTCTCATTAACCACCTTGAGTTGCATCCAACAGTGGTATCATGAGCCAAATGATATATGTAGTTGAAGAGAGTCTTTCACATGAGGGGGAACATTGGGTATAGACTCATAATATACTCACACTCGAGAGGGAGAATTGAGAATTATGTGCGAACACTTTATAAGTGAGTTGTTATATAAGTGAGTTGTTAGGTGCCAAATTGTGTTAATATTTGCTCTTGTATTTGGTACCTTTCGACTAATTTATCGCATATTCTTGTGATCCCCATTTATTTTGAAGTAAATAATAGTAGTTTAGTTAATTAAGCTTTTGTTTTCTGTTAATCTCTTTTGTAGTTGATTTTTGTATAGGTTTTCTCTTTTAGGTGGAACTTAAGGCTTGAAAAGATGAAATAATTGCAAAGAAGAAATTTCAAAGTCAGCCTCAAGGGCGCGTCGCGAGCAAGAGCGCGCGTCGCGCGCTGAAGAGATATTTTAAAGTCAAATTCCAGGGGCTTGCACGCGCCGCGAGCAAAGGAGCGTGCGATGCGCGCTTTAGGGCGGTTTGATCATTAATGAGGTTGGCGCGACGCAGGCAAGAGCGCGCGACGCGCGCTTGACAAAACCTGATTTTTGTATACATAGATCAGTTCTGGTTTTGCAAATGGTTACACTACTTTGAGAGCCAAGGAACCCTAATACCACTGTAGCAACTTAGAATCGGATAATCGGAGCATTGATCGTCGAGAAATCACCGTTGATGCTTGCTATTCTTCATCATTTCTTTCTTGTGCAAGCTACCATGTCTATGGATAGCTAAACTCTTTTGGTGTCAAGGCTTTGATGTAATCTTCCTTACCTTTTGTATGTTTTTCTTGTGAATATTGTGTATGAACAAGTTATTAATCAATATAGATGATCTAGTTTGTTTACTCTTGAATTTCTATGGTTTAAATGTTTGTGAAATACAATATTTCAATCTTGATCTAACTCTATCATCTATCAAACATTAAGTCTAGACATGGAATTAATGGTTGATAATCACTTTGTATCGGCTTATAAATGTTATTTGTATTGTTCAATCGGTTGAGAAATCGTTGGTTGAACAATAAGGTAAATCTTGCTATAACGTTGCGGAAACGAACAGTATAGACGAACGATACGTGAAGTATTGATTGATAACGAATTCATACGCATGTTCGTAGGAAGACATACAATTTTAGGTCGATTAAATCAAGTCTTGATACTTTTCTTTAAACTTAGAACTTTCCAAATTTTAATCTTTGCTACTAAACTTGTGAATGATCTTTTACCAAACTAAACCCAAAGTAACTTTAACTCAAGACAATATAAAGTATAGAACGACGGTGATATCGCACCAATCCCTGTGGAAACGATAAACTAAAAGTACTTCAATATACTTTCAACATGAGTCCCAAGTGTACCCCTCACAAAAGTGCATTCTAAGTGTAAAATGTTGTCTCGTTGACCCTTGAGTTGCATCAAACAGTTGCCCGGATAGAAATACCTATTATTTGTTTTTGCTAACGCATGTTCAATTTTTAAAAAAAATTAAAAATTAAAAATTTATTTTTATTTAAAAATATATTAACTTTTTTATTTTTGCTAACCTACCAATAAATGAGATAGAAGAATGTTAGATTCGTCTACCTAGTCAACAAAATATCAATAGAAATGAATACTTTATGTTTCTTCATGTTTGTGATTATTGAATAATTGCATAATAAGTTAACAGAGTAATGTTAAAGTTTAGGAAAGAAAACGCGTTGCAAAATAAATGCTCTTGTGTATATAATTTGAAAAAAATTTTGCCCACCTCCCAACCTTCTAGGTCATCTCTGGTGAAAAACCACATATACTCTGATTTCGGAAATGCATTTTCGAAATGTAAGAAAAAGGTGTTTTCGGAGATGCATCTCCGAGAGCGCCTTTTTTTTTTCTTTCAAAATTTGTCTTATTTCGGACATGCATTTCTGAAAACACCATTTCGGAAGTTCATTTCCGAAATATTGCGTGTTTTGCAGATTAAGCAAAACAGTCTCCCTCCCCCATTCATTAACCCTAATTCAACATCAAACACAACCCCAGATAAATTATGTACAAACACTTCCAAGGCTACATCAAAGGCTCCAATAACCTTGCTATACTACATTCAAAAGACCTCCAATCTCTTCAATCGGTAAGCATTTCGAGTTTTAGATCTATGATTAAAATTCATATTAGGGTGTTTAGAAATAGCAAAAATTGTATTAGGTTAGGTTGGTACTGATATTTAGGTTGTTTAGAATGATTAAACATAGTTTTGAAGTTTGTTTTTGGGGTCTGCCATGGAAGTTGCAGAAAGCTTCCTCGCAGGGGTGTTTCGGAAGTTCATTTCCGAAAACACCTCCATTCCCAGTTTCGGAAATGAATTTCCGAATTGTATCAGAAGTGCAATTTTTTTTAGTTTTTTTGTTGTCTCGCATATTAATCGATTTCAATTGTTTTCAGGAACATGTCAGGCAACCAAGCACGCATCAGACAGGGTAGAGAGACCCAGACTGCGTCGGCTAGACGCGAGCGGGCGGCGCAGCTGGCATCGACGCAGGGACGGGGGCAGGGCCGGGGACGACGTGTGCGAGTTCCCGTGGAGATGGACGAGGGAACCTTTACATCTGGATCGAGGAGTTGTCTGGCTCGGGTATCTTCTTCCCGCCAGGGAGAGGAGGAGGAGGAGGAGGAGGAGGTAGTGCCATACCACGAGGCGGAGGAGGTACCGGATGTTGACCCTCCACTCGGGGAGGAGGATGAGCAGGAGGAGGGCTACCCGGGAGGTCCCAGTGACACTTTCGTGCTGCTTACCTACCACGAGCACGTCGCTCAGCGTATTTGGGAGGGAGAGGTATTTTTTATAATTTGGCTGACTACATTATTTAACCGTTTATAATTTAGACGTTTATTCAATATTTTTTTAACAGTCTATTTAACATATTTTTTTATTTTTTATTTTTGTAACAGGAGAGAGAGCCGTTGAAAATGGTGAACCACGCCCGGAAGGTTTTCAGTCTGTTTAAACCGACTGCTGAGTGGTTTAACGACGCGGTGAGAGCTTCAGGGCTTAATGGGCTCTGCATGACGGGGTATTCCACCATCAGCCACGACATGCAGGGGGCCTTTGTGGAGCGATGGCACAAGGAGACATCTTCTTTCCACTTACCGGTTGGGGAGATGACGATCACCTTGCATGATGTGCAGTGTCTTCTCCACCTGCCGATCAAGGGGGCGGTGTTGCACCACTCCCGGATCCAGAGGATCAAAGCCAGTGAGTGGATGGAGCTCTATTTGGGTATGGAGCCCGAAGTTGCAGACTTTGAGTGCATCACGACATGTAGGCCTCATATCCGGTTCACCACACTAAGCTCTTATTTCGAGCAACACCTGGTGGCGGTGGCCGATGCCGAGGCGGCGGGTGACGACCTATTTACAGAGTATCACCGTGGCTGCACTCTCCGGTGCTGGTACATGTATGTGGTAGGCGCTGCAATCTTTGTGGACAAGAGTGCAAGGTACGTCGACGTGACCTACCTCCGTTACTTCATGGACCTGACTACCGTTCACCAGTGGAACTGGGGGGCAGCTACTCTGGCATACATATACCAGAAGCTGAATGAGGCCTCCAACTGGAGGACGAGGCAGTTGACCGGATCCTGCACACTACTTACGGTACGTTTCATTTTAATTGTTTCGTATTTATTTATGTTTCGTATTTGTGTTTCGTATTTACTTATGTTTCGTATTTATTTATGTTTCGTATTTACTTACGGTACGTTACATTATCGTGTTTGTGTTTCAGATTTGGATCATCTCTTACTTCTCCCGGATCCACGGCTTCCACATTGATCCAGAGTATGATGACGCCATGCCCAGGGCCGCCAGATACGTTCTCCAGAGGGGGAACAAGGTGGTGGGACCATACCGTGGGTACCTGGACCGCACGATGCACGATGACGTCACCTGGAGGCCATTCAGTGACTACACTCATATTGTCCCCTTTGACGGCATATCTTTATATTCTGGCTGGTTGGCATGCGGGACCAGCACCATGGTTCGGTATCTTCCTGAGCGGTGCATGCGACAGTTTGGGTATGTGCAGATGATACCCAGGTCACCTTTTGAGGCTGCTCCCGACAAAGTGACCCGAGTGCAGCTCACTGGCATATTTGAGGATTGGGAGCGTCATGTGGTACCGGAGGATTATCGTCGCATTCGGGTCATCCAGGACTGGCACAGTGTGGAAGGGTACGTCACATGGCTCTACCGGGTGTCACATCCTCTGCTGAGACCCGACGCTCCCAGCGCTCCTAGGCCAGCACACGAGGAGATCCTGGAGAACCAGCAGGCCGAGGATGACCACGCCATTGATCTCCTGCCGATCTGCCAGCGGATAGAGATGCTTGGGCGGGACGCGTTGGATCGAGGTGTCGTTCATCAGGGCGGTCCAGAGGCTGTCGCCGTGATGGAGATGATCGTCACTGATGCGGGCCGTACAGCGGCATACAGGCGGCAGAGGAGGTCCCAGGGAGAGAGGGTTAGGCATACCCAGTAGTGGTCGGGTTTATTTTTTTTGTTTTCGGATTGTATCTTTCGCACACTATTATTATTGGGATTTGGATCGGCTTGTATATATTACTATTTTTATCATATTAGTATTTTGGCAAAATACCCTTTTTGGTCCCTTAATTATACCCCAAGGTCCATTCTGGTCCCTTATCTCTAAAAAGTGTCAAAGTGATCCTTTAATTGTCCAAAAAGGACCACGTTTGTCCTTTCTGTCCAAATGGCACAAACGGACGTTAGGTCTGTATACGTGGCAGGTGACGTGGAATGATATAAACGTTCTCTTCTTCATCGTTCTTCAACGTTCTCTTCTTCATCGTTCCCAGAATTTCTTCCCCAAATTCTAGGGTTCATCGTTTGCCTCCTTTCTTCCCCAAATTCTAGGGTTCACGAGTTTCCAATGAAGCAGACATCATCATCAATCGCAGGGCCATGTTCATACGAATCTAACACGAAGAATGATGGTTTTGCTGCAAACTTGAGATGGAGACCCGTATGTGGGTGTGGAGAGATAGCTTTGCTTCGTAGGGCTTCAACAAGCACGAATTTCGGGAAGCAATTCTGGGGCTGTCGTAATTACAAGGTAAAAATGAACTTCACTTGTTTGTTCATGTCATTTATTGCCTTAGCAGGGTTCGAATGATTAGTATTTTGAATTTCACAGGGTTCAACCCAAACAGGGTGTGGCTATTTTCAATGGTTCTTTGATGATGTGATGGATGAGAAAGACCAGTATATGAAGATGCAGAATAGTAGGATGGAGAAGATTCAAATTGAACTTGATGCAGCAAAAATGGAGTTGGTAACTCTTAAGGCAACAAATGACAGACTAAAACAAAAGACAAGAGAGTTGAAGAAGATGATGAATTCTGAGAAAAATTGGAAAAGGCTTTTCTGTGTTATTTTAGTGTTGGTCATTTGGAAAAGTATGTATTAGTATGTTGTAAGGTTATGAATTAGTATGTACTGAATTTGATATTTATTCATGTATCGAATTTTAGTGTTGGTCATTTGTAATGTTATGGTTTAGTGTTGTAATGTTTTAAAGTGATCAATGGCAAAAATTATGTTATGGTTTAGTGTTGTAATGTTATGATTTGTTACACACTGCTAAGTATGTATTGACTTTAGCTAAAGGACACAAACCACTAATATTCATAAGACAGAAAAAGGCAAAAATTATAGGCCAAAATATTGCATTAACTTTAACATTAACCTTGCCATCAGAAATCACATGTTCAAAAGCACAAAATTACTTGGCCAAAATACTGCATACCAGGTTCTAAAAACACAAAATATTCAGACACATTACAAAATATTCAAACTGATGTCTAAAAATCCAAAACACTACATAAAATAAAGAGACTATGGTTTCCATTTTGGTGTGGCCCTTTTAGTAGGTGTTGTCCTCCTTGTTGTTGGACCTATAGCTATTTTTGCAGCAGTCAGCCTTGTGGTTGGACCAGGTGGGATAAAAGGGGCATTTGGCCTTCTAACTGCCAACTATTGGTAGCATTTGATCATTGGGATCTCTGCCAATAGCTGCAAGTATTTGACCTCCACATAAGCCTTTCAAAAAACATCCATCAAGTCCTATGAAATGTCTGCTCCACTTGAAGCTCTCCTTACAAGCTGCCAAGCATATGTACAACCTCTTGAAATGTAAATTCTCAACAGTTGAACCTTCTTGTGCAGGCTGGACACAAACCTTAACAGTTGAACCTGGGTTAGATCTTAGTAACTCATGTGCATAGTCATACACCCTTGTATAATCCCCTAGAAATGACCCATCAACCATGTCTCTGGCTGCAAACCTAGCCCTTATAGCCTTGGTTTTGTTGACCCCAACATTCCACTTCTTCTGAACCTTTTCCTTAATGTCCTTCAGCTTCAGTCTAGGGTTTGTTTTAAGTGAATTCTGTAACCTCTTGCTCAACCATTTTGTCTTCAGTAACTTTACATGATACTCTCTACTACAGCTATGGGTGTCAACTACTTTCCTTAGTTGCCATGAATCCTCATTAGGCAACTTAGCACAGTAAGATTCCCATTCACATCCATCCTTACACCTGACCCTAACCCTTATCTTGTCATTCTTAGTGAACCTTAAATCTCTGCCAGAATGGACTGCATAAGTAACAATTGCCTCCTTGAAATCTTCCTTTGTAGTAAAATATGTTCCCACTTCCCATCTGTAATTGGACATATCCTTTAAAAGCTTAAAAATTGGATACTTCTTTCTCCTAGCCCTACTGCTATCATCACTATCACAATCACTTCCAAGATCCTCACTATCATTATCACTCCCTTTACTATCTTCTTTGTTTTCATCAGACATTTGTTTTCCTTTTCTACTTTTCATTTGTTCATTATCTTCTATATCACAGTTCATTCCATCCTCCTCTTCCAGTTCAGTACTATACTCATCAGAATCATCATCAAATACTATCTCCATTGCACTATCATACTCGAAGTTGCTATCATCAGAACTATCATCAGTCAGTCTTAAATCATCATCAACCTCACCACCCACAAGTCCATTATCAGCTCCAACTGCACTTACATCATCTTGTGCTACATCTCTGGCCCTCTCATCATCTTGTGTTACATCATTAGTCCTCACATCATCCTGTGCTACATCATTGGCCCTCTCACCATCTTGTGTTACATCATTAGTCCTCACATCATCCTGTGCTACATCATTGGCCCTCTCACCATCTTGTGTTACATCAGTACTCCTCACATCATCCTGTGCTACATCATTGGCCCTCTCATCAAATTCCTTCAATATTTCCTCAATCTCTACTGCTACCTCATCTACTATCTCATTAGGTGGCATTTCATTAAGTGGAATATCATCTAACACAACTTCAGCTTCATCAACAAAAACAGCCTGGGACAATGCGTGCTTAATAAAGACCTCAACACTAAGATGAACCCTATATAAATCAGCAATCTCTAATGCCCCTCTGTCATCTACCAATATATTCATCCCACCAGTTGGATCCTTATAATATATGTTTTCTATGGCTCGATAACCTAGTTCCTTGATACTACCTAACAGCTCAAAAAAACTCCACTTATCAGCATCTACCCTCAGTTTAGCAATCTGACCTCCTACGTAAACGCTCAAGTCCTCACTCGCAAATTCACCACTATGGTGGATTGTAATGATTAGATACTCGTCCATTTCAAACGAAACCCTAAATAGAAGCGCACGATATAAACTTCAGAAACATGGAATTAAAACCATAATAGAGTACCAGCCACAGAGATGCAGAAACTTACCTCTGATGTCGTCTTCGTCTTTGCTTTCACCTTGAATGTCGTCTTCGTTCTCGTTCGCATCAACTAGAGATTGGAGTTTCGTCAATGGCAGCTGCGCTAGGGTTTCCTTCAAGAACCAACGAAGAGACAATGAGGTTTCTATTTCATTTTCCTTTCTATTTTATGTCAATTGCTGATTTACACATCTGGCAATTAAAATAAACCACCTGGCAATAAAGATAAAAACGTAAATGCCACATGTATGCCACCCATGCCTTTCCTTTGACTTTGACTAACGGAGCTGACAGAAAGGACAAACGTGGTCCTTTTTGGACAATTAAAGGATCACTTTGACACTTTTTAGAGATAAGGGACCAGAATGGACCTTGGAGTATACTTAAGGGACCAAAAAGGGTATTTTGCCTAGTATTTTCTATTTATATGTCGCTTATTTTATTTGCCGTCTTCCTTTAATTAAAAATACGAGACTGTTTCCAAAAACATAAAAAAAAACACAGTTTCTGCATAATTTGGAAGTTCATTTCCGAAACTCCCCAAAATCGGAAAAAAAGTGTTTTCGGAAGTGCATCTCCGAAAATACCCCCCATTTGATGTTTTCGGAGATGCACTTCCGAAGTCTGAAATTTAAAAAAAAAAAAAAACTTCAGAAATGCATTTCTGAAGCAGGGGTAAAATGGGGTTTTCGCTGGGGGTGACCCCATAGGAAGGTGGGTAAAGAAATTCTCATATATTTTCTCTATTTCATATTATTAACAAATTTCAATTTTTAAATAATTAGTATATCTAATCTATATGTATATTAGATAAATTATTTATTCAATAAAATTAAAAAATAAAATTTACTTATAATATGAGATACTTTATTGAAAACTAACTTATTTCCTTTTTAAAATTGCTGGTTGAAACACGAGCATATGTGTGGGTCAAATGTGTCTGCACCTTTTTAGCATTGTGTTTAACTTGGGAAACAAAATTTAACTTTTTTACTCCAATCATCAACCAACTATAATAATAGACCCTCCATTTTTTTTTAGAAAATGGAGTGGATCTCTACTCATAGATAAATTGGTTTGAATTTTCAACAACTGAAAGATATGTCCTATACAAAATATATTAAACTCCTACCACATGAATCAAGGTTTGAATTTTCAACACTCAAAGATATGTCCCGTACGGTTTTGAAATATTAATTTTAGTAGGGTATATGTAAGAAGAAAAACTGTGCCAAAGACTCTAAAGTCAAAAGGGTAAGGGACATATGAAATTACACATGAAAGATATGTCCCACACGGTTTTGAATATATTATTTGAGTTTGTCTGCTTAAAAATTTTAAAGTCTAAGTATGATTATAGTTTATCATAATTTTATTTTTAGGTCTAAGTCTAGCCATTTTAAATGTTTGATTAATTTATTAATTTAATTAAATATATATTTCATTTGAATATTTGTTTTTTTTAAGCAAATTATATTGAAGGGAACAAACGTTCACAAAACAAGATTACAAAAAGAGGGGCAAAACCCCGGAGGAAAATTATCCACCAATTGAAACCTATCTTAAGTAAAACAAAGGGTTTTTGTCAAATTATAAAACTTACAATTGGTATGGGGAAATTACCCACCAATTTGAACATTTGTAAATAAACAATTTAACTAATGTTAAATTGATTAACAAACTAAAAGACTGATGAGACTAAATATTTATTTTCATTGACTCATTTGAGTTTACCTATTAATATAAGTTTTGTGATATTATTTGTTTAAAAGTACTTATAAAAACAACTTATACATTTTTTATATAATTTTTTCAACTTATTTTTATATGTTTTTCAAAATAACTAAACTTTATTTTTTGTATTTTAATTCAAAGTATAAAATATAATATTAAATAATAAAGTTATTTATGTTTACTTAAATAGACCAACCTGATCGATTTAAAATGTGTTTTTTTATAATTTATGGCTTAATCTTTTTAATTAAATAGACTTATAAAAATCTATTTCTTTTCTATTTAAAAAAAAATTAGATCAGATCTAAACCTACGTAAGTTAGGTCGTATACCCTATTAATTGGTCTAACTTATTTTCACCATTAAGACTCTAAAGTCAATAAGGTAAGGGATACATGAAATTAATACACATGAAAGTTAATTTTTAAAACCAGCCATATTAATTACTTTTTACCACAAGTAAACTTTAGAAATTTATTTTTGTGAGAAATAAATTTTATTAATTTAAATCATATAAAAAATATGATATTTTTAATATTTAGCCTACAAGAAAATTAAGATTTTACGATACAAAAATTACGACAGTTACTTGATAACCGTTGTAACTCACATATAGATACGGTTGTCACGACGATTTACATCAATCGCCTTTACTTTTATAAAAAAAATTCCTTAAATTGTGACGGTTATGAATAAATCGCCTTAAAATCATGTTCACGACGGTCACAGTAAACGCCCTAAAATACAAGTCACGACGATATAACAATTGTCGCCCCTACACATTTTAACACATGCGTTTCACCTTAAGAAGTTAAACCAACCCATCAAAGTCACGACGGTGAACCAACTGTTCCCCCTCCTAAAATGCACTAAATGTCACGACTGTGAACCAATCGTCGCCCCTAAAACGCATTAAAGGTCCTAATAGGAGTGGGAATAGGCCGGACCGACTAATAGAGGTCTACGAACCAACCTACATAGGCCTAGGTCAGGCCAAATTTTTTATATAAATAGAAAAGGCCTATACTTTTTTATAAGTCTATTTAACTGAAAAGATTATGCTACATGCCATATAAAAAATAAAAAACCTTAAGCCTTTAAATATAGCTATCTTATATATATATATATATATATATATATATATATATATATATATATATATATATATATTATATATATATATATATATATATATTATATATATATATATATATTATATATATATATATATATATATATATAGCATATATATATATAGCATATCAAGTGAGAGCATTTTTAAATGAGAGATGAGAGGAATAAATATCAACCATTGGATTCATCAAGAGAGAGAAATTAATAGCCTCATTAATGTAGTAACATTCTATCTCTTGATGAATCCAATAGTTGATATTTTTTCCTCTCATCTCTCATTTAAAAATGCTCTCACTTGATAAACTTAAAAACTTGCATCTTTGTATATCAAATATATGAAAACTTTTTTTACCATTTGAATCGAACTTAGGTGACAGAGAAAAAAAAACTTGAATAGAAACGAAACACGTCTCTTTACAAACAGCTAACTATAATTAAAAAGTAAAAGTAAATTTTTTTCTTCTTTAGTATCACACCATCATCCACTAATTCCAATTAAAAAAATTAAAATTAAAATTTTTCTCTATTATTTGGTTATTTCTAAAACTCTGGAATATGGATATACAAATTTTTTTCTCTTTTACTTCAACCATAAACCACCTTTATAGACAAACCATTTGCTAAATGAAACTAAAAACTAATCATAAAGTAATCCAGTTGTGACATACAAATCAGATAAATTTAGTAAAAGGCTTTCAAAATCATGTCATATACCAAAAATTCAATTTACGTCGCACTATTAGGATATAACCATATATCACATGATTGAGAAATGGTGTATGAAAGGATAAGAGACCCACTCCAACTACTTTTATGTTTAGGAATTATTGGAGAAAGAGAAGACAAGCAAACGATATAAAGCAATTCATTACTTTTTCTTTGGGACAACGTACTGTGTTGAAATAAATTATCATGAAGCCCAACGAAACTTCCTACAACTTACCACTTGCTATTTTATCTTTTGACTAATTGTCTGCTATATATAAACACTCTCATAGTACTAATACACCACAGCATAATATTAAGATTACTGCAGAGCACTTGGAGATTTGTAATGGCTATGCAACAATACATAAGTTCTTCTACATCTTCTATGGTAACATCTTTGAAGAAATTTGATGTTTTTATTAGTTTTCGTGGTGAGGATACTCGTAAAACCTTCACGAGCCATCTTTATGAAGCTCTTAACAAGAAAGTTCTAACATTTATTGACATTGAGCTTGAAAAAGGAGATGACATCTCATCAGCACTTAACAAAGCCATTGAGGGGTCAGATGCATCTATAGTCATATTTTCAAAAGACTATGCATCTTCAAAATGGTGTTTGAATGAACTCGTTAAGATTCTAGAATGCAAGAGAGACCGAAGACAAGTTGTCATACCCGTTTTCTATGAAATAGAACCATCACATGTAAGATACCAAACTGGGAATTATAAGCAAGCTTTTGAAAAACACGAGCGAGAATTGAGACACAACAAAGACAAGTTACAGAAATGGAAAGATGCACTCACCGAAGCAGCCAATTTATCTGGATGGAACTCTCAAAATTACGGGTAAATAAAATTAATTTTCCATCAAATTTATTTTAAATGTATTTTTCCATTGTCTCTACTCTCTAGGTCAACCATGTTATAGGATAAATTTTATACAATGATTATAATCATAAAAATTTTGACCTTCTAACCACTCCTTTATATTGGTCTAGGATGGAATCAAATTTTATTAAAGACATTGTGGAAGATGTTTTGAAAAGATTGAATCGTAGACACCCATTTGAAGTTAATAAGGAACTTGTTGGCATTGAGAAAAAGTATGAGAAGATGGAATCTTTATTGAAAATTGGATCAAATGATGTTAGAACTCTTGTATTATGGGGCATGGGAGGCATAGGAAAGACCACTCTAGCAAAACACTTATATGCTAAATTGTGTTCTCAATTTGAACGTACTTGCTTCATTGAAAATATAAGGGAAGAGTCAACCAAGCGTGGACTCACGTTTGTACGTAACAAACTTTTTTCTACATTGTTGGAGCTTCCTCTCAATGCACCTTATGTAGAAACCCCAATTTTCATAAATCGACTTGCACATGAAAGAAGTCTCATTGTGTTGGATGATGTTGCAACCATAGAGCAAGCAGAAAATGTTAACATAGTCAATAATTGCTTGGGAGAGGGAAGTAGAGTCATTATCACAACTAGAGATATGCAGATATGTAGCCAATTTGACGAGTGCGAAATATATGAGTTTGAGGAAATGAATATAGATGAGTCTCTTCAATTATTCTGTTGGAATGCCTTTAGAGAAAAATGTCCAAAGGATGGATTTTATAATCTATCAAAAGAAGCAATTCTTTATTGCAGAGGCAATCCCTTAGCTTTGAAAGTTTTAGGTGCAAATTTTCGTACAAAAAAAAGTAAAGAAGGGTGGGAAAGTGAATTGGAGAAACTCAAAAAGATTCCCAATAGAAAAATCCATGATGTGTTAAAATTGAGTTATGATGACTTAGATCGTACTCAACAAGACATATTTCTAGACATTGCATGCATCTCCACATCAGCAGGTCCTTATGATTATCGTGATAATAAATATTACAGAACAGCACTATGGAATGCTTGCGAGTTTTTTGCAGAGAGTGGATTACAAGTCCTTAAAGATAAAGCGCTCATATATTTTGATAACGAACGCTATATCAATATGCATGGTTTGTTAAAAGAAGTGGGAAAAGAGATTGTTATCAGAGAATCTGTCAAACACCCCGGAAGAAGAAGTCGATTGTCGAATTATGAGGATCTGTATGATGTACTGAAATATAACAAGGTAAGTGGGAGATTCATTTTATTTTATATGAAAATGGATGAAATATAAATAAGATTAATATGTAAGTCAGCCCTTACTAATCGTTATTCTAAATTTGATAATCAGGGAACTGAAGTTGTCGAAGCTATAAAATTTGAAGCTCATCATCATATTGAAGATTTATATTTGAGTTCTGATTGCTTTAAAAACATGACCAACTTAAGACATCTTCATATCACTATAGGTACAAAAAGTAGACTGCATCTCCTTGAAGGTCTTGAGTGTTTGTCTGATAAACTGAGGCATCTTTACTGGGATTCATTCCCACTCGAGTCTTTTCCATCAACGTTTTGTGGAGAATGGCTTGTACAACTTACAATGAACTATAGCAAGCTTAAAAAGCTTTGGGATGGAACTCAGGTGAAATTTAGTTAATATGTAATTGTTAGTTAAGACTTATGTGTGATCATGAACTTATTTTAATGATTTCTCAATAATGTGATTTTTTTTTTCCTGATATAGAGGCTTGACAATTTAATGATTCTTAATCTTGATGACTCCGAAGACCTGATTGAGACTCCAGATTTATCAAGGGCCCCAAATCTTCAAATAGTGTCCCTTTCTAATTGTAAGAGTCTCTGTCAACTCCATCCATCCATTTTCAGTATCCCCAAGCTTACAGAACTAAAATTAAATGGATGCAAAGAGATTGAAAGCCTGAAACATAACATTAATTTAAAATCTCTCCAAATACTCAATCTCTCAGATTCTTCTGTCGCCAAATTTTCGGCGACATCAGAGGAAATGATGGAGCTGTCTCTACGGGGCGCTGTTGCACAGGAATTTTCTTCATTGATGTTGTGTAACAAGAAACTTACTCAACTGCACCTTCAGGGATGCACACAAATCAATACATCGAGTCTTATGTTTATCTTTGATGGCACACCGTCTTTAAAAAAACTAAATTTGAGCAAGTGCCGCTACTTAGAAATTCTCCCTGATAACATCCAAAACTGTTCAATGTTGGAAATTCTTGATTTAGATGACTGCCGGAAACTTAAGTCCCTACCAAAACTTCCAGCTAGCTTGCAAAGCTTTACTGCACGGAATTGCATTCATTTGGAGACTAACTCCATTCAACAATCAATACTTGAGAATATGTTACACAAACTCCGTTCACATGAGAACATGTTACGTGACAGATCCCATTCACGGAGCAACAGGAAAATGTCAACTTATGAAATGGATTTATTTTTCTTTCCAGGTGGTGAAGTTCCTAGTGAGTTTAATTTTCATACAACAAAGGGTTCCATAGTTATTCCTCCTATTCCAAAATATGGTTTGTGTGGTTTCGTCATTTGCATCATTCTCTCTAGGGGAGTGAATAAAAGTACTGCCAGGTATTTGGAAAGTGAAGTTTTGTGTACTATTTATCAACACACCGAAGAAATTGACAATGAGAAATGGTATTGGTCAGGCGTATTAATTTCAGATCATGTGTTGTTAAGTTGCATAGGGTGTTATAATTCTGACTGGGTGAAGATGTGGAGTAAAAGTAGAGGTGATCATTACAACCTTTCATTTAAATTCAATTGTACAAACAATTATGGTACGACACCAACATGGATCAAGAGATGCGGGGTAATCTCTGTATATGACTGGAAACATAGTTTTTGTGTTGGATAGTAGAGTTAGTGGAGTTGAAAATGTTGAAATACAATCCAACGCTCAACTATCTGATCATTATGATGATATTAAAGTTTTGGATGATTGTCATCGACATTCAAAATTTGAGATTAATGAGTCACAACCCCAAAAAATTGGAGCTGAAAATGAAGTTGACCAACAACATCTAACTATTCCTCAGACAGAAAATACGGAGCTGAATGTTAAATCTTCATGTTCACGTTCAATCGGTATAAATCTTCCACCACTTCCTACATATATATTCCATATTTATATAAATTGTAGTAGCATTGTGTTGAAATAATTCCTTGAACAGGTCTTTTGTTGAAGCACATACTAGAAGAATCAAAACGACTATTTCTCAAGCGAAGATAAGACAACATCAAATCTTTCATTCATAAGTATGTATTGGGTTTTTCGTGTCTCTTGTGATAAATTTATCTTTTCCTATAAAACTGGTAGTTGTATTTTTGCCTTTTTTGAACCACAAATGCAATTGCTCGATTTTGATTATTCATACATTGTACAGTTCTTTTGCTGAAGCACATGCTAGAAGAGTCAAAACAGCTATTTCTCTTGTTTTCAACCAAAGATAGGACAACATCAAAGCTTTCGTTCAGAAGTGTCTCGTGACGTAGTGGGTTTGTATTCGGTACCATAAAGTTGTATGTTTGTGATATGTATGGCCTTCAGTGCATCAATTTTTGATATGTATGGCTGAATCACAACTGGGCGCCCAGTGACGAGGACAACTACACAATGAATGTAGCCACATATATTGGTGAGGGTGCTTGGACCTGACTCAGCTATGGTTAGATTCAAACTGTCACCAGATGTCTCAGCATAGGGTGGTTCTCCCACATTGACTATGGCATACGAAAACTTGTTTGACTTGATAAAATTAGAATCAGGATTTTCATTGTAGACAACTTTGGTTGCAGGATCAATTGTTTGTTTTATTGCATCAAGGATGGTTGTACCTGTCAGCAAATATTAACTCTCTATTAGATGTTCTGTAATTCTTCCACAAAGGAAGCTATGATAGAGACTGAAATGAAATGTTCCGACTTACTCGAAGTAAGATCATTACCACTAAGCCCATTCCAAGTAATTGCCCATCCACCATATTGATATCCCAAATTGTCAGCATGACTTCCTGCAATTATTATTTTTGAATATTTTTTGGGAAGAGGAAGTACTGGTTTTTCGGCAGATTTACCATTCTTTAACAGTACTAGGGATTTCCGAACAGCTTCTCTAGCTAACTCTCTATGTTCCTATTTAAGAAACAATATGCGATAAATAAAACAAACTCTTTTCATTTGAAAGAAATAAAACACGTGTACCTTGCTACCCAATTGGTTTGTGAGGCTTAGATCAGCAAGTGGATTTTCAAAAAGGCCCATGGTAAATTTTACTCTTAAGATTCTTGCCACAGCATCATTAATCCTGCTCACTGGGATAATATTGTTCTTTACTTGATAGGTCAGGTCATCAATGAACTCAGTAAAGTTATAGGGAACCATAATCTGAAAACAATGTGGATTTCAAAATATTAAACTCTTAGACTATAGAAACATTTCTTGAAGTGAATTTTTTTTTACCATATCAATTCCAGCACTAACACCTGCTTGAATAGAGTATAAATAGTTAGCAATAGGAGATGTAATTCAGTAAATACCCTGAAAATCTGATATGACAAAATTATGGAAGATGCAAGAAAAATTACATGATATGTACCTATTATCATTTATATTTTTCTTAAAGGTAAGTCCATTTTGTTAACATTAGATAATGCTGTCGATAAATTTTATAATTTTATTACCCTGAACCGCAGTTTGTTCTTGAGGAAACCGGGGACAAGATCCCGGTTAGCATGCATCTTTTTCCCATTCCAGCTACCGGAGGAGATCATAACTGTTGAAACACCTTTGATAACAGATTCAAAATAAGTCCGATGTGGGACTCTTAACACACCCCCTCACGCCCAGACTAGACAACTGGAGCGGTGGCCCACCAGATCTTAAATGAGACTCTGATACCATGTTAAGAAGTGTGGGTTTGACCTAACTCAACCCTACAAAACCGACTTGTAGGGTGAGGATTGCCCCCATTTATAAGGACATGTTCAGGCCATATATTGTCCGATGTGGGACTCTTAACACCCTTGTTTGTGCCACCATCTCCCATAGTGCTTGGCACAAGCTGCAACCTTGTTCCTGGGTCGAATTAATTCAAATGATTGATTGCAGCCAATCAAATTCACATATATAACCTTAATGTACTATTTAATTTTATGTATTATTATGTTTCATAAGGACACATGCATGCTTTATTGCCAATGCTTTTTGAGTAATAAAGTTCCTAATATATAATTTAATAATTAATATATTTCTGAGTAAGTGTGACTGTATTTTTTTCTTTTGTTTAAGCAATGTATTACTAGTAAAAACAACATACATAAATTATTAATACCATTAAATACTAAGAATTTAATTTCTAAACAACATTATTTTAGAAATGCACTATTTATACGATTTAACAAAATTCAAATTACCAATACATTATCAATTTTTTTTATGTTTAATTTGGAGCAACTTTCAATTTAGACTATCAAATCTAAATTTAATCTCATAATTGATTGAATTGATGACTCTTTAATTAACTATATTACTATTGATATCTTGATCCCCAAATGTCCTAAACCACAAACGATGAACAAACTGTGACCTATTTTTTTGTGTAATGTAACATACAAGTTGGTTGCAAAATTGTTAGCCAACAGAATGAGGTGTTGTTTGGCCAAAAGTGTTTCTGAGGAACAATCTGCGTTTGTAGAAAATCAGTCCATATTAGATAATGCAATGATGGCTATTGAGATTATTCATGCTCTCAAACGAAAGACTAGGGAGAATAAAGCTCATATGACGTTGAAGATAGATATTAGTAAGGCGTATGATAGGGTGGATTGGGGTTTTTTGTGAGGTATGTCGAGGAGATTGGGGTTTGCGGATAGGTGGATTCATTGGGTGATGATGTGTGTAATATCAGTAAATTACATGGTTCTTGTTAATAATGATAGAGTTGGACCAATTCAGCCAGGATGAGGATTGAGACAAGGGGATCCACTGTCACCTTATCTCTTTATCCTTATTGTTGAGGGTCTCTCAGCTCTTATTAAGGGAGTTGTTTCTCATGGGGACATTCATGGTGTTCAGATATGCAGAGAGGCACCTAGTGTGTTCCATATGCTTTTTGTTGGCGACAATTTTTTATTTTACAGGGCTTCTATTGCGAAGGTGTCTCACCTTATGGAGTTACTTAAGATCTATGCCATTGCGTCAGGACAAGAGATCAATCTGACAAAGTCTGAGGTCTTTTTTAATCGCAGACTTAGTTTTCCGGCCCAGGAGGATATTACAAAAATTATGGGAGTCCTTCATGCTCTTGGGACAAGTACGTATTTGGGGTTTTCCTCAATGATTGATCGTAGCAAGAAGAATATGTTAGAACAAGAAATGTTCTGATCAATATTCTTAGTTTTGATGATAACATTATATATGAGTTTTGTATAAGTGACTGTGGTACTCTAATTATTCACGTTTTCCATTTCAGGAAAAGTATACAAAAGTGTGCACAAAATCAGCGTTCAGAAGCTCTGACCCAGAAGATTTGGATGGCTTCATCAGAACATGGTCTGGCAGACATCAGAAGATGGTCCTGCAAAATTAGAACATGATCTGGAAAGCATCAGAAGATGGCAGTCAGAAGTAAAGCTCTGAAGATCTGATGGTATCACGCTCCAAAGCACTTCTAAAGTCTGAAGACAGAAGTTGCATCTGCACCAAAGCTGAAGACTTTGATGTTCTGAGTCCAGAAGCAAGTACAAGATGAAAACGCTATAACGTCAAATTTCTGACTGACAAAAGGAACGTTAGAAGCTACAAAAGGCAAAGTCAGTAAAAGTAGTGGAAGCATGACTCGAGATAGTTGACAAAAGAGTGAAACATTAAATGCAGCAGTGTACTATTCACGCAAAGCATTAAATGCTCCCAACGGTCATTTTTCCTCAACGCCTATATATAGAAGTTCTGATTCAGAAGCAGCGGTAGAACTCTTGCGCAAAAGAACCAAAACGCCGTCAAACTGAAATCAAACAAAAGCAAAGAAGAACTTCATCTTCAACCTCACAACTTTGTAATATTTTAGTGAGTGTTAGATCTTAAACTTAAGAGAAAAATCACTTTGTGATTATAGCTTATTTAGAAGCATTTGAATCTCTTATAATATTTATTTTACATTGATTGTAAAAGGAATTCCTAGAGTGATCAAATTGTGATCAGAATACTCTAGAAGACTTAGAGGGTATCTAAGTGGAGAACCATTGTAATCAGTTTGATTAGTGGATTAAATCCTCAGTTGAGGTAAATCACCTTGTCAAGGGTGGACTGGAGTAGTTTAGTTAACAACGAACTAGGATAAAAATAATTGTGTTATTTATTTTTATCTACCATTTTTTAGAAAGAACCTTTATTCAATCCCCCTTTCTAAGTGTTTTTCACTCCTTCAGAATACCTTTGCTTTTATCAAGGATTGCGTATGGAAAAGAATCAGCTCTTGGAGGGGAATATCGTTGTCTAAAGCGGGTAAATAAGTCATGATAAAGTCGGTCTTGCAATCTATTTTGTCCTATATCATGAGTGTGTACATCATTCCTAATGCGGTGGTAGATGATATTGAGAAGATGTTGAATTCCTTTTGGTGGGGTGGAAATAATAACAAATGGATTCGGTGGATGCGTGGGAGAAGCTCTCTTGTCCTAAGAGGGATGGAGGTTTGGGTTTTAAGGATTTTAGAGCTTTCAAATTGGCTATGGTAGCTTAACAAGGGTGGAAATTATTGACTAAGCCCCACTCTTTAGTTTCTAGGTTCTTCAAAGCAAGTCTTTGGAAAGCAAGTTATGTTTTGCGGTTGGGTTGTAGATGGATTATTGGAGATGGTAGCCAAATTAAGGTATTACATGAGTCTTGGATTCATGGAAGTAAATATGTTCATTTAGGAGGACTGTATCCTCAAGTTGCAAAGGAGATCTTGAATATTCCCTTGGTTAAGGACGTGGTAGTTGATGGGCTGGTTTGGAATGAAGAGAATAATGGCGAGTATAGTGTCTGTAAAGGCTATAGACTTTTGAGGAACTCGCTTGATTATCACTCTAATTGTAAAGTTGTCGGTAATTGGGATAATTTGTGGAACATTATGGCTGTAACACCCCATATTTTACATTTATTAATTTAATGGGAGTTTAAATTAATTTCTTCGATTATTGGTATTTTAATTGGACTTAAGTTGGAAATTGTGTAAAATAAGCTATTGGGCCAAGTTGTGGTTAGTAATGGAGGGGTTGTGATTGATAGGCCCTATTACTAAAGTTATTTTGCTTTATTTTCATAAAATAAGAAAAAGAAGAAAATTAAAAAATAGAAGAGGAAAACCTAAGAGGAAGAAGGAGAGAGCTCATGGACAAAGACCTATTTTCGTATTCATGGAGCAGCTCCCACAAATCATGTCATAACTTTCTGCTTGTAGCTCCAAATCAGGTAATTCTTGAAGATTCGGATTCAACACGAAATTTACTTCGATTTGATATATTAATTTGTGTCAGGGAGATTTTTGATGAGGGAGATAAGCGAGTTTGAAGATAGGAGATTCTTGCTGAATTTGAGGAAAAAAGGCTTACGGGTTTGATGGAGAAGAAGGGGAAAAGTCCAGATTCTTGGCTAAGGTAAGGGGGGACTCTTCCGATTAACATCTATTATTAGGTTATGGATAATAGGACTGATATAGATATATTATTTCATGTCAATTGAGTTGACTGATAGAGTTAGGTTTTGGGATGTTTTGTTGATAATTATTTGTTTTGATGAATTCTATGAATTTGGTGTTGTATGATGTTTGATGATGCATAATATATGTTATATGTGTGTATGATATATGTAGTGTGGCTGTTTTGTGTTGTTTGATCAACTTGAATCGATTTGGTCGTGGTTGAGGAATTTGGGATTCAGGTTTGTATGCTGTCATTTGCGATTGGGATCTCTTATCTGGTCAGTTTGCGTCGCGTCCAATTGTTGGCGCCGCGAACTGCTTGGCAGAAAGCTTAAGGAAAATTATTTCACTCAGTTCGCACCGCATCCCTTGTTGGCGCCGTGAAGGATTCCTTTCCTGGAAGCGCGTCGCGAACATTGTGTGGCGCCGCGTGCTGCTAGTGATTTTGGAGAGTTTAAAGATGCATAACTTTCGAACCGTTGGCCTGTTTTAAGTGTCGTTTCGAGCAAGATGAAGCTTATGAAATATTCTTTATGTTATAATGATGAAATGAGCAGTAGCTCGAATTTACTTTTAAACCATGATTTGCTTGTTTTGATGAATGATGTGCTGTGGACATATACGATGAGATATGACGATACATGCTATGTTTAAAATAGGAGTCGTATGATGATTTGGTTGAATTGTATGAAGAAGATTATGAGACATCCTATGCAAGGATATGAGTATGATATGAATATTTTGTTAGTTTGATGGATGATGTATTGTTGACATATATGATGAAACGTGACAATATAAGATATGTTTGAAAACATGATTTATGTGATGATTGTTGAGAATTGTATAATGATGATTGATTTGTTTTAGAAGATGTGAATACATGTATGTTCTTTATGGATGATGATGATGATTGATGCGAATACATGTATGTTCTTAATGATGATGATAATGATTGATTGTATTTGAATGATTCTAATGTATATATACATAGAAATGGCAATAAAACCCAGACCCACGGGTACCCACCCGAATCCGCCCCGAAGTTGACGGGGAAAACCCGCTTTGACTGGGTTTGGGTTCGGGTTTGGGTTTTCCCCGATTAAAAAACATGGGAATGGGTCGGGTAATGGGGACACTAGTACCCACCCCGAACCCGCCCCGTTTATTTCAATATGTATATTATTATTTATATTTCATAATTTATATTATTAAATATGTGACTAATGTTTTAATAATTTGATTTGTATTTATTATTTTAAATATTTGAAATATATGTATGAAATTTTTTGAGATTGTTTTATTTTGTTATTTATAATGTAATTTGATTTTTGAAAAAGTAAATATTTTTATTAAAAAAATTGATTTTACGAAATACATGGTGGCGGGGCGGGGATACCCGAACCCAACCCGAACCCGTTAAGGACGGGTTTGGGTTTTAATTCCCCATCCCCGTTTGGGTTTGGGGCGGGTAACGGGGATTGATTGGAGATTCGGGTTTGGGTTTGGGGAGGTAAAAACCGTCCCCGACCCGCCCCGTTGCCATGCCTATATATACATACTTTGATGATGATGATTGAGTATTGGATGATGTTACTCATAGACTTGACGATGGTATAAGTATGTTTCATATATGTTGCATTCATTCATAATCATGTGTTGAGGGATGAATCCAGATGATGTTGTGGATTCAGTGAAGGGCATAATTCCCATTGTGTGGAATTTGTGCTGGCAGGGCCGTATCTTGATGATGTTGGATCGGCCGGTGGGTTAATCCCATTGATGATGTAGGTACCACATGCATAGTGTCAGTTGCATTCATATGCATGATTTTTATAACATGAATGAATGTTTTCCAGTGTTATGAATATTGATGATGTGTTGGTTGTTGTGATGATGAAACTTGTCTGAATATATGTATATGATACAATTGAGTGAATAATGTGACTATGATGTGTTATTGTTTATGACTCTAACATTTGTTAATTTGAATGAAACTCACCCTTATTGTTGACATTTTCAGATTGGCGAGTAGCGGCTTTTGGCTTTGGTGAGGATAGCTCATAGGCCAGTTTGTTTAAGTATAGCGTCGGTGCCATGCTCTGATATTGTAACACTAGGGAACGCTAGTTAGAGTCTACGATGATACTCTATTTTGTTGTTATTATATTAAATTTGTGGGATGTTACATAGATGATGTTATGTTTATCTGTATGAAGAATATTCCGTTGTGTGGAAACATGATTTTATTAAATTGATGATTTGTCCATTAGTGAAGCATGGCAAGTGAGTAATAATAAATTGTCTTATTGAATTGTGGCACCCTTGTTTTCATGTTTACTCTCAAATTTTTATATAATTACCGCGGGGTTTAGAAGGGTATTACAATAGTGGTATCAGAGCAGGTCGGTCCGTCCGGCCAATTGTCGAGTCAGTTGAGTTGCGCGACAGTTGAATATTGTCGGCGTATTATCCCTTTGTACGCGACATGTGAGTGAAGCACTGTCGGTACTTGTTTGTTTTGTTGCAGGAGTTGGTTTGGGCGAAGTGGGGGAGAAGCTTTGCTTCTCGGAAGAGGTTTAGTTGTAAGTTTGCAAAGAAGATTGCTGTCGTGATGTTTCAGAAATCGGACTTCGGCGATGGAATGTGTCGCTCAAGTTATAAGAAGTTTGGGAGCGAAGGAATATGATAAGGGGTTGTTTGGAATGTGATTGGTTTGCAGATGATGAGTTTTGGAGCGGAATTTCCGTAAGAAAACGCAAGAAAGTTGTAGAATCGTTATGAAACTTCGAAAATTCATAACTGGAGTTCTGGACATCCGATTTGAGTTCCGTTTGAAGCGTCGAAAAGGTAAAGAGATGAAATTTGTTATAAAAATGGTTGCAGTAGCTGTAAAATATTTAATTGTGACAGGATAATGATGGAAAGAGGTGAAGTTACGATTACACTTGTTCTTAGAATTAGACTTGTTCGTTGGTAGCGCACGAGACGTCAGTGTCAGAGTTGAGCGGATTGAACTAATAATTAAAGGCTTATTGAGAAGAAATTTAAAAAAAAAAATAAGTGTATCATTTGAGGGGTTTTGGAGATATCGTTTAGAGTGTCGCTGCATGGCGTCAGTGTTGCATTTTCGGATAACGAATGAAAAATTCATATCTTGAGTTTCGAGTGTCGGATTAATGTGCCGTTTGAGCCTACGAAGAAGTGAAATTATGTTCTACCTTATGGGAGAGTTATAAATACAGTAGAGGTGATCCTATGAGGAGAGGTTCTAAAGTCGGTTAAGGAAGCGTGAAGCTTGTTGAATAGGAACGGTTACTACCGCGATTGTTCGAAACGAAGTTGATTAGAACATGTTGTTGATAAATAAGTGGATGAGATATTCGGTCATAAAGATGATTTGAGTACCGATGGGTTAGTGAAAAGTGAATTAGTAGTAAAGGTGAAATAAACTTTAGAATGGTTGAAGTCGTATTCGTGATGCCAAAGCAACGACATGTATAAAAGAAGAATTGTAGAGGATTTCTGACACCTATTGATGCGAGGAAGACTTTGTTGAGATTCCAAGTGGAATGATACTTGGACGCGAAAGATGTCATGGGATTTAGAGTAAAACCACGAGTTATGAATGTTGTCGCGGTCTTTTGCTAAGATGAGGATTTTGATTTGGAACGAGATGAATAGTAGTGTACGAGTATATTAATAATTATGAAGTTGGAAGTACTTAACAAATGTGTGATGCTAAGTAACTATGAAGCGGATTGTGTAAAATGTTTGGACGTTGGTGTCTCACTGACAAGATCCAATGAGAGGGAAATGTGCGAGTTGTAAAGACTCAAGGTGAATTATTGAGCTATGATGATGTTAATGAGTTTGAGTGCAAACTCGAAAAAGGACACTATTATGTAGTAATGACGGTTTATGCTTAAATATGGTTGTCGGCTATCTATTGACAAATTGAGGACTTGATCACCCTTAATCTCTTATTGGTAGTAGACGGAATCATATAGCTGGGACGAACTTGTTTTGTTACCTTAATAGTATAAGTTGTGATGGGTATTAAACCGTGGGAATAATCACTCACCATGTTGTGTGAACTTATGAAGAAGTGAATATGAAGGAGCGCAACATAATGGATAGTGACTTAAGACGGGTAATTAGATTCGCACAACGAAAGTGTGATGTGGAGTAGTGTTATGAGTACTACTCGTGGGAAGTGAGGAATTAATATGTCGGAAGTGTCGCGGGGAAAAATCATCGTTTTGTGGGGGTGAGACACCTGATGCCTTCTTTGGGCTCGAGTGCTCAAGAAAAAAATTTTCTTTGTTTTTGTCACGACCAAACTTTTTATTATTTCCAAAGTAGGAAAAGGAAAAAAGGTGCAATAACCTTAAAAATGGGGGAGAGATCTTGGGTAAGAGGGTTGGTTATACGAAGGGAAGGTATTAGCACCCAACGTATCTATAGTACTCTATAGGCTTCTTTGTTATGTTTGTTTCATTCTATGTTATGGTGGAGGTTCTGTTATGAAATAGGTGGGAAACTAAGGTGTTTGTTTGATTATGCTCGCAAAGATCATCGCGATCCTCTGCATACATATCCCTTAGAGGGAATCAAAGCATCTGTAGCTCGGGGTCTAAGGGTGCTAAGGTTTGAGTGGTTTGAGGGAGAAGTTTTTGCTCGCCAAGGATACGACCTTGTGCCTACGTATTCTCAAATGGATGTTGAGAAAGTCAGAGCAATCGTAGTTCCCACTTATGCTAGTGGAAGCAAAGGAAAAGAGACAAATGTCATCTCAATGTTCGATGTATCTAATCTATATCATCACATACATCTGTTTGATTTTGTTTGAAATCTTTTCATTATAAGCCCTGGGCTGTGCCACTTATGGCGCTTAGAATGATAAAGATGTTTTTTGTTTAGCCAGCCTTGTGGCAAAAACAAGTTTGATTAGCCAGCCTTGTGGCAAAAACTTTCAATGAAGTCAGCCTTGTGACAAAAAGTTTTGATTAATCAGCCAGCCTTGTGGCAAAAGTTTCGACGAAGCCAGCCTTGTGGCAAAAACTTTGATTAATCAGCCAGCCTGGTGGCAAAAGGTTTGATTGATTAGCCAGCCTTGTGGCAAAAGAGAAATTTGATTGATTAATTGTTTGTGATGATATAGATGAGATACTCCTATCATAGAGATGATAAATGTCTAATCTCCTAGGGTATTTGATTTGGATATTGGGGATGCTTATAAGAAGCCCGTGGGTCCTTGTACGAAGCCCAAGAGGAGGCTATCCGAGGGTCCTTGCATTGTAAGCCCAAGAGGAGGCTATGGGAGGGACGATCGAGGGTCCTTGCATTGTAAGCCCAAGAGGAGGCTATGGGAGGGACAAGTCGTTTGTACGAAGCCCAAGAGGAGGCATGGTATAGTTGGTTTGAGATCTTAGAGCGATTTCACCGGGAAACCATACTCTATGTCCTAACCTAAATTAGGGAGATTCTTTGCACGAAGCCCAATAGGAGGCTATGGGGAACCTAGTGTTGTACTAAGTTGAACAAGTATATATAACACGATCACAAATATGAATAAGTACGAACAAATATGAACAAGTACATGAACAAGTATGAGCAAGTATGAACAGTTATATATGACAAGGTGTGTGTATACAATGGAGTTTATGAAGGAAATATACCTGTAAGAATGATCTGTTTGTATACACGGGGCTCGGGACTTATACTCGGGGAGAGGCCCATTGAGTTTATTCAAAAGCTATGTAAACAAGTATTTACAAGGGAGGTTGGGACTTATACCTACATGGAGGCCCATGGTATTTTTGGGAAGATTTAAAGAAAACCTTCATTTTTGATTTGTTATTCGAGGTTAAAAATCAAATTGATCGAGGTATGTACAAAAAGGTGAATGTACAATGAAATACCTAATTTCATGTAAGGGAATGGGACTTATACCTATGTGGAGGCCCATGTTTTATTTTATAAAACATGGTTGATTGTTTTGTTAAAAAAACGCGAAGTTTCGTCGTTTTGAAAACAGTTTGAAAGTTTTGAAAGAAGTTTTAAAGAAAAACTGTACAAAGAAAAAGGAATGGGACTTATACTCTCTAATATTCGAGAGGCCCATTTGTTTTGAAAATCAATTGATCAATCCAAAAAGATTTGATCAAGAGTTTTTTTTTGAAAAGAAAACCAAAAAGAAATGGTTTGTTTTGAAAAACTTTGATCGTTTGTTTTAAAACAGTTTGAATTTTGACAAAAGTCAACTTAATTAAGATAAAAAAACAAATTTTATGCTTAATTAAGACCTAAGTGATTAGGGTTTGATCACAAAATATTTACAAGTGATTAAGTTTTGAAAATTAAGTGAAAAAAAACTATTTTTAAAGTATTAAAACATTTAAAAACAAGTCACTTTAAACTTAATAAAAACACATTAAATAAATATTTTTTGTGATTTTTTTGGATATTCATAAAATATGTATATTAAATAAAGAGTGTACAAAAAATGAAGTGAAAATGAATTGATTTGATTGGTTAATTAATTAAGTGAAGTTGTAAAGAAAATGAAGAAAATATGTGTTAAAAAAATGGTTTTGTCTCCACAAGGGTTTGAACCCACGCACTCTTGCTCACTAACCAAAACAATAACCAACTGAGCCACGCTTGTGGCTTGTAAGTAACAAGCGCCCAATTAAATATATTTTCAATCAATTTCCAAAAAACCTTTGAACAAAATCTGGCGCCAAGAACAAACCCTCAACAAGAATTTGAAAATCTTCGAAACTGAATGAAATTGATCAAGTGAAGGGTCTATCTCACTCGTTTTTTCATAAGGAACATGATGGTGACCTTTAATTTCATTTATTTTCACTCTAAGGCCATTGATTTTCTGATGAACACGAAGAACCCTAATTCTGAGATTGATCATGAAATCATGTATGATTGATGAATTATGAAATTAATTGAGGGTTAATGATCAGTGATAGTGCAGAAACAAGATGGAAACTCAGTTTTTCATTTATGATGCATGTATGATAGAGTTTGAAGTTCATGGCACTTACCTTCAAAAACGGCCAAACTGGAAATCGAATTCGTGCTTGTAGTTGTTACAGATGTTGTTTCTTGATCTGGACAGCTTCAATGGACCTTAGGGAACATGTTTGAATGCTTGGAATGAACTGGAAACCTCTTGATCAATCTATGGTACCCGATCTGCAGTATGGCTCAAGTGAGGATCAAGCTTGATGATTTTGATGTTTCAGATCATGGATGATGGTTGGAACAGTTCATATGAAGTATATGGATGATGTTTAGAAGGTTAATTTGGACAGAATTGGCTTGGTATGGATTTTGGCATGATAAGGCTCTCTTTATGCATATATGGAAGTGAGGTAGTGATTTTGGAATTTAGGTGTTTTTGGGGTGTGTGAGTGGATCAAACACATCACATATGATGTTTATGAGTTGTTGGAACCACCATCTTGGCCAGAACTTCAATGGTTTAGAGGTTGGAAATTCTACCTCTTTGAAACTTAAGAAACTTGCATTCTAAGAAAGAAAGAGAAAACCTATGATTTGTGAGGTTTTGGTGTGATTTGAAGAGTGGAAATGACCTCTATTTATAGGCCAAGCTTTCTGAACTCCAAGCTTTTGCAAGTTGATCAAAGAATTGTGATTTGGCATTTGGAGATAAAGTGGAATCTTTGCATTAAATGCAAAATGGTTAAAACTTAAACCATGGTTAAAACTTGCCAAGCTTCTTATCTCTTTCCAATCTGTCTACAAACCAGAAATATCTTGCAATTATTGGTGGTTTATGTCATTGCTTGCATCACAAGGTGAAATGGTTCATAATTTTGGCAAAAATGGCTTGTAATTTCAAGTGAAATGCTCACTAATGGCAAAATTCAAAACCATAGCTATGCTCCATATTTTTTCATGCTCTTGGACATTTTGGAAAGCTCTTGTTATGTACTTCAAAACCCTTGTTGAAAGTTTCTTCAAGACCTTTAAGGAAATGGGTGAAAAAGAGCCATGAACTTTGAAGAAAGTGAGATTTTAAGTGTATTTTTCAAAAGATACCAACTTTAAAGCTCCATATCTCTTAAATGGTTGATCTTTTGGAAAAACATTTTATGTGACAAAGTTGTTTATTGGATAAAAATCTACAACTTTCATGTTGGAAGTTGTTTTCAGTTTGTAGGTGAAATTTTGAGTTATTCCCTTCCAAAGTTTGGAAAAAACCATTGAAAAATACTTAGAAAATTTTCTAAGTATGAAAGTCAAACTTTTGACTTTTTGATTCTTGATTGATTTTCTTGATTTTCCTTGATCAAATGACTTCATATATCATATGTTGATGATTTGAAACTTCAAAAGTCATGGTTGACCAAAATTCCCTAAAAGTCAATGGTGATCTTGTACAGTTGACTTTTTCAGACGAATCGCGTTTCTGGAGATTTCAAATGAACCAAACTATCCTCACCAAATGAATGGTATGAA
Organism: Vicia villosa; assembly: GCF_029867415.1. Classification (NCBI taxonomy): domain Eukaryota; kingdom Viridiplantae; phylum Streptophyta; class Magnoliopsida; order Fabales; family Fabaceae; genus Vicia; species Vicia villosa. The sequence goes on from NW_026705238.1 coordinate 65,975, forward strand.
TGGATCATGTTGAGTTAATGGAGGACCTTGAGCCATGGTTTAAGTTGTGGCACCATGTTCTGATTAAAAAGTCAGTTGTTTAGGTGTATTAGGTCAAATCCTGAGCAAAAGTCAGGGGTATGCTCTCTTCAGTCAAAACCCTAATCTGGTTGATTCAAAGTCTCTGAGCTTGTTGAAATGAATCTTTGAGGACCAAATTTTGATTATTGATGAAGATGATTCATTTGAGATGAAGGGAGAACAAAACCCTAATTGATTGTTACTTGTACTGATGAGTGATTTCTTGATTAAATCCTGCTGAGTCACAAGTAACAAACACAAGCTATGCAATTTGTTAGAGATGCAAATGATGCATATGCAAATGATATGAGGTGGTATCTTAGGTCAAAAATTGGGGTATGACAGATGCCCCTATTTAAGTTTCTTCAACCTGAGATATGAAGATTGAAAATCTTCGTTTTGATAGGTGGAAGAGACTTAAATATCAGAAGACGCAAATTTTGGACCTAAGATACCAAAATTGCGAATGATGCAAGGATATTTTTACCGAGGGGATATCAAGAACTGACCCCACTGGGGACAAGAGATCGGTAAGAATGCCTCAATCCGTTTTTCTTTTTTTTCGGGAAAGCAAGTGTATGCTTCACCGGGGAATGATAGCTTCGTAAGAAAAGCTTACCTATCGACATTATCGACTATCAGCATAGGGATAGACTTGTTTAATAATGCGAAGGTGAAAGGTATGAAACTATATTACCGACTATCAGCATGGTGATAGACTTGACATGGTAAAAAGAGTTTCAAAGGTTCGGTTAATATTACCGACTATCAGCATGGTGATAGACATGTTTAATAATATAACCAGAACAAAAAGGTTACCGACTACCAGCCCCGTGATAGCGGTTTTGAAGACATGATCAATTATCAGCCAAGTGATAAAATGATTCTGGAGACTTTGCTAGGGAAATTACTGGTTATTCAGCCTTGTGAACAGTAATAAGGCCCTGATTGTCACATGGTCTTCATGATTGATTTTCTAGAGAGGAAAAATCTTTTGAAAGAGACATAAGCTGCTCAGATGACGAGGCTATTGCTTATTGCTCAATTTTTCACGACTCTGTTTGAGGAATCGGAACTTGAATCTTTGGTAAAGACAGGGTTCTATCCATGAATGAATTGGAAAGAAACAGTCAAACAAGACTTTGTACCCAATGAGGAATGAACTCGAATGGGGATTTTCTCATTTATTTTGAGAGGAGGAACTAAAGCAACCTTCTTCCACGAGGAATGATATCAGTGGGGAACTGGAGAAAGAAGATGTTCTTTCTGCTTATGGGTGACGACCTACTGGAGAGATGACACGCCCATACCCGTTTCTTTTTTTTTTTGAGGATAGATATATCCTAAACAAGTGATTTCAAAGCAAACATTGAAAAATGCAAGAATGCATAAATGATGCAAATATGTATAAATGATGAATGTCATGAATGTAGCATGCATGCTGACGATACTGATAGACAAAAAAGTATGTACTGGAGACGGACCGACGTTGCAATACAACCAGATACTTGGCAAATGTTCTTCAACATGGTGTAGATAACACAGGTGATGAATGGTGCTGCATGCTTTAGACTTCTCTGGGGAAGATGAGCATCTTTTCTTACTGAGATGGAAGAACTTCTTCACTGGGGATAAAAGAACTTCTCTACCGCGAGGGGTAATTGGCTTAGGAATTCTTTTCGGAATAAGAATACCGTTGTCTCATCATCTTTTTTTTTTTGAGGAAAAGAACAGTTCTGAAAGATAATCTTTGGTTCATCCTATGGAGACAACAACTGTTGATGTTCCTCTTGTTGTTCACAATTCAAAGGAACGTTTCGCTTTTATTTTGAAAAAGGAAAGTAAATTCATTTAAAATTTTTTTTCTTTTTTTCTTTCAAAAGTGAATAACACAATTAAAGCGTCATTTTGCAAGCTAAAAGAAATTAGAGATTGCAAACAAGTGGGCACCAGGCTCAAATTTATTTAATAGGACGGTAATCAGCTAAAGGCATGATTCCATGGAGTATTTACAAAAGTTGGAAATGGTAAATATGCGGAAAAGGCTACATTGAAAGCAATAACCACTATTCCCCCTAACAACTTTGAGTTCCAACTGTGCTTGTCGCTTCATATTGGCGATGATTTGATTGAAGATCCTTTGATGAAAAGACTCTTCAGGTGACGAAGTACAGACTAATGCAGTTACGTTGTCATATATCCTTAATTTTTGCCTAGATTGCCCTTTCAGGTTTTCAATCTACCAGGATGAATTTTTCTGTTTATTGTCTCTAATTTTTGCCTGGACCGCCCTTTCGGGTTTTCAGTCCACCGAGACGCTCATTTTTGCCTAAGTCGCCCTTTGCGGGTTTTCGACTTACCGAGCTGTTCTTTTGTATTTTTTTAGACAAAGTATTTCTTGACTGCATCAGCATTCACAGGATGTGGGAGTTCATCACCATCCATGGTTGCAAGAGTCATGGCGCCGCCAGAAAATGTTCTTTTGACAACATACGGGCCTTCATAATTAGGAGACCATTTGCCCCTAGAATGTGGTTGAAAAGACAAGATCTTTTTAAGCACGAGGTCGCCTTCTTGAAATTCACGAGGTCGAACCTTTTTGTTGAAAGCTTGTTTCATCCTTGCTTGGTATAACTGTCCATGGCATAGAGAAGTCATACGTTTTTCTTCGATTAAGTTCAACTGATCGTATCTGCTTTGACACCATTCAGCCTCTGATAACTTAGTCTCCATGAGAACTCTCATTGATGGGATTTCAACTTCTACGGGGAGCACAGCTTCCATGCCGTATACTAGAGAAAAGGGAGTTGCCCCTGTTGAAGTACGCACTGAAGTACGGTACCCATGTAAAGCAAATGGCAGCATTTCATGCCAGTCTTTGTAAGTGACGACCATTTTCTGGACGATCTTCTTAATGTTCTTGTTGGCAGCCTCAACAGCGCCATTCATTTTTGGTCTGTAAGGAGAAGAGTTATGATGCTCAATCTTGAATTCCTCACATAGTTCTTTCATCATCTTGTTGTTCAAGTTTGAACCATTGTCAGTAATGATCTTGCTTGGAACACCATATCGGCAAATGAGGTTGTTCTTGATAAACCTCACAACCACTTGTCTTGTAACATTGGCATAAGATGCTGCTTCGACCCATTTGGTGAAGTAATCAATTACCACTAAGATGAAACGATGACCGTTCGAAGCTTTTGGTTCGATCATTCCAATCATGTCGATACCCCACATGGAAAAAGGCCATGGAGATGAGAGAACGTTGAGTAGAGTCGGTGGCACATGGATCTTATCTGCATAGATCTGGCACTTGTGACATCTCTTCACGTGTTTATAACAGTCAGATTCCATTGTCAACCAATAGTATCATGCTCTTAAGATCTTCTTGGACATTGCATGCCCATTTGAATTAGTTCCAAAGGACCCTTCATGCACTTCATGCATTAACATGTCTGCTTCGTGTCTGTCCACGCATCTGAGCAAAACCATGTCGAAATTTCTTTTGTATAGCACATCTCCGTTCAGGAAGAAACTTCCAGAAAGCCTCCTTAGAGTTTTCTTATCTTTGTTTGATGCCCCAAGTGGGTACTCTTGAGTTTGAAGGAATTGTTTGATGTCGTGGAACCACGATTTATCATCGATGACTGCTTTAGTTGCAAACACATAGGCGGGCCTTTCAAGGCGCATAATTCTGACTTTAGGCATATGGTTCCAATGACTGACTTTGAACATGGAAGATAGAGTAGCCAAGGCGTCTGCCATTCGATTCTGATCTCGAGGTATATGATGCAATTCAACCTTGTTGAAGAAAGTCAAAAGACGTCTTGCATAGTCTCTGTAAGGAATCAAGCCAGGGTGGTAAGTTTCCCACTTGTCTTCGATTTGGTTGATCACAAGGGCTGAATCTCCATATATGTCTAGGATCTTGATCCTTAAGTCAATGGCTTCTTCGAGACCCATGATACAAGCTTCATATTCTGCGATGTTGTTGGTGCAATCAAATAGCAATCTGGCGGAGAACGGGATATGAGTACCCTTGGGAGTGATGATGACTGCCCCAATTCCATTGCCAAAAGCGTTTACTGCTCCATCGAAAATTAGGCCCCATCTTGATCCAGGATTAGGACCTTCTTCAGGTAACGGTTCGTCACAATCTTTCATCTTCAAGTACATGACATCTTCGTCAGGAAAGTCAAACTTGAGAGATTGATATTCATTAATTGGCTGATGCGCCAAGTGATCGGCGAGAATGCTTCCTTTGACCGCTTTTTGAGCATGGTATTCGATGTCATACTCGGATAACAGCATTTGCCATCGGGCAATCCTTCCTGTTAAGGCAGGCTTTTCAAAGACATACTTGATTGGATCTATTTTGGAGATTAACCAAGTAGTATTGTTGATCATGTACTGGCGAAGACGTTTTGAAGCCCAAGTCAAAGCACAACATGTTTTTTCGAGCATGGAGTAACGAGACTCACAATCTGTGAATTTCTTACTCAGGTAATAGATGGCATGCTCCTTCTTACCGGTTTCATCTTGCTGTCCAAGCACACAACCCATGGATTCTTCCAACACGGTAAGGTACATGATTAATGGTCTTCCTTCAACTGGAGGAATCAATATTGGTAGTTCTAACAGGTATTCCTTGATACTGTCGAACGCTTTCTGGCGATCTTCAGTCCAAACAACCCCTTGATCTTTGCGGAGAAGCTTGAAAATTGGCCCACAAGTAGCAGTCATTTGAGAGATAAATCTGGAGATATAGTTCAATCGTCCGAGAAATCCTCTTACTTGCTTTTCAGTTTTTGGTGCAGGCATCTCTTGAATAGCTCTGACTTTGTCGGGATCTACTTCGATACCTCTTTGGCTGACAATGAAACCCAAGAGTTTTCCAAATCTAACCCCAAAAGTACATTTGTTAGGATTCAAGCGAAGCTGATATTTCCTTAGTCGTTGAAACAACTTCAAAAGGTATTCAATATGTTCTTATTCTGTGCTGGATTTGGCTATCATGTCGTCCACATAAACTTCAATTTCTTTATGCATCATGTCATGAAAGAGAGTAGTCATTGCCCTTTGGTAAGTTGCGTCTGCATTCTTTAATCCAAACGGCATCACTTTGTAGCAAAAGGTACCCCATGGGGTGATGAAAGATGTCTTCTCCATGTCTTCAGGAGCCATCTTGATCTGATTATAACCGGAGAACCCGTCCATGAATGAAAAGACGTTGAACTTAGCGGTGTTATCAACCAGCATGTCAATATGAGGTAATGGAAAGTCATCTTTTGGACTGGCTTTGTTCAAGTCACGGTAGTCAACACACATTCTGACTTTACCATCTTTCTTCGGAACTGGCACTATGTTGGCTAACCATTGAGGATACTCAGAGGTGACGAGAAAACCTGCGCCGAGTTGTTTTTGAACTTCCATTTTGATCTTGTTAGCCATATCAGGGTGAGTCCTTCGCAATTTCTGCTTAACTGGCGGACATTCTGGCTTCAATGGCAAGTAATGCTGAACAATATTGGTATCCAACCCAGGCATGTCTTGGTAGGACCAGGCAAACACGTCAACATATTCTTTGAGAAGGTCTGTCAACTTACTCTTGATATCAGCATCAAGCAGCGATCCAATGGTCACTTCTTTTTTGTCTTCTTCAGAACCCAATTTGATCTTTTCTAAAGGCTCTTTGTGAGGCAGAATGGCTCTTTCCTCGTGCTTAAGTAATCGAGAGATCTCGTCCGGGATCTCTTCTTCTTCCTCTTCTTCGGCTTCGAACACAGGAAACTCAAAGTTGGGAAAGGGCATATGGTTATTGCATTCAATGGGTTTATCAATAGTAAATCTGCACATATGATTTATATTTGTTTCAGAAAATTTATGAATGCAAGAGTCTATGCAGATTTTTTTTGAAAAAGTTTTTTTTTGGTTTTTTAGGATTACCATTTCCAGAAAAAGCAAAAATAAAACACATAGTGTAGGGAATTCAAAATGACACTTTATTTATGATTCTTTTTTGAAACAAAGCCCTAAACACAAACTCATTTGCCTTGGGCAGGACAAAGAGGGAAAATTTTAAAACAAAGCCCTATACACAAAGTTATTTGGGCGGAACAAAACATTTAAAAGCAAAGACCTATAAAACATCTCTCTGCTTTGGGCAAGGCAGGAGGTCAAAATAACAGCGAGGTGATTACTTTGAGCGGCGAACAACATTCGGAACGTCGACAGCTTTCCAGTAGCAACGAACTCCTCTGTGTATTATGTATTCAGGAAAATTCTCCTCAGAATTATCTTCAGTATTGACATTGACCGCTGGTCGAGCAGGATTTGAAGGTCCTGGTTTGTCAACCTTGTTCTTTGTAGAGTTGTAACGGTCTTCTTCTACTTCTTGAAGAGCATAAGACGAGTCACAATCTTCAGAATTTTCAGGATGTAATTCCCAGTCTTCAGGATGAAGAGACTCATTGTCAGAGACACTTTCCGAGTCAACTGCGGGGCCATCTTCCCCTTCATCTTCAAAAATGGCATTTATGTGATAATAACCATCTTCAGGATTATAAATCTTGGTAGATGCGTTGAAGCCGAAATCTTCAGTAATTTCATGCTGCTGTGAAAATTGAGAGTATTTGTAGGCCTCTTCTGGTTGACTGTTATATTCAAAGGGATCTCCCCATCCAGTTGGTTGGATGTCTTCGATCGAAATCTTTGAACTTTCAGGTGCAGTATATCTCACCATATAATCAAACTTGCCACTTGGTTGTCCCAAGGTGTCCCAAACCTCTGCAGGAATAGGCGGAGTTTCATTAGCACTTGTTTTGACTTTGCCTCTTGGTTTCTTTGAAGGAGGATAGAACGGTGCATACGGTTCTTCCTGAGATATGTATCCCGAGTCATTGAGATAACATTTCCATTCTTCTTCAGTATCGGGTAGACCTTCTTCGATACATTCTTCGATAAGGACATTAACCTCTTGAGGAATCGGGTTAAGGAACCCTCCACTAATGAATGTTTCTTTGATCGGACGAAGGGTTTCATCCTTCTTGGTGTAGTTTGAGAATGTTGGTGAACATCCGAGTCCTGTTCTGGTTTCATTCTTGGTAGGGATCACAACTTGCCCCCAGCCAGTGGTAGTCCCATCTTTTACTACCTTCACTGCCTCTTTATAAGAAGAGATTGATGCTTTCTTTTTGGAAGATTCGTCTTCTAAAGAGAGACCTTGGAACTGCGTTCCTTCCACATTATCAGCACTTATAAAAGAGAAATTGGATAAATGGCTCACCATCAAGGCTTGTTCCCCACTTATTGTTACCAATTTTCCATTTGTTACAAATTTTAACTTTTGGTGGAGCGTAGAAGTTACTGCCCCTGCTTCATGGATCCATGGTCGTCCTAACAGGCAGCTATAAGCAGCTTGAATGTCCATGACCTGGAAGGTGATTTGAAATGTATGTCGACCAATTGTCATGGGAAGGTTGACTTCGCCGATAACTGATTTTCGTGATCCATCAAATGCTTTGACTACTACACCACTGAACTTCATAGGCATTCCTTGGTAAGACAAACGAGCAAGAGTCGTCTTCGGCATCACATTTAAGGAAGATCTAGTGTCTACCAATACGTTTGACAAAGAGTCTGACTGACAGTTCATAGAAATGTGCAGAGCAAGATTGTGATTTCTCCCTTCCTCAGGGAGTTCTTCATCACAGAAGCTTAAATTGTTGCAAGCTGTTATGTTGGCTATTATCATATCAAAATGGTCAACAGTCACATCATGATCCACAAAAGCTTGATCTAATACTCTCATCAGGGCTTCCCTATGGGCTTCTGAGTTCAAAAGCAATGAAAGTATTGAGATCTTTGAAGGAGTCTGCATAAGCTGATCCACAATCTTGTATTCGCTTCTTTTTATAAGCTTCAAAATTTCATCAAAGTCAGGATTGACATTGGTTCCACTGGATTGGCCAATATCAGTGTTTGTATTACTGACAGGAGTTCCCTCGGGATTCCTTACCGGTGTATCAACAGGATTTTGCCTGGTTGCAGGAGCAACAGGTTGCTTTGGAGGTAGTGGAGTGTACACACGTCCACTTCTTGTTACTCGACTCACATCGGCGATATTCACGACAAATGAAAGAGTAGGTAAAGGAACTTCTTGTCCATTCTTTATCATTGTTGCATTGTAGTTGTAGGGAACTGCCTTGTCAGAGTCATAAGGAACAGGTCCAGGTAGGCAAATGATCAGAGGAGCAACAGGAACCTTTGGCTTGTTGTAAGTAACTTCTATGCGCTCAGGCATGTTGAAATGAGGAACGATGACGTTAACTTTAGGCATTTCCGAGTTGATATCTGAGACTAAAAGCCCAAGCGGATAACATCCTATCATGTTAACTTCATCTTCATTCCTATTTCTGTAGATCTGAATAGTACCATTATCTAACAAAACTTGAAGATCTCTTCTCACAATCGAACATCCATGAGGATCTACACAACATATGCTACAGGAACCGTAGTGATGCTGGCGAAAATTCTGCCCTTGACAGAGAGTAGCGTGCATTTGTACCAAATATGCTCTTGAGAAGTTGATATTATAGACTCGATATGGACCAGGACATCCATACACCATGTTTACAACCTACCCTCCATGATTGGGCAGCGGATTTGCTTGCACATTTGGATTCAAATTTCTGAAAGAGAGGAGATTAGATCTAACCAACCTCTGAACTTCATATTTCAAAGCTATGCAATGCTCAAGATCATGGCCAGGTGCTCCTTGATGATAAGGGCATGAGACCTCAGCTTTGTACCACCATGGGAGTTTCTCAGGTATTGGTGGTGGTGCTTTAGTTTGAACAAGACCTCTTTCAATCAAAGCAGGGTACAACTCTGTATAGGTCATTGGAATCGGATCAAACTGTGGAGCTCTTTGTACACGATTCTGATTGTTGTTGAACTGCTGAGCCTGTTGTCGAGGCTGTTGTTGTTGAAACTGCGGGGTAAATCCCGGATTCGGTGTTGTATTAACGACTGGCGCAATAGCAGCAATCTGTTGTTGACGATTGACATTTCCTCTTGGCCTCCCTTGGGATACCATGTCAACACTTTGTTCTTTCTTCTTTGGGAAACCACTTCCGAACTTTTTGGTTCCGCTTGAAGATCCACCTTCTTTAGTTAGACGTCCGGTTCGGACTCCTTCTTCTAGACGCATCCCCATGTTTACCATTTCGGTGAAATCACTTGGAGCACTAGCAATCATGCGTTCATAATAAAATGGGCCAAGAGTATTCAAGAAGATCTTTGTCATCTCTTTCTCTTTTAACGGTGGATTAATCTGAGCAGCAGTTTCTCTCCATCGTTGGGCATATTCTTTGAAAGCTTCATGGTCTTTCTGAGCCATGGATCGGAGCTGATCTATGTCTGGAGCCATATCTGAGTTGTATTTGTATTGTCGGACAAAGGCCTCGCCTAGGTCGTTGAAAGTCCGAATGTTAGTGCTATCCAATCCTGTGTACCACTTCAGTGCGGCACCAGTCAAACTGTCTTGAAAGTAATGGATGAGCAATTGATGATTATCTGCATAGGTAGACATCTTTCTAGCATACATCACGAGATGGCTTTGTGGACAAGAACTACCTTTGTACTTCTCAAAGTCTGGGACCTTGAATTTAGCTGGTATTTGTACACTGGGAACCAAACATAGCTCCTGGGCATTCTTTCCAAACAAATCTTTCCCACGAATAGCTTTGACTTCCAGTTGAATCTTGTTGAATTGTTCTTGGAGATCTTCCACGCGGTTATGCTGATTTGTGCTATCACCTTGATCATGATAAATCTCGTTGTCTCCGTAAGGAACAGTGTGAACCATAGGAGTAGCAACCGTCATAGTGGGTTGAGAGTGTGCCATAGTGATTTGAGAAAAAGTTACCCCCTGATTTGGAGTGAACAGTGAACTTTGTGCAGCAGGCGCTTCAGTTGTGGTTGTTTGAACCCCAGAGAAATTATGGCGGAAACCTGCACCAAAGCTGAAAGGTGTGCCCCAACCTTCTGGCATGGAGAAAGATGGAATGCTGAATGCAACTGTAGAAACTGGAGTAGTGACTTCAGATGTCACTGTCTCTTGACTGTTGGGTGGCGGCTGCTGATTCTGCGCGGCCATTAAGGAGTCAACTAGAGTAGTGAGACTTTCCAACTTTTCTTGAAGGGTGGTCACTGCACCACGGAGCTCAATATTCTCTTGTTCAGAGTGTTCCATTACTCTTCTTCTGCTTGAACGAGTATTGTATCTGTGATCTAATTGCGAGCGCGGTCGAGAAACTTTGAGACGCGACAGCTTGACGATCTATTGGAGAAAGATCCAAAAGATGAGACTCTATACAACAGACTCGATATGCAGAATGATGTATGCAAATTTTTTTGATTTTTCCAATTATTTTAAAGATTATTTTCTTGCAAACATTTGAACACAAACTATTATTTTATTGAAATAATGGGAAAATGTTACAACATTGGAGCGTAGCTCCTTACAGAAGCAAATGATAAATAAAAGCTAAACAATCCTAAGCATCCTCATCGGATGAAGAACCAAATGCATTAGGCAGCTTGAGCTTCACGATTTCTTTCCCATAATAAGCTTTCAACTCGGCCTTTTCGGTCCTCAGTTTATCAATAACATTCTTCCAGTCGTCAGGCGTTGGAACCTTCGAGCTTTTTCTTGCTTTCTTTGATGTACCTCCTGATTGCAGCGTCTTTCTGACGGATCTTCTCATCTTTACTCATGAGCCATCCATCTTGATAATAGAGGGTTTCTTCGTGATCTTTCACACGTTTCTTCAGCTTTCTGTTTTCCTCATCAGTCTTACGAAACTTTTCTTCCCAAGCGTCTTTTTCTAACCTCATCTTGGCTAGAGTCTCCTGGTATTCTTTCGTAGTGTCAAGGGGAATTTTGGGTAGTTGAGATACCACAGGGAACATGGGTTTTTCATAATCATAAGGCATTTGAAACTCCCTTGCTCTTTTCTTTACCCAATAGGCGTAGGCGTCCGTAGCAATGCAATTCCTGACCCCACCTTTTTCTTTCCTTCGGATGTCATACCAAGCTCTTACCATTCTTGTCTTCAACCTTTGAGGATCCTCCCCTTCTCGGTAAAAGTAGCATTCCACTGCGAGACCAATGGGTTTAGCTGAATTTGCATACCCGAGCTGTCGTCGGGCTAAGACCGGATTGTAGTTAATTCCTCCTTGTGTACCAATGAGGGGTACGTTGGGGAACTCTCTACAACTATCAATGGTTTCTGTACCACAGCGAGCCAAGGTATACCAATGAATATCATTATTAGTAAGAGACATAAGTCTTCGAGGCCAACTGTAATACGGTGAACTGACTTTTTTAATCGGAATGTCGCGGTTAAGCATGAGTCGCCACCGACTTTTATTTTATCCAAACAAGTTAGAAAGGCTAAAAGAAACAGGAAAAACCTTTTAAATAAAATACGGTTCGGGGGGTAATTATGCAAAGGGAAGGTGTAAGGCACCCTTTGCATCCATGGTTTTCCATGGGCTCTTAATTGCTTTGCTCTTTGTTTTTTAGAAAAGTAGATGAAAAAGATAGGGACTTTAGCTCGTAAGTGAGCGTAGCCCTTTTGAAGAATTATGAGAAAGAATATAACAAAGGTTTAGAGCAAGGCAAAGCAATTAAGGGCAATTACCTTAAACTTAGATGATAGGTTTCTTTTAGCCTTTCAGGGTGAAAGGGTCTATCCTTGCCATAAGATGGCAGGAAGCCTTTCGTTTGGAGGTTGAAGGGTCATCGCGTTATCGTTCGCCATAAGACTGACCCATGCCATAGAGAGGCAGGTAGTCTAAGGGAAGGATCTGAATAGCCTTTTTCGTAGGCAGCCAGAGGATACCTTAGCCTTTTCTTAGGCAACTTTCGAGGGTCGAGATCATGTATATCGAAGGCAGCATCATTAGGGACCATGATCTTAATCGAGGCAACTGGCTAAGGTATCCTCGTATTCGAGGGACTGGCTATTCTGCAAAAAAATACACAAGGCAACAGGCAAAAGGCAACAGGCAACAGGCAACAGAGAGGTTACCCCAAAAGTGTGCGTGTGTGCACCAATCACGTGATCATATTCAATTATATTGTCTTATAATTAGGTGATTCTAATTTAGTTCAGAGTTACACTCCCTAAAATTACTAACCACAGCAATATAGACAAATAATTAAAGCAATACGGGGAAGGGAAATTGTAACCAGCGGAGGAGAGGGGAATTGAAACCAGCGGGATATAATTAAAAAGCAAAAGGTTTAACACAAGTAATAATTGAAGATAGGGTTTAGGGTTACCAATACTCGTAGCTTTGGCAGTCGACAAACCCTGAAAATTGGAAAAGAAAGAATAAACAGAGGGGTGAGTGCATTATCAGTTCGGAGGTAAACGAGGTTAACCCTAAAAATAAAAGGATAAAGAATTTAAAGAATAATTAAATAAACAATGAAAGGCACTTAGCTTTGCATTTGATCTGATATGGTTGGCAGGCGGAGGAAGCCTCGGGGTAACCCTGAAAATGGCAAAGGCAAGAAAAGAAAAGAAAATATTTCAGCGTATTGGAATGTTCGTCGTAAACCCTAATTAGGGTATGATTTAAATAAGAAAATATAAATGATTTAATTAATTATTGGTCTCGCGACCTAATTAATTAAATCAGGATAAGAAAATAAAATCGAATGCAAAAATAATTTTTATGAATTTTTGGAATAAATAAGAATTTTTGAATAAATATAAGTAAAGAAAACAAATATTATAAATATTTAAATAAATAAATAAGTATATAAAATAAAATAAATAAATATTTATTATAAAAAAGGTTTTTGAAATAAAAATATATAATAGACTTTATATAATAGAGAAGAAATAAAAAAAAGAAGAATTTAAAACAATAAATATATGTATTATAAACTAAACAAATAGGCTGCGTAATTAAAAATAAAAAAATTTCTGGAAATCTTAACTTATGATCCAGTGTGATGCACGCGTGTGGCTCACCATGCGCCTCAGCCTTGCTAGCGTTGGATTGAATGAAGTGATGATCCGGTGGTCCAGATTGAGAGAGAACATAGTAACGCGTGTTTCATAACGCATGGGATCACAGAATACCCCAATCCCCTTCGCGCGCTTTTGAGGTTCAAACCAACCAATCACCTGTGGCCACCTCATCGTCTCCTTCACGAGCAACCTGTAAATTGATTTTTTACAGCGCTTTTTGCTCGAAGCGCTATAAAAGCCCTGCATCTCAAAACCGAAAAATAGCGAATAGGGCTAAGGGGATACAGAAATTTGGCGCACCACCACCAATCGATTTGTCTGAATCTTGCGAATCTGGATATGGTATTGATTGGTTATGATTTTACCTGTACTGAAAAGCCCCAAATTGGAGTTTCGAGCCCTAACATGGCACTATGTTCATAACAGCATCAAATCATACAAAACTTTCCAGAATCGATCAATAGGAGATACTAAACATATATATGCAATTATTTTTGAGTATGGATGCATGAATTTGTAGGATCGAAGCAATTTAGTAATCGGACAAGAATGACTTACAGTGCTTGATTCTTGATGCTTTGTGAATCGACAACGATTGGGAATCGTTCAGTGATGATCAAGGAACAAGTATTGATCAATTGCAACACCTGAATCGGCCTACAAATAAGAATTCAGTTTTGAAATTTTCTTGAACTTTAGGGCTCGAGTTTGGTTCTCTTGAGGCTGCAAAAATGTAACCCTTGCATTCTGAATCAATCATCTATTTATAGAGGAATGTTTAGGTTAATAAAATTGGAGAGAATCAATTAAAATCTTTGATTTCAATCTTGGGAAATTTGATTGAAAATATGGTTTGGAAAGTTTCTTATTATGGCCAATATTAATTCAATCTTGTTCCAATCAAATAGTGCACGGATTTTGATTGAATTTGGAATATATTTGGTGATTAAAATAGATTCAAATCATATCTTTTATAAAATATTTGATTTTCTCCTAATTTATATGATTTTAATTCTTTTTAATTAGAATAAAAAATCATAATAAATTAAATAAATCAAGTAAATTCGTGGGAATTGGTTCTTAGGCTTTGGATGACTTGTGGATCAAGATTGAATCAAAATATCTTGGGCCCATTTGCAAAAAAATCCAAATTCTTTCACATTTTTCCCTCCAAAATAGCCTAACTTTGACAAGGCCTATCTCCCTCAATTTTTAAGGTATGGAAGTGTTCTAAGACTTTTTAGAATCCTTAGAGAGTCCTCTAACTAATGTCTTTGGTATCATGTCAAAATTATTTTCCATTCTCCTTGTGTGTCCTTTTGAAAAAAGTGACTTTTTGTTGACTTTTGAAAAGGACTTGTAATGTTTTGGTCCATATCTCTCAAATGAAGCATTTCTAGACTTGGCATGTGAGAGACAAATTTGTATAGAATCAAATTTCCTTCAAAATAAGTATTGGATGGGAAATTTCTGATGTTCCATGTGAGAGTTATGGCTAGTCAAAGTTTAGTTGACTTTTCCTATAGAAAACCCTAATTTAGAAACTTTTTGAGTTGTTGATTTTTGATCTTTCCTTGATGAACCATGATCAATTCTTGATCAAATGGTGAATGATACTTCAATATGAGGATCTTGACAAAAAATCAGGAGTTTTGACTTTGCTTTGACCACAGTTGACTTTTAGGTCATCCCAGTCGACTGTTGACTTTCTGAACAATTGAGTGCCCAATCTTTTGAGATGAGACTTCATACTTGTCATGGAGATGATGTAGGATATGTTGAGCCATATGAGATGCCTTGGAGCCATTGATTCACTTATTTCCCTTTGAATGAGTCAACCCTAGTTTTAGAGCTTTTGTATAGGAGAGTGTGTTTAGGAGCTTTGTGTATTGATTTGAATTTGTACAAGAGAAATAGTATGGGCAAATTTTGGGGTATGACAGCTGCCCCTGTTCAATTATCTTAAACCTGAAGATGTAGAGTGGTTTGTATGCCAGTCGGTATCTGAAGGTGGAAGGTGATTGAACACTAGAATACTGAGAAAATTTGCCCTAGCTGAAGTAGGGTCTTTTGTCGGAGATGGGCTTGAAGATGCCATCCAGGTGTTTCGAGAAGATGTATGATGGAGATGGGCTTGAAGATGCCATCCGACTTGATATACTTGAGAGTTAGAAAGTGTCGTACGTTAGACTGGGTCTAGCTTGCATCCTCAGATGTCTGGAAAACCGTACGCTAGGTCGAAGAATAAATCGTGCGTTAGACTATTCTCAATTGCATCCTCAGATGTCTGGAAAACCGTGCGTTAGGTCGAAGAATAAATCGTGCGTTAGACTATTCGCAATTGCATCCTCAGATGTCTGGAAAACCGTGCGTTAGGTCGAAGAATAAATCGTGCGTTAGACTATTCTCAATTGCATCCTCAGATGTCTGGAAAACCGTGCGTTAGGTCGAAGAATAAATCATGCATTAGACTATTCTCAATTGCATCCTCAGATGTCTGGAAAACCGTGCGTTAGGTCGAAGAATAAATCGTGCGTTAGACTATTCTCAATTGCATCCTCAGATGTCTGGAAAACCGTGCGTTAGGTCGAAGAATAAATCGTGCGTTAGACTATTCTCAATTGCATCCTCAGATGTCTGGAAAACCGTGTGTTAGGTCGAAGAATAAATCGTGCGTTAGACTATTCTCAATTGCATCCTCAGATGTTTGGAAAACCGTGCATTAGGTCGAAGAATAAATCGTGCGTTAGACTATTCTCAATTGCATCTTTAGATGTATGGAAAACCGTATGTTAGGCGTTGTTCGGAATAAGATTCGAATCTTCGTACCTGTCAAGTATTGTTAGTACTCATGCAATGTTATGATGCATTAGCTATGAGTTTCTTAAAATAAATGAGGAGCGTGCCTATGAAGTAATGTATGCGATGTATGAATATGCTTATGATTTATGATGTATGACTATGATTGGTGCCTTTTATGACATCTTGATTGAGACGGTGGATCTCCATGTCATTGTAATTTTGATGTTTTGATCTTATCTTGCAGATGCTCAGCTGGGGATTTATGACTTCGGCTTGGGGATGATTAGTAACTTGATACACCCTGCCTGGGGACCAGAGATATTGATAAATTCTGTTGGGGAACTATATCCTTTGTTGAGAGTATTGAAGATATCTTCTTAATGAATACTCTGTGGGGATTCCTTCAGATTATTGACTTCGAAGGAGGACTTCTGGATTACCTTAGACATTGTCTCTTTTTCCTTTCCTATCTAATGAACTAATAGATGTTTTTGTGATCGAAAAATATATGATAATCATGTTCATATGCATATGTTCATTCAACATTATCATTGGATGTTTGCGTATTCGAAAAAAAGAAAAAGAGGGAAACTCGAAAGTGAGAAAGTAACTTGTATTAAGAAGGCCATGAATAGGCAAAATAAAAACATATTGTGTGTTTTTTTTGAAAAAGGTACAAAATAAAACAAAAGAAAAATAGCTATGTGTAAACAATCTTATTGAGTTTCAACTCTGCTATTGCTATTATGTCTTCGAGCGTCTCATCCCTTGCTTGTTGGAGAAAGATGATTGAATCGATCCGCGCCTTTTGAACTTGGTGTTGTAGATATATCTGATTGATGAATGATGTGAACGAGACATAGTCGTATGCTTAATCCTTAACTTTTTCCTAGATCGCCCTTTCAGGTTTTCGGTCTAGCAGGATACCCTTTTTTGCCCAAGTCGCCCTTTTGGGTTTTCAACTTGCCGGGTGTACATTTTTTATATATATCCCTAATTTTGCCCAAACACTTTTGGTTTGCCGGGATGCCCTTACTTTTACCTAGGTACGTCGACCTAGCGGGTCATATTTATGCGTAGTATTTTTTGACTATGTCTGCATTCACAGGCTGTGGAAAGTCTTCTCCGTCCATAGTAGTGAGTATCATGGCTCCTCCGGAAAAGATCTTCTTGATTACGAATGGTCCCTCGTAGGTGGGAGTCCACTTTCCCCTAGGATCACCTTGTGGTAGGATAATCCTCTTTATGACCAAGTCACCAGCCTGATAAACTTGTTGTTTGACTCTTTTGTTGAATGCCTTGATCATACGCTTCTGATACAATTGTCCATGACAGACAGCCGCATGCCTCTTTTCGTCAATCAGGTTTATCTGATCCAGTCGAGTTTGAATCCATTCATCTTCGTCTAGCTCTGCCTCTTTCATGATCCTTAAGGATGGAATCTGAACTTCGATCGGTAGCACAACCTCCATGCCATAGACTAATGAGAACGGGGTTGCCCCAGTCGATGTACGTGCAGAAGTACGATAGCCGTGAAGAGCAAATGGTAACATCTCGTGCCAATCCTTATAAGTCACAATCATTTTCTGTACAATCTTCTTTATGTTCTTGTTGGCGGCTTCCACAACGCCGTTCATCTTTGGTCTATATGGAGAAGAGTTGTGATGCTTGATGTTGAACTGTGTGCAGAGCTCGGTGATCATCTTGTTATTTAAATTGGTACCATTATCAGTGATAATCCTCTCGGGGATGCCATACCGACAGATGAGATTGTGCTTAATGAATCGAGCCACCACATTCTTGGTTACGGAAGCAAAGGAAGCAGCCTCTACCCATTTGGTAAAGTAGTCAATGGCTACAAGGATGAAGCGGTGTCCATTGGACGCGGTAGGTTTGATCTCTCCGATCATATCAATGCCCCACATTGCAAAAGGCCAAGGAGCGGTCAGCACATTTAGAGGAACAGGAGGCACGTGTACTTTTTCGGCGTATATCTGACACTTGTGGCAAGTTCTTGAGTGTTGGTGACAGTCAGTTTCCATAGTGGACCAATAGTAGCCTGCTCTTAGGGGTGGAAATAGGCTGGGCCGAGCTAGGCTTTGCCAAGCCTAGGCCTGGTCTGTCAAAAAAATTGAAGCCTAAGCCTGGCCTGTGGCCTGTCGTAGGCTTATTTTTAGGCCTGAGCCTGGCCTTTTCGAAGGCCTGGTTAGCCTATTAGCCTACATAAAAGCCTATTTGTTTTGACATACTAACTAAAATAATGTTTGAATAGACTAACTAACTAAAATACCCAGAGAAAAAAAATTATTTGCATTGACTTATTTTAACTTACCCATTAGCATAAGTTCTAAGAGACTATTTGTTTAAGATAACTTATGAAAACAATGTTCATTAGGTATTTTCATCTTATTTTCACAAGTTCTTTAAGATAACCAAGTTTTAGTTATGTATTTTAATTCAAAGTACAAAACATAATATAATGATAATAAAAAAATTATTCATATTTATTTAAATAGGCCGGCCTGATAGGCTTAAAAGGCTTTTTTTTGGGCCTGAGGCCTAGCCTTTTTAACTAAATAGGCTTATAAAAAAGCCTAGGCCTTTTCTATTTATAAGAAATGTGTGGCCTGGCCTGAGCCTTTATAGGCCAGCCTATAGGCCCCTGTTATCGGCCTGGCCTATTTCCACCCCTACCTGCTCTCAGAATCTTTTTAGCCATAGTATGCCCACTAGAATGGGTTCCAAAAGTGCCGTCATGCATGTCCTCCATGATCTCTTCATCTTCCTTCTTGTTCACACAACGAAGCAGGGTTGAATCATGGTTGCGCTTGTATAAGGTTCCATTGCTCAGAAAGAACTTGGATGCGAACCTTCTCAAGAATTTCTTGTCATTGATGGATGCCCCTTCAGGGTATTCTTGAGTCTCGAGGTATCTTTTTACTTCGTGAAACCATGGTTTCTCTTCAACCTCGTCAGTAACTATCTCGTAACAGTATGCTGGTTCGTCATATCTTTCAATAATAACTATAGGAGCCTCGTTGTCCCATCTGACTTTGAACATGGATGACATAGTAGCTAATGCGTTTGCCAGTTGATTCTCTTCTCGGGGAATGTGTTCAAAAGTAATCTCTTCGAAGTGTGGAATTAAAGATAGCACCAAATCTTTATAAGGCATGAGATTAGGATGCTTCGTGTCCCATTCTCCTTTGATTTGACTGATTACTAAGGCTGAATCCCCATATACTTCCAAGAACTTGATTCTTAAGTCGATAGCAGCTCTGAGTCCCAAAATACATGCTTCATACTCAGCCATATTATTGGTACAGTCGAAACATAGTCTTGCTGTGAACGGGGTGTGTCCACCTGCGGGAGAGACAATCACAGCGCCAATACCATTACCAAATGCATTCGAAGCTCCATCAAAAACCATAGTTCATCGGGATCCTGGTTCAAGTCCTTCATTCGGGCCAGGTTGTTCATAATCAGTAACAAGCATCACATCTTCATCTGGAAATTCAAAACTCATAGATTGATAGTCGTCTACAGCTTGTTGGGCCAAATGATCTGCCACTACACTTCCTTTGATTGCTTTCTGTGTTGTATATTGGATGTCGTATTCTGTTAGTATCATTTTCCATCTTGCTATTCGTCCAGAGAGAGCGGGTTTTTCGAACACATACTTGATAGGATCCATTCTAGAAATCAACAAAGTGGTATGGTTCAACATATACTGTCTTAGTCGGCGAGCAGCCCATGCCAAAGCACATCAAGTTTTCTCGAGCAGTGAGTATCTTGTTTCACAGTCGGTAAACTTTTTGCTAAGGTAATATATTGCATGCTCTTTTCGACCAGACTCGTCATGTTGCCCCAGTACGCACCCCATCGAATTCTCTAACACTATTAAGTACATGATTAGAGGTCTTCCTTCAGCGGGTGGTATCATGATCGGAGGTTCTTGCAGGTACTTCTTTATCTTGTCAAAGGCTTCTTGACATTGGTCGTTCTATTTCACTACTTGATCTTTCCTCAGTAACTTGAAGATTGGCTCACAAGTAGCGGTCAGATGGGAGATAAATCTAGCAATGTAGTTCAGACGTCCCAAGAATCCTCTAACTTCTTTCTCGTTTCGTGGAGCAGGCATCTCTTGTATAGCTTTTACCTTTGCAGGATCGACTTCAATACCTTTACTACTAACAACGAAACCCAGCAGCTTACCAGACCTTACGCCAAAGGTACACTTGTTCGGATTCAGTCTCAGCTTGTACTTCTTCAACCTATCAAACAACTTCTATAGATGGACCAGATGTTCTTCTTCAGTGTTGGACTTCGCAATCATATCGTCAACATAGACCTTTATTTCTTTGTGGATCATGTCATGGAATAGAGCTACCATTGCACGTTGGTACGTTGCCCCAGCATTCTTCAATCCAAACGGCATGACTTTGTAACAGAAAGTGCCCCAAGGTGTAGTAAAAGTTGTCTTTTCCATATCTTTGGGTGCCATCTTAATCTGATTGTAACCTGAGAAACCATCCTTGAAAGAGAAAACCTTGCATTGTGCAGTACAATCAACTAGGATGTCAATATGCGGTAGTGGGAAATCATCTTTAGGGCTTGCTCGATTTAAATCTCTGTAGTCTACACACATTCTGACCTTTCCATCCTTCTTGGGCACGGGTACTATGTTGGCAATCCATGGCGGATAACTCACTACTTTCAGGAACCCAGCGTTGAATTGTTTCTCGACCTCTTCTTTGATTTTCTGAGCCATGTCTGGTCTGCTTCTTCGTAACTTCTGTTTAACCGGAGGACTGTTTTCTTTGATAGGTAGACGATGAACCACAATATCAGTATCGAGCCCAGGCATATCTTCGTAGGACCAAGAAAAGATCTCAACATTGTCTCGTAACATCTGAATTAGTCTTTGTTTGACAGCATCCTCTAATTCAGCCCCTATCTTGATCTCTTTCTTTTATTCGTCGATACCTATGTTCACAACCTCAATTGGCTCTTCCTGCGGCTGTATAGTCTTTTCTTCTTGCTCTAGTAATCTGGCAAGTTCTCTAGGCACTTCACAACCTTCCTCACCTTCATCCTCAGCTTGGTAGATCGGATTTTCAAAGTCATATTTAGCAATAGCAGAGTCGTTATCGATAGGATCCAGAGTGGATATGAATCTGCAGTGCATGTGGGTGTGTGTGAGAACACATAGCTATAAAAGTAAAGAAAAATAAAAGCGAACACACAATTTGAATACGAAACGTCCAATGTTTTATTGAATGAAAATATGCTTATGAAATGACAAGCCCTAACAATGGACCATTGTGCCTCGGGCAGGACACACGGCTTTAGAGTTTACTGTTTATTGAAGTACATAATTTAAACTTGGAAATAAAAAGGAAAGCAGGAAATAAAACTAAGAACGATAATTACTCCTGACTATAGGAGATAGAAACAATGTCTTCAGTCTTCCAGTTGTCCAACCCTTGGTCTGATGTAGGGAAGATCCACTTGTCCAGGTTGTAATTATCTTCATCTTCTCCAATGGCATTGACCCCCTTGCTGATGAAATGATGCTTCAAACCTTCTGGACGCGGATGTTGTTCTCCCTTCTGATCCTTAGCAGTGCGGCCTAAACCCCATTTGTTGGACTTGTATGGAATATCAGGTAATTGCCCCCAGATGGTGCAACCACCTTCTTCTACCACAGCCCTAGCGTCTTTCAGAGAAGCCATTGCAGGAATAACCCCAGTAACTTTAGGAGGAGTGTAGACGTGCTTAGTCTCGGGAACCACTTGGGGGACCAATTCGTACGCTATACGGGGAGATTCAAAAGCTTCTCCAGTGAATTCAAGATACTTGGTCTCATCTATGAAGCTCACCACATACTCTTCTTCACCATACACAGTGACGATCTTGCCTTTCGCTGGGTATTTCAGTTTCTGATGGAGAGTTGAAGTCACAGCATTTGCCCCATGTATCCAAGGACGTCCAAGTAGACATGAATAGGCGGGACGAATATCCATCACATAGAACACAGTATTGAAAGTCTGGGAACCTACTCTGATCGGGAGCTCAACTTCGCCATACACAGTACTCATTGTGCCATCGTAAGCTTTTACTATCACATCACTGGATTTCAACTCAATTCCGTTAACTTTGAGTTTGTCCAGCACCAACTTGGGTAGCACATTCAGAGACGAGCCATTGTCAACCAGTACATGAGCCAAGGTGGTACCACCACATTCAATGGAGATATGCAGTGCCTTGTTATGATTCTTCCCACTAGGACTCAGATCAGCATCAGAGAACCCAAGGTAATTATCTGTCGTCAGGTTTGCGATACAATTCTCGAGTTGAGTGACAGTAATCTCTTGTGGCACATGGGCAGCCTCTAGAAACTTCATCATAGCTTTGGCGTGAGTTTTGGAACAACTCAGGAGTGACAACATAGAGATCTTAGAAGGAGTATGCCCCATTTGTTCAACAATGTCATAATCACTTTTGCGAATGATCTTCAGGAATTCGTTCGTTTCTTCAGGTGGTGGATTTCCAGCGACAGGCTCAGGTTCATGTAACGGTCCTTTACCACGAGCATCAGCATTCGGGGTGATAGTAACAGCAGGTGAAGCAGTGTTCGGAGAGATCTCTGGAGAAAATACCCTTCCACTTCTTGTCACTTTACTAGTTCCAGCAATATTAACCACATCAGGATTGGCATCTTCAGAAACTTTATCAGATTCAAGCTCTTGCTTAACTCCTTGAACATAGACCTCGGCACCATAATTCCAAGGGACAGCCTTATCAGAAGAATATGGCATCGGACCAGGTTGAGTGATAACAATCGGAGCCACACGGGGTTCAGCAGAAATCTTGAAAGGAGCCTTGGTAGGGATCTTCAACGGGACTTTGGAAATGACGGATACATCTTCGAACTTCAAACCACGGGAGAAACCTTCGCACAACTCCTCAATGGAAGGAGTCTTCTCAAACCTGATGGTGCCACGATCCATCCAGCCTTGGATACCTCTTTTCAGATTCTCACAGCCATTAGGTAGGAATGCACAGTAATAACAGTCAGGGTCGCAACCTGGAAATAAACCAGCTCGCAGCAGCTTTCTCTTGATGTCAGGGAGAGGAGTTGACAGATCTCTTACATCATAGACATGGATTGTGTCCATGATAGCATTAACAGTATTGTCATGCTTTGGCATAGGGGCAGTGATGACATTAGGAATCTTTGGGGCGTCGAACTCGATCTCGCCAGCTTCTATCATGTCTTGGACTTTGTTTTTCAAGGCCCAACAATTATCTGTATTATGTCCAGTAGCATTAGAATGGTAAGCGCATGTAGCCTTGGGATCATAAGCTGGACTAGCGGTGTTGACAAACTTCGGAGGATCCTTCAGGGTGACCAGCTCAGCCTTTAGTAGATGTTGTAAGGCTTGAGACAAAGGCATGTTGATCGGGGTGAATTGCCTCCTTGGTTTATCAGTCTTGCGTTGATAATCTTGTCTAGGAGCTTGTTGAGATGATGGAGTAGAGATGAGGACAACTCCAACAGATTGATTCTGATCATTTTTACCACGGCCCCTCTGGCTATGAACAGCATTAGACTCATTTCTTCCCTGATATGGCTTCTTTGCGGTACCAGAAGATGTACCCACTTGAATCTTCCCACTTCGAATACCATTCTTAACACGCTCTCCAGTCAATATAAGATCAGTAAAACCAGACGAGGAACTACCCAGCAAATGACTATAGAATGGCCCAGTCGTACCCATGAACATGTCCACCAACTCCCTATCATTCAAAGAAGGTCGGACTCTTCCAGCTAGATCTCTCCATTTCTGCGCATATTCCTTGAAACTCTCCTTAGGTCCCATAGACATGCTTTGTAGTTGCATGCGAGTTGGTGCAAGATCGGAATTGTATTGATATTGCTTGTAGAAAGCAACCACCAGGTCTTCCCAAGTACGGATATTGGCACCCTCCAGCTGATAATACCATTCCAGTTGAGTCCCAGACAGACTTTCTTGGAAGAAATGGATCCACAGCCTCTTATCTCCAGTATGAGGTTGGATCTTCCTCACATACGACCTCAAGTGCATCTTTGGACAAGAGATTCCATCATACTTAGCAAAGACGGGAGTCTTGAACTTGGGAGGAATGACAACTCCAGGAATGAGTCCTAGCTCTTCAAAATCCAGCCCAGACACTTTCTGAATCTCCACACTTCTCAGACGCTCTTCCAGTAGCCTATACTTCTCATCAGATTCATCTTCGTCATGGTAATAGTTCTCTTCATCGTCATCTTGACCCTCAAAGTCCTCATTACTTCCAGCATTGTTCTTGACACTGATGTTCTCATCTTCTTCGTCTTCTTCGTCTTTGGGAATATTAGCTTCGTCAGCTTTCTTAGGACGACCCTTGAACCTTCTTCCCATGTTGATCACTCCTTTGGGTTTCTTGGTCTTTTTCTCCTTCTTAGTCAGAAGGGCTTTCAGCTCGTCTTGCCCCTTGGACAAGTTCAGGATCAAGGCTTGAAATTCAGCATTCTGAGTTTGGAGATTCTTGACAGATTGTTCGAGATCCATCTTTCTTACTGAAATAAACAGTATAAAGATGAGGCATTTGTTTTTATGAAACCTGTGATGCGATGTTTATGAATGATATGATTATGCATTTGCAATGTTCTCAAGGAATTGGAAGAATTTTAACTCGTATTGAAGCAAAGAGAGAAGAAAAAAAGAAAACATTATTTATTAATTAAATTGTAAGGTCATAATCCCAAAAGTTACATTAAACTAAAAAAGGAAATTAACAATAAATAATAATAATAAAGAAACTAAATTCCGGGATTTTTGTCATCCTGACGACGCCTCCTCTTTAGGACTCTGACTTCTTCCTTATGTGCCTTGATCATTTCTTCTCTTTCTTGAACAAGCTTAGAAATTTCATTTTCCCATGAGTTAATCTGATCCGGAGAAACAAAATCTTCAATCTTCCATTTGCGAGAAAAGTAATCAAGTAAAGTCTCTTGCTCCTTAGCATTTTGTATCAACACTTCTTTTTCAGCTTCCGCTTTTAGTAAGCGTCTCTCAAAGTCTACCCTTTCCCTCTTTAGTCGGTTAACAGTTGCAACCAGATCTTCATTTGGAGTAGGAACATATGGCTCAAATGTAACTGGGGTAGCAGGAGGAGCTATTCTTGGAACTATGGGCGTATCAGATGGATAAGGCATCCCAAATTCCATAACTCGATCATAAACCCATTGGAAGTATGGATCCCATGGCATGTAATTTCTCCTTCCTATATCTTTTGCACCAACTTTCTTCACTTTCAACCAAGCTTTGATGAAGAGGTCTCTCTTCTTTTCTTTATCCGAATCATAGTTGAAATATTCTGCATTAAGATACAAAGAACGCGGTTTATCCTTCAAGGCAAAGCCAAACTGATGTCGAGCTAGAATGGGATTATAAGTTATTCCTCCACGAACACCAAGAAGAGGTATATTAGGGAATTCTCCACAACTATCAAATAACAAAGTTCCTTCAAATTTCTTTTGGTACCAGATGATGTCGTCGAAAGAAAGCTTCATAATTATTTGAGCCCAAGTTAATCCTTCTTCATTCTTTCTTACGGAGAGAGGTAAGTGCGAAATAAACCACTTATGTAATAGAGGAGCACATCCTAAGACACAACCTTTCCTTTTTGATACTCGGAAATGAATAGAGTGTAACAAGTCACCAAGCAGAGTAGGAACCGGATTCTTGCTAAGGAATATATTGATAGCGGCCACATCAACAATTTTGTCATAATGGAAAAACAAGACTTGTCCATAAATTAAGAGAGACAACACAGCTTCCAAGGCATCCATACTTGAAGCTTTAGCAAAAATCTCCGCTTTTTCATAGAGGAAATCGAGGGGTAATCCAGAATACTCTTTCTTACTAATCCAAACCTTCTCAATTTCTGATCTTTGCAAGTGTAGGGCAGCAGCTATGACTTCCCACTTAGGCTCTTCTTCTTTACCAGTATAAGGGACTTTATTGAGCACAGGGAGTTCCAGCAAGTAGGAGAATTCTTCCAAGGATGGTACCAACTGAAAATCTCTATAAGTGAAGCAATGTAGTAACGGGTCATAGAATTGAACCATGGTGTTGAGAAGAACTTCATCCACATTAGTTCGTACCAAGCTTATGAGAGTGTTGAGAGAATCACTGAATTTGAGAGAACCAAAGATGTTGTCACAGAAAACCTTCAATGGTGTTGGCACTTTCTTGAAATTGAGGAAGAACGGTTTACGGCCTTTTGTTTCCATATTCAAACAACCTACAAAACAATATACGGTTAAAAAAACCTCCAATTCCTTGAAATGGGTTAGTCATGCCATGTATGAATGATGCATGTATGCATGATGCACATACACAAATAGGTCCACACAAATCACACAATTTTTGGCTTAAGGCTTGCATGGAGTTTGATCAAGTGTCCTTCCCAAGGGTATTTCTATGGATAAGGAAATTTCAGCAACGGGTTCTACCAAGTGACTCAGAATTGTCGACCCTCCTAAAGCACCCTCGAACATGATACATACATACCATGCAATGATACTTTGAGAAAGAGCCTATCTGAGCTGTAGTATCGGGTAGCGACTATGCTCTCAACATACATCAAGAGTAGTCCCCCCACTACGTTCCTAAAAGTCAGGATGGGTTAAAGGTTACTAACGGTCCTTGAGCTCCGACTCACCCACATGTATCCACACGAACCTCCCTCATACAAGAGAAGCATGTAAACACCCATAGAGGCCTAACTCAAGCGTGAACTCTCATATTGACCAATCCTCCACATACATGAAGGAGGTCGCCATGACTATGCCACTTCCTATCTTAGATGTACTTGAATCCGGGAGTAGGATTCGTCCTTCAGTTAATTCCCAAAATGCCCCTGAAAAATAAAACAAACAAAGCAAGCAATAGAAAACATTTAAAGTGAATCCTAAACTTTTAAGGTAACCCCTCTTTTATCGAAATTTTCCCCAGCAGAGTCGCCAGTTCTGTAATACGGTGAACTGACTTTTTTAATCGGAATGTCGCGGTTAAGCATGAGTCGCCACCGACTTTTATTTTATCTAAACAAGTTAGAAAGGCTAAAAGAAACAGGAAAAACCTTTTAAATAAAATAGGGTTCGGGGGGTAATTATGCAAAGGGAAGGTGTAAGGCATCCTTTGCATCCATGGTTTTCCATGGGCTCTTAATTGCTTTGCTCTTTGTTTTTTAGAAAAGTAGATGAAAAAGATAGGGACTTTAGCTCGTAAGTGAGCGTAGCCCTTTTGAAGAATTATGAGAAAGAATATAACAAAGGTTTAGAGCAAGGCAAAGCAATTAAGGGCAATTACCTTAAACTTAGATGATAGGTTTCTTTTAGCCTTTCAGGGTGAAAGGGTCTATCCTTGCCATAAGATGGCAGGAAGCCTTTCGTTTGGAGGTTGAAGGGTCATCGTGTTATCGTTCGCCATAAGACTGACCCATGCCATAGAAAGGAAGGTAGTCTAAGGGAAGGATCTGAATAGCCTTTTTCGTAGGCAGCCAGAGGATACCTTAGCCTTTTCTTAGGCAACTTTCGAGGGTCGAGATCATGTATATCGAAGGCAGCATCATTAGGGACCATGATCTTAATCGAGGCAACTGGCTAAGGTATCCTCGTATTCGAGGGACTGGCTATTCTGCAAAAAAATACACAAGGCAACAGGCAACAGAGAGGTTACCCCAAAAATGTGCGTGTGTGCACCAATCACGTGATCATATTCAATTATATTGTCTTATAATTAGGTGATTCTAATTTAGTTCAGAGTTACACTCCCTAAAATTACTAACCACAGCAATATAGACAAATAATTAAAGCAATACGGGGAAGGGAAATTGTAACCAGCGGAGGAGAGGGGAATTGAAACCAGCGGGATATAATTAAAAAGCAAAAGGTTTAACACAAGTAATAATTGAAGATAGGGTTTAGGGTTACCAATACTCGTAGCTTTGGCAGTCGACAAACCCTGAAAATTGGAAAAGAAAGAATAAACAGAGGGGTGAGTGCATTATCGGTTCGGAGGTAAACGAGGTTAACGCTAAAAATAAAAGGATAAAGAATTTAAAGAATAATTAAATAAACAATGAAAGGCACTTAGCTTTGCATTTGATCTGATATGGTTGGAAGACGGAGGAAGCCTCGGGGTAACCCTGAAAATGGCAAAGGCAAGAAAAGAAAAGAAAATATTTCAGCGTATTGGAATGTTCGTCGTAAACCCTAATTAGGGTATGCTTTAAATAAGAAAATATAAATGATTTAATTAATTATTGGTCTCGCGACCTAATTAATTAAATCAGGATAAGAAAATAAAATCGAATGCAAAAATAATTTTTATGAATTTTTGGAATAAATAAGAATTTTTGAATAAATATAAGTAAAGAAAACAAATATTATAAATATTTAAATAAATAAATAAGTATATAAAATAAAATAAATAAATATTTATTATAAAAAAGGTTTTTGAAATAAAAATATATAATAGACTTTATATAATAGAGAAGAAAGAAAAAAAAGAAGAATTTAAAACAATAAATATATGTATTATAACTTATGATCCAGTGTGATGCACGCGTGTGGCTCACCATGCGCCTCAGCCTTGCTAGCGTTGGATTGAATGAAGTGGTGATCCGATGGTCCAGATTGAGAGAGAACATAGTAACGCGTGTTTCATAACGCATGGGATCACAGAATACCCCAATCCCCTTCGCGCGCTTTTGAGGTTCAAACCAACCAATCACCTGTGGCCACCTCATCGTCTCCTTCACGAGCAACCTGTAAATTGATTTTTTACAGCGCTTTTTGCTCGAAGCGCTATAAAAGCCCTGCATCTCAAAACCGAAAAATAGCGAATAGGGCTAAGGGGATACAGAAATTTGGCGCACCACCACCAATCGATTTGTCTGAATCTTGCGAATCTGGATATGGTATTGATTGGTTATGATTTTACCTGTACTGAAAAGCCCCAAATTGGAGTTTCGAACCCTAACATGGCACTATGTTCATAACAGCATCAAATCATACAAAACTTTCCAGAATCGATCAATAGGAGATACTAAACATATATATGCAATTATTTTTTAGTATGGATGCATGAATTGGTAGGATCGAAGCAATTTAGTAATCAGACAAGAATGACTTACAATGCTTGATTCTTGATGCTCTGTGACTCGAAAACGATTGGGAATCGTTCAGTGATGATCAAGGAACAAGTATTGATCAGTTGCAACACCTGAATCGGCCTGCAAATAAGAATTCAGTTTTGAAATTTTCTTGAACTTTAGGGCTCGAGTTTGGTTCTCTTGAGGCTGCAAAAACGTAACCCTTGCACTATGAATCAATCATCTATTTATAGAGGAATGTTTAGGTTAATAAAATTGGAGAGAATCAATTAAAATCTTTGATTTCAATCTTGGGAAATTTGATTGAAAATATGGTTTGGAAAGTTTCTTATTATGGCCAATATTAATTCAATCTTGTTCCAATCAAATAGTGCACGAATTTTGATTGAATTTGGAATATATTTGGTGATTAAAATAGATTCAAATCATATCTTTTATAAAATATTTGATTTTCTCCTAATTTATATGATTTTAATTCTTTTTAATTAGAATAAAAAATCATAATAAATTAAATAAATCAATTAAATTTGTGGGAATTGGTTCTTAGGCTTTGGATGACTTGTGGATCAAGATTGAATCAAAATATCTTGGGCCCATTTGCAAAAAAATCCAAATTCTTTCACATTTTTCCCTCCAAAATAGCCTAACTTTGACAAGGCCTATCTCCCTCAATTTTTGAGGTATGGAAGTGTTATAAGACTTTTTAGAATCCTTAGAGAGTCCTCTAACTAATGTCTTTGGTCTCATGTCAAAATTATTTTCCATGCTCCTTGTGTGTCCTTTTGAAAAAAGTGACTTTTTGTTGACTTTTGAAAATGACTTGTAATGTTTTGGTCCATATCTCTCAAATGAAGCATTTCTAGACTTGGCATGTGAGAGACAAATTTGTATAGAATCAAATTTCCTTCAAAATAAGTATTGGATGGGAAATTTCTGATGTTCCATGTGAGAGTTATGGCTGGTCAAAGTTTAGTTGACTTTTCCTATAGAAAACCCTAATTTAGAAACTTTTTGAGTTGTTGATTTTTGATCTTTCCTTGATGAACCATGATCAATTCTTGATCAAATGGTGAATGATACTTCAATATGAGGATCTTGACAAAAAATCAGGAGTTTTGACTTTGCTTTGACCACAGTTGACTTTTAGGTCATCCCAGTCGACTGTTGACTTTCTGAACAATTGAGTGCCCAATCTTTTGAGATGAGACTTCATACTTGTCATGGAGATGATGTAGGATATGTTGAGCCATATGAGATGCCTTGGAGCCATTGATTCACTTATTTCCCTTTGAATGAGTCAACCCTAGTTTTAGAGCTTTTGTATAGGAGAGTGTGTTTAGGAGCTTTGTGTATTTATTTGAATTTGTACAAGAGAAATAGTATGGGCAAATTTTGGGGTATGACACCAACGCAAATCTTCTCGGTTTTCCGTGAAAATAGGAGACTTAGGTAAGTGTGAAACAATCCATTTAAACAAAAGAGGTGCACAACACACAATGATTCCACCGCCTTGGCGATTCCTATGATGGATAGAGAAATACATGTCACCAAGCAAAGTCGGAACAGGATTTCCAATCAGAAAGATCTTTATGGCATTGATATCAACAAAGTCGTTGATGTTGGGAAACAGAACCAACCCATAGATGAGCAAGGCTAGTATAGCTTCGAAAGCTATCATGCTACCAGTGTCGATGAAATCAAAGGCTTTCTTTATTAGAAACTGCGAAGTCAAACCCGGGAGGTTTCTTTTGGTAGTCCAATTACTCTCTACTTCAGATTTCTTCAAGTGAATACTTGCTGCAATGACTTGTGATTTAGGAATGGCTTCCAAACCATTGAAAGGTATTTTGTCAGACACAGGAATACCCAAAAGATTGGCATATTCTTCCAAGGTTGGTACCAACTGGTAGTCTGGAAAGGTGAAACATCGGTAGACGGGATCATAGAACTGAACCAGAGTTTTGAGAAGTCCTTCATCAACATGAGTGTTCAAGATAGGCAAAAGCTTTCCATGGCTTTTCCTAAAATCGGAAGGATCTTGTACAAAAGATGGCAACTCTCTCAGTCTTTCCACATTAGGCATTTTGAAACCGTACTTCTTGGTATGCCTTTTTACCCACTCCATAACTTAATCCTATAATGTTTGCAAAGAGAATTCTCTAAAATTTTTGGAAAAATCATTTTTTTTATGGAAAAAGATGGGTTTTTTTTTATGGATGTTTGAATGCATGGATGCATGAATGCCACATATACAAACATGGTAAGGCAAACATAGTAACGCAAACATGGTACTACAAACATGGTAATTCAAACATGGTACACATAGGTTCAAAGGTCCAGCGTCACGAGCATGAGATCAGAGAACCAGACATGGGATAGTACTAGGGGTTAATCACCTGCACAACATGTTCTACTGATACGTCAGAGTCTACATTTTTCTTTCGGATATTACCGGCTTGCACAACTGAACTTGTGAGCTAGCAATATTCTCAAGAAAAACTCGTCTGAGTGTGGCTCTCCGCATGACAACTAATCCAAGTCTTCATCTGAATAGTTTCTGCGCCACATCCTAATAAGGCCAAGATGGGTTATGGGTTCTACAGCCAACTCAGCTTCTACAGTTCAATGAAAGCAATAATGTCTTCGCAACTGAACTTGCTAAACATATACTACTGATCGGTCACCATTTCTACTTAATTCCGTCATAAATTCGGCATAAGATCGTCATACTTGGTAACACTTTGTGGTTGTTTTTAAGTGTTTTTCTTTGATTCATCTAGTTCTAGTTATTTTGTGTGCATTTTCTTTTTGTGCCATTTATCTTTGTCTATTAGGTGCTTTTGATCTCTCTACTTGGTGGTTGTAGGTTAATTCTGGATCATATGGAAATTGCACAAGTGTTGGTGTAAAAGAAGCTGAAAACCGTGACAGGCGTGTAGTATTTTGATCATACCTAGAGCTTCGTAACTCGGAATGACGCGGTTCCGGTGGCAAAATTTCGCTAACAAAAAGAGCTACAACTTTGGTGTTGAAGTCAAAGCCAAATGAGGTAGAGTCGGACACGGTCAGACCGTGTCAAGTGACACGGCCGTGTCCGACCTGCTGAAGAATTCTTCCCAAAAGTGGCAGAAGCTGACACGGTCAGCCCGTGTCAGCTGACACGGCCGGGTCAGCCTGTGCGTCAGATTTTAGAAATTCAGCATTTTGTGTTTTTTAAAGAACCAGAGGGCAGTTTTGGTATTTTACCTAGACTAGGAAACCTATGAGGATAAATAAGTGATTTGGAGAAGGAGAAAAGGACTTTTTGGCCGAGAGAAGAAGCACGATTGAAGATGGGAGAAAACAAGGGTTTGGGAGAGAAGAAGGTTATCATGGACGGAAGCGATTGAAGATCAACTATCATCTCAATTCTTGTAAAGTATCTATTTTATATTTTGTTTTCTTTGAACGATATGAGTAGCTAATCCCCAATGCTAGGGGGTGTCCCTGATTGGATCTTGTAATGACTTTGAATTCTTGATTTCCTCAATTGCATGTTTTATTATTCAATTTGATTATACAATGTTTTTATGCTTTCTTTGTCGGACAAACAAGGAATGATTTACGGTTAACGATTTGCTGGACCGCGGTTGTTAAGGTTTTTGTACGATTAGATTATAGTAGATATCACCTAGGACTAGGGATACCCTATAGTTACCGGTTAACTCTTGATAAAACAATTGCATGATTTCATAATAAATCTCTAAGGACTTAGGATTTAGGATGAATGTTCAAAGGTTTTCCCGCTAAGGACTTAGGGGAAAATAATCTAAAGGGCTGGTAATTGAATAGTATGAACTTGTTGAGGAGATTTGAATCCAAGGTTATTATAGAAATAGTCACACACTTTACCCTAGCATAATACTCATATTTGTCAAAAAGCCAATTTACTTTTCTGCTTCTTTAATTATTGTTAGTCACAATTTGAAAACAAAACTCCAAATATAGTTTTTGTTTAATTGAACCACTATTGAAACTCGATATTAACGTGCAGTCCTTGAGATCGACATTCGGGGAATTTCCCTATTATTACTACAGAGGCAATATAGTACACTTGCTATTTTACCGATCAAGTTTTTGGCGCCGTTGCCGGGGACTGCTAAAATATAGAGTTTTGATTTTAGTTCAATTAAAATTTTGTTGCTCGTCAACTAAAATTTTGTTTTTGTTTTTGTTTATTTGAATTTGTTTTTATCATAAAAACAAAAAAAGAAAAAAATAAGTCAGATTATTTTTGCTTCATGAGTTCTTCTATACTTTGCTACTAACAAAGTTTCTGAGTTTTGTAGCCATGTATTATTTTGATACATTGCCACCTGTATCTCCTGCATGTTGGTCGCCTGATTCAGGAGTCACTTTGGAAGAGGCGACTAAAATTTTTAAAGCATACAAGAGGGAGGTAAGAATCCTTATGAATGAATGTAAGGAAGCTAACTTTTATCCAGATAGGTTTATTTGGAGAATGTTAGAGTTGGAAGAAGAATATGTTGATCCAGAAGAAAAATACATAACATCAGATGAAGAGGATGTAGTAAGAATAGAAGAATTTGAGGTAAAAAAGAAATGTGGGGAAGAAGAAATAAGGAAACTTGAAGATGATCGAGTTTTGGATAAAACCACAAATTTAACAATTTGTGAAGATATGGACATCCCACATGAAAATCTTCAACAAAAGAGTATCCCCAAAAACTATTTCTATAACAAGGCATATGAAAGACAAGAAATTGACAAAGTATTGGAAGACATTTATGCCTTGTTCAATAAAATCAAGCTAAAGAGGATTTGGCAGCAACATTATCAATACTTTAAGTTCATGGGATTGCTACCAAACAAAAGAAAGAAAAAAGATGATGTGTTCTTTGTGTCATATATGCCACCCTAATAAAGGGTAATGGACCGTCGAGCCATGCGACGTTAAACGAAGCGCTTCGTGGGAGGCAACCCCCGGTTTTAATAATTAATTTTTTCTGTTGGTTTGTTTTATTTTCAGGAAATAAAAGAGAGCATCTCCAGTGGAAGCTAGGAAGTGATCATTGGAATGCAATACCTCTGTAAGCAACCTCTCCGAGGCTGGTTCTAAAACATTGAGGACAATGTTTAGTTCAAGTGTGGGAGGGGTCCTTTTCAGTTGCTTTTAGTTGATTTCCATTTTTTGTTTTTGTTTGTGTGTTGTGTTGACATTGTGTTATAGATTGAGTGATGGATGCTGAATGAATGATGAATGGTAGTTAGTGGATGAAAGGTGCAACCTGAACTTAATCTCTCGAGGTACTTTGGAAGTGGACATAGTCGAAAGTGTCGGACGCAACTTGAAGAACTGGACTGGGAAGGTAAGTGGTGAAATCGAGCCGGAAAGGAAAGTCACATGACATAAAGGGTGTGTTGAAGCTGCAAACTTAGCCTACATGGTGAGGAACATAAAAAGCCAAACACATGTAAAGATCATCATGATAGTGAAATCAGGTATGACTTTATCTCTCTAATTTTGCGTTTGTCCTACCGACACAGAACAAATATGAAATCACACACTGAGGCACTTGTTTGTTCTCCCCAGAGCCTTTCCATCCTTCATTTATTTTTGTTTTATCCCTCGTTGAACCCGTTGAGCCATTCCCCCTTTTTTGTTTAAATCCACACATGTCATCCTTAACTATAATTCTACCATTTTTGTTTGGCACTTGTGTAATTATTGTTTCTTTTGAACTTGTGTAAAATTGTAAGTTTGGGGTGGTGCTTAAGAAAATAAAGGGCAAGTGTGATATAAAAAAAAGAGATAAAAAAATGTGTAAAGCACAAGAAAAAAAAAGAAAAAAAATAGTTTGAAACACTTGCCTAAAAAGATTTGAAAGACTCGAACGATGTTGATTACCCGGTAATTAGGTAAAAAGGAGAGTCTAAGAAGAAACCCCCTCACCAAAAAAAAACGAACACAAAGACAAGAAAAATAACATAAGTGCTAGTTCATAAACCATTTGCATATCAATCTCTTGTTTATCCTTCCTTCCACCTCAGCCCCGTTACAACCTAAAAAGACCTCAAAAGTTAGTGAATTCTTTTTGTGTAGTGAAAGTAGGATGTATGCAAAGTCAAGGGTTGATATTGCATATCGTGATGTTGAGCGAAAAACACTCTAACCCCGAGAGACAATGTGAGAAGTGTGAAAAGTTTGCAGGTGAAATACACTTTGTTGTGAAGTGTGATGGACAACAAGGTCCGATAAGCCCAAAAGCCTAATCAAGAAAGAGAAGTAAGTTGCGAAAGACATCGACTATGTTGTGGAAAAGAAAAGTTTAAGGTGATCTCGGTTTGATCTCTTGCATCACTTGAGGACAAGCAATGAGATAAGTTTGGGGTTGTGATCGGTCACCATTTCTACTTAATTCCGTCATAAATTCGGCATAAGATCGTCATACTTGGTAACACTTTGTGGTTGTTTTTAAGTGTTTTTCTTTGATTCATCTAGTTCTAGTTATTTTGTGTGCATTTTCTTTTTCTGCCATTTATCTTTGTCTATTAGGTGCTTTTGATCTCTCTACTTGGTGGTTGTAGGTTAATTCTGGATCATATGGAAATTGCACAAGTGTTGGTGTAAAAGAAGCTGAAAACCGTGACAGGCGTGTAGTGTTTTGATCATAACTGGAGATTCGTAACTCGGAATGAAGCGGTTCCGGTGGCAAAATTTTGCTAACGAAAAGAGCTACAACTTTGATGTTGAAGTCAAAGCCAAAAGAGGCAGAGTCGGACACGGTCAGACCGTGTCAAGTGACACGGCCGTGTCCGACCTGCTGAAGAATTCTTCCCAAAAGTGGCAGAAGCTGACACGGTCAGCCCGTGTCAGCTGACACGGCCGTGTCAGCCTGCGTGTCAGATTTTAGAAATTCAGCATTTTGTGTTTTTTAAAGAACCTGAGGGCAGTTTTTGTATTTACCTAGACTAGGAAACCTATGAGGATAAATAAGTGATTTGGAGAAGGAGAAAAGGACTTTTTGGCCGAGAGAAGAAGCACGATTGAAGATGGGAGAAAACAAGGGTTTGGGAGAGAAGAAGGTTATCATGAACGGAAGCGATTGAAGATCAACTATCATCTCAATTCTTGTAAAGTATCTATTTTATATTTTGTTTTCTTTGAACGATATGAGTAGCTAATCCCCAATGCTAGGGGGTGTCCCTGATTGGATCTTGTAATGACTTTGAATTCTTGATTTCCTCAATTGCATGTTTTATTATTCAATTTGATTATACAATGTTTTTATGCTTTCTTTGTCGGACAAACAAGGAATGATTTACGGTTAACGATTTGCTGGACCGCGGTTGTTAAGGTTTTTGTACGATTAGATTATAGTAGATATCACCTAGGACTAGGGATACCCTATAGTTACCGGTTAACTCTTGATAAAACAATTGCATGATTTCATAATAAATCTCTAAGGACTTAGGATTTAGGATGAATGTTCAAAGGTTTTCCCGCTAAGGACTTAGGGGAAAATAATCTAAAGGGCTGGTAATTGAATAGTATGAACTTGTTGAGGAGATTTGAATCCAAGGTTATTATAGAAATAGTCACACACTTTACCCTAGCATAATACTCATATTTGTCAAAAAGCCAATTTACTTTTCTGCTTCTTTAATTATTGTTAGTCACAATTTGAAAACAAAACTCCAAATATAGTTTTTGTTTAATTGAACCACTATTGAAACTCGATATTAACGTGCAGTCCTTGAGATCGACATTCGGGGAATTTCCCTATTATTACTACAGAGGCAAAATAGTACACTTGCTATTTTACCGATCAACTACCAACAAGGAACCTCCACTGAGCGGAAGGATTCTCATGCCAGCTTTTTAAGGACTGACTCCTTGTATGCCATACATGACTATACCCTCCACCTAATTCTTATGTGTACTTAATTCGGGTTAGGATTTGTCCATAATGTATCACTTGTAACAGAACCACATATGTAACAGAACCACATATGTAACAATAATGAAATGAAAACATAATAATTAGAATTAGTCCTTTCTTTGGAAACAATAAAAAGATGGTCCCCAGTGAAGTCGCCATTTTTCTGTCGCGGGGAAAAATCATCGTTTCGTGGGGATGAGACACCTGATGCCTTCTTTGGGCTCGAGTGCTCAAGAAAAAGATTTTTCTTTGTTTTTGTCACGACCAAAATTTTTATTATTTCCAAAGTAGGAAAAGGAAAAAAGCTGCAATAACCTTAAAAGTGGGGGAGAGATCTTGGGTAAGAGGGTTGGTTATACGAAGGGAAGGTATTAGCACCCAACGTATCTATAGTACTCTATAGGCTTCTTTGTTATGTTTGTTTCATTCTATGTTATGGTGGAGGTTCTGTTATGAAATAGGTGGGAAACTAAGGTGTTTGTTTGATTATGCTCGCAAAGATCATCGCGATCCTCTGCATACATATCCCTTAGAGGGAATCAGAGCATCTGTAGCTCGGGGTCTAAGGGTGCTAAGGTTTGAGTGGTTTGAGGGAGAAGTTTTTGCTCGCCAAGGATACGACCTTGTGCCTACGTATTCTCAAAGGGATGTTGAGAAAGTCAGAGCAATCGTAGTTCCCACTTATGCTAGTGTAAGAAAAGGAAAAAAGACAAATGTCATCTCAATGTTCGATGTATCTAATCTATATCATCACATACATCTGTTTGATTTTGTTTGAAATCTTTTCATTATAAGCCCTGGGCTGTGCCACTTATGGTGCTTAGAATGATAAAGATGTTTTTTGTTTAGCCAGCCTTGTGGCAAAAACAAGTTTGATTAGCCAGCCTTGTGGCAAAAACTTTCAATGAAGTCAGCCTTGTGACAAAAAGTTTTGATTAATCAGCCAGCCTTGTGGCAAAAGTTTCGACGAAGCCAGCCTTGTGGCAAAAACTTTGATTAATCAGCCAGCCTGGTGGCAAAAGGTTTGATTGATTAGCCAGCCTTGTGGCAAAAGAGAAATTTGATTGATTAATTGTTTGTGATGATATAGATGAGATACTCCTATCATAGAGATGATAAATGTCTAATCTCCTAGGGTATTTGATTTGGATATTGGGGATGCTTATAAGAAGCCCGTGGGTCCTTGTACGAAGCCCAAGAGGAGGCTATCCGAGGGTCCTTGCATTGTAAGCCCAAGAGGAGGCTATGGGAGGGACAATCGAGGGTCCTTGCATTGTAAGCCCAAGAGGAGGCTATGGGAGGGACAAGTCGTTTGTACGAAGCCCAAGAGGAGGCATGGTATAGTTGGTTTGAGCTCTTAGAGCGATTTCACCGGGAAACCATACTCTATGTCCTAACCTAAACTAGGGAGATTCTTTGCACGAAGCCCAATAGGAGGCTATGGGGAACCTAGTGTTGTACTAAGTTGAACAAGTATATATAACACGATCACAAATATGAATAAGTACGAACAAATATGAACAAGTACATGAACAAGTATGAGCAAGTATGAACAGTTATATATGACAAGGTGTGTGTATACAATGGAGTTTATGAAGGAAATATACCTGTAAGAATGATCCGTTTGTATACACGGGGCTCGGGACTTATACTCGGGGAGAGGCCCATTGAGTTTATTCAAAAGCTATGTAGGAGGTTGGGACTTATACCTACATGGAGGCTCATGGTATTTTTGGGAAGATTTAAAGAAAACCTTCATTTTTGATTTTT
Organism: Vicia villosa; assembly: GCF_029867415.1. NCBI lineage: Eukaryota > Viridiplantae > Streptophyta > Magnoliopsida > Fabales > Fabaceae > Vicia > Vicia villosa. Next base: position 104,814 of record NW_026705238.1, read on the forward strand.
TATTCGAGGTTAAAAATCAAATTGATCGAGGTATGTACAAAAAGGTGTATGTACAATGAAATACCTAATTTCATGTAAGGGAATGGGACTTATACCTATGTGGAGGCCCATGTTTTATTTTATAAAACATGGTTGATTGTTTTGTTAAAAAACGCGAAGTTTCGTCGTTTTGAAAACAGTTTGAAAGTTTTGAAAGAAGTTTTAAAGAAAAACTGTACAAAGAAAAAGGAATGGGACTTATACTCTCTAATATTCGAGAGGCCCATTTGTTTTGAAAATCAATTGATCAATCCAAAAAGATTTGATCAAGAGTTTTTTTTTAAAAAGAAAACCAAAAAGAAATGGTTTGTTTTGAAAAACTTTGATCGTTTGTTTTAAAACAGTTTGAATTTTTGACAAAAGTCAACTTAATTAAGATAAAAAAAAACAAATTTTATGCTTAATTAAGACCTAAGTGATTAGGGTTTGATCACAAAATATTTACAAGTGATTAAGTTTTGAAAATTAAGTGAAAAAAAACTATTTTTAAAGTATTAAAACATTTAAAAACAAGTCACTTTAAACTTAATAAAAACACGTTAAATAAATATTTTTTGTGATTTTTTTTGGATATTCATAAAATATGTATATTAAATAAAGAGTGTACAAAAAATGAAGTGAAAATGAATTGATTTGATTGCTTAATTAATTAAGTGAAGTTGTAAAGAAAATGAAGAAAATATGTGTTAAAAAAATGGTTTTGTCTCCACAAGGGTTTGAACCCACGCACTCTTGCTCACTAACCAAAACAACAACCAACTGAGCCACGCTTGTGGCTTGTAAGTAACACGCGCCCAATTAAATATATTTTCAATCAATTTCCAAAAAACCTTTGAACAAAATCTGGCGCCAAGAACAAACCCTCAACAAGAATTTGAAAATCTTCGAAACTGAATGAAATTGATCAAGTGAAGGGTCTATCTCACTCGTTTTTTCATAAGGAACATGATGGTGACCTTTAATTTCATTTATTTTCACTCTAAGGCCATTGATTTTCTGATGAACACGAAGAACCGTAATTCTGAGATTGATCATGAAATCGTGTATGATTGATGAATTATGAAATTGATTGAGGGTTAATGATCATTGATAGTGCAGAAACAAGATGGAAACTCAGTTTTTCATTTATGATGCATGTATGATAGAGTTTGAAGTTCATGGTACTTACCTTCAAAAACGGCCATACTCGAAATCGAATTCGTGCTTGTAGTTGTTACAGATGTTGTTTCTTGATCTGGACAGCTTCAATGGACCTTAGGGAACATGTTTGAATGCTTGGAATGAACTGGAAACCTCTTGATCAATCTATGGTACCCGATCTGCAGTATGGCTCAAGTGAGGATCAAGCTTGATGATTTTGATGTTTCCGATCATGGATGATGGTTGGAACAGTTCATATGAAGTATATGGATGATGTTTAGAAGGTTAGTTTGGACAGAATTGGCTTGGTATGGATTTTGGCATGATAAGGCTCTCTTTATGCATATATGGAAGTGAGGTAGTGATTTTGGAATTTAGGTGTTTTTGGGGTGTGTGAGTGGATCAAACACATCACATATGATGTTTATGAGTTGTTGGAACCACCATCTTGGCCAGAACTTCAATGGTTTAGAGGTTGGAAATTCTACCTCTTTTAAACTTAAGAAACTTGCATTCTAAGAAAGAAAGAGAAAACCTATGATTTGTGAGGTTTTGGTGTGATTTGAAGAGTGGAAATGACCTCTATTTATAGGCCAAGCTTTCTGAACTCCAAGCTTTTGCAAGTTGATCAAAGAATGGTGATTTGGCATTTGGAGATAAAGTGGAATCTTTGCATTAAATGCAAAATGGTTAAAACTTAAACCATGGTTAAAACTTTCCAAGCTTCTTATCTCTTTCCAATCTGTCTACAAACCAGAAATATCTTGCAATTATTGGTGGTTTATGTCATTGCTTGCATCACAAGGTGAAATGGTTCATAAATTTGGCAAAAATGGCTTGTAATTTCAAGTGAAATGCTCACTAATGGCAAAATTCAAAACCACAGCGATGCTCCATATTTTTTCATGCTCTTGGACATTTTGGAAAGCTCTTGTTATGTACTTCAAAACCCTTGTTGAAAGTTTCTTCAAGACCTTTAAGGAAATGGGTGAAAAAGAGCCATGAACTTTGAAGAAAGTGAGATTTTAAGTGTATTTTTCAAAAGATACCAACTTTAAATCTCCATATCTCTTAAATGGTTGATCTTTTGGAAAAACATTTTATGTGACAAAGCTGTTTATTGGATCAAAATCTACAACTTTTATGTTGGAAGTTTTTTCAGTTTGTAGGTGAAATTCTGAGTTATTCCCTTCCAAAGTTTGAAAAAAACCATTGAAAAATACTTAGAAAATTTTCTAAGTATGAAAGTCAAACTTTTGACTTTTTGATTCTTGATTGATTTTCTTGATTTTCCTTGATCAAATGACTTCATATATCATATGTTGATGATTTGAAACTTCAAAAGTCATGGTTGACCGAAATTCCCAAAAAGTCAATGGTGATCTTGTACAGTTGACTTTTTCAGACGAATCGCGTTTCTGGAGATTTCAAATGAACCAAACTATCCTCGCCAAATGAATGGTATGAATGGATCATGTTGAGTTATTGGAGGACCTTGAGCCATGGTTTAAGTTGTGGCACCATGTTCTGATTAAAAAGTCAGTTGTTCAGGTGTATTAGGTCAAATCCTGAGCAAAAGTCAGGGGTATGCTATCTTCAGTCAAAACCCTAATCTGGTTGATTCAAAGTCTCTGAGCTTGTTGAAATGAATCTTTGAGGACCAAATGTTGATTGTTGATAAAGATGATTCATTTGAGATGAAGGGAGAACAAAACCCTAATTGATTGTTACTTGTACTGATGAGTGATTTCTTGATTAAATCCTGCTGAGTCACAAGTAACAAACACAAGCTATGCAATTTGTTAGAGATGCAAATGATGCATATGCAAATGATATGAGGTGGTATCTTAGGTCAAAAATTGGGGTATGACATGAAGCCTACGTAGAGAATATGTATTGATCTATATGTTGGATTCAGAATCTAGTGGATGTAAGGATACCGTGCTGAAGAATTAGAGCTCTTTTGAATAATTGTCGAGATGATGAGCATGTTATTGTGGTTGTACGTGGCTGACAAGTATGTATTCAGAGAAGTTAAGATGATGAGTTGATATTATATGATGCTATAATAATTTTGTGTTGTTGCTAAGGGGTTATTGTAGATTTCCAGATATAATGAGGAATTATACTCTATGAAGGAAGAAGTTGATTTAATTCTTAGAGAATGACGGGACTCAGTTTGAGCTATTTTGTAAGCAGTAGTATATTGAGGCTGATGAGTGTGATTATAACTACTTGTGTGCACTCGTTATGATGGTTGGAATGTTTAATAGATGAAGTAAATCAGGAGTTTGTTTTGAGTGCGAGTAAGTATTGCTAAGTGGTAGATTAGTACCATGAATGGTAAAGAATGATTCTTGAACGAATGAGTAAAGAGGGCCAGAGTTGGGTATAACTTAGAAATCTAATTGGTGACGATGATTGTAATGAGTAATCGAAATAGTGCTGCGAAAGTGGAATGTAACGTGTTGGATAATTACTGGTGTGACTTGAGAGGAGTCAGATAGTTGAAATTCAATGGTATAGGAATATGATTATTGAGTTTCTTGAAGGAAGCAGTTGGTGAAAAGTGTAAGTATTATTTTACCGCTCATATGGGAAAGTATATTTAAGCTTGGTATGGTTGGCAGATGGAATGCATTACTGCAGTGTAGATCTGGTGTGGTCATACCATGGTTGTGTGATTGCATTATTCAGTTATTGGGCGCATTGTATGGGTTGTACATCGATGTTCTATTGTTGTTAACCTTTTGGGAGATATAGCGAGCGGTACACCCTGGGGTGGTCGAATGCGACGTAAGAGCTGAGATTGAATGCATGTGACATGCTTTCTGTTAGTTATGTCAGATAAGTTTGAGGACTGACTATGGAAATGTTACCTAGGAACTAGAAAGTTAGATGAAGGACTTCTATCCGGAACTTTTCACTGGAAGTATGTTTTTGAGGACGAAAACTCTTTTAGTGGGGGAGAGTTGTAACACCCCATATTTTATATTTATTAATTTAATGGGAGTTTAAATTAATTTCTTGGATTATTGGTATTTTAATTGGACTTAAGTTGGAAATTGTGTAAAATAAGCTATTGGGCCAAGTTGTGGTTAGTAATGGAGGGGGTGTGATTGATAGGCCCTATTACTAAAGTTATTTTGCTTTATTTTCATAAAATAAGAAAAAGAAGAAAATTAAAAAATAGAAGAGGAAAACCTAAGAGGAAGAAGGAGAGAGCTCATGGACAAAGACCTATTTTCGTATTCATGGAGCAGCTCCCACAAATCATGTCATAACTTTCTGCTTGTAGCTCCAAATCAGGTAATTCTTGAAGATTCGGATTCAACACGAAATTTACTTCAATTTGATATATTAATTTGTGTCAGGGAGATTTTTGATGAGGGAGATAAGCGAGTTTGAAGATAGGAGATTCTTGCTGAATTTGAGGAAAAATGGCATATGGGTTTGATGGAGAAGAAGGGGAAAAGTCCAGATTCTTGGCTAAGGTAAGGGGGGACTATTCTGATTAACATCTATTATTAGGTTATGGATAATAGGACTGATATAGGTATATTATTTCATGTCAATTGAGTCAAATGATAGAGTTGGGTTTTGGAATGTTTTGTTGATAATTATTTGTTTTGATGAATTCCATGAATTTGGTGTTGTATGATGTTTGATGATGCATAATATATGTTATATGTGTGTATGATATATGTTGTGTGGCTGTTTTGTGTTGTTTGATCAACTTGAATCGATTTGGTCGAGGTTGAGGAATTTGGGATTCAGGTTTGTATGCTGTCATTTGCGATTGGGATCTCTTATCTGGTCAGCTTGCGTCGCGTCCAATTGTTGGCACCGCGAACTGCTTGGCAGAAAGCTTAAGGAAAATTATTTCACTCAGTTCGCACCGCATCCCTTGTTGGCGCCACGAAGGAGTCGTTTCCTGGCAGCGCGTCGCGAACATTGTGTGGCGCCGCGTGCTGCTAGTGATTTTGGAAAGTTTAAAGATGCATAACTTTCGAACCGTTGGCCTGTTTTAAGTGCCGTTTTGAGCAAGATGAAGCTTATGAAATATTCTTTGTGTTATAATGATGAAATGAGCAGTAGCTCGAATTTACTTTTAAACCATGATTTGCTTGTTTTGATGAATGATGTGTTGTGGACATATACGATGAGATATGACGATACATGCTATGTTTAAAATAGGAGTCGTATGATGATTTGGTTGAATTGTATGACGAAGATTATGAGACATCCTATGCAAGGATATGAGTATGATATGAATATTTTGTTAGTTTGATGGATGATGTATTGTTGACATATATGATGAAACGTGACAATATAAGATGTGTTTGAAAACATGATTTATCTGATGATTGTTGAGAATTGTATAATGATGATTATTTTTTTTAGAAGATGTGAATACATGTATGTTCTTTATGGATGATGATGATGATTGATGCGGATACATGTATGTTCTTAATGATGATGATAATGATTGATTGTATTTGAATGATTCTAATGTATATAAACATACTTTGATGATGATGATGATGATGATTGAGTATTGGATGATGTTACTCATAGACTTGACGATGGTATAAGTATGTTTCATTTATGTTGCATTCATTCATAATCATGTGTTGAGGGATGAATCCAGATGATGTTGTGGATTCAGTGAAGGGCATAATTCCCATTGTGTGGAATTTGTGCTGGCAGGGCCGTATCTTGATGATGTTGGATCGGCCGGTGGGTTAATCCCATTGATGATGTTGGTACCACATGCATAGTGTCAGTTGCATTCATATGCATGATTTTTATAACATGAATGAATGTTTTCCAGTGTTATGAATATTGATGATGTGTTGGTTGTTGTGATGATGAAACTTGTCTGAATATATGTATATGATACAATTGAGTGAATAATGTGACTATGATGTGTTATTGTTTATGACTCTATAACATTTGTTAATTTGAATGAAACTCCCCCTTACTGTTGACATTTTCAGATTGGCGAGTAGCGGCTTTTGGCTTTGGTGAGGATAGCTCATAGGCCAGTTTGTTTAAGTATAGCGTTAGTGTCATGCTCTGATATTGTAACACTGGGGAACGCTAGTTAGATTCTATGATGATACTCTATTTTGTTGTTATTATATTAAATTTGTGGGATGTTACATAGATGATGTTATGTTTATCCGTATGATGAATATTCCATTGTGTGGAAAAATGATTTTATTAAATTGATGATTTGTCCATTAGTGAAGCATGGCAAGTGAGTAATAATAAATTGTCTTATTGAATTGTGGCACCCTTGTTTTCATGTTTACTCTGAAATTTTTATATAATTACCGCGGGGTTTATAAGGGTGTTACAATGGCTCTGTCTAGAGTTAAACACCTTTTGTGGAGAAGTTGTAGAGGTTGTTTGCCATCGTGGGTTAGACTCACACAACACTTTGTTCAATGTCTGCCGGAATGCCCAGTTTGAGAAGTCAATGAAGAAGAGGATTGGCATGTGTTTTTCGGGTGTAATTGTATTATTCAGTGTTGGCGGGCAGCATGTTTATCTTCTATCATTAAGCCTCGTTTGCAAGATTTTAGTGATGCTAAATCTCTTATTCTCGATATCTTTAGTAGAGAAGATAGGAAGAATGCAGTTCGATTTTCCATGATGGTAGAGGTGATTTGGAAGAACCGTAACAATACAGTATGGAATAATGAAAGGGAGGGTCTCTCTAGATTGGGCTTGCAAGCCTATTTTAATTGGCAGGATTGGGTCGCAGCCCAGGATAATCATGAAAGAATTAATGGAAATCAAATTTCTTTAGTGTGGTCTCCTCCTGCTGAAGGTTGGGTAAAATGTAATGTTGATGCCGACTTCAACAGGCCTCACAGTTCTACTAACAGAGGTTGGTGTTTTTGTGATAACATGGGTAGATTCATTACTGCAGAAGTTTCTTGGGATATAGGTAGTATGTCCTCTAGAGAAGTTGAGGCTTTAGCATGGAAAGAAGTTGTTCAACATGTTGTTACCTTGAATTTGGATTATGTGATATTTGAAAGTGATTCTCAAGTGGTAATTCAAGGCATTCATTATATAGCTTATGGTAGCTCTGAGTTTAATTTTATTCTTCTTTCTATTAAGCGTTTTTTAGCTTTTATTCCATACTTTAAGGTAAATTTTATTAAACACCGGGCGAATATGGTTGCCGACTCGTTAGTTAAGGCGGACAATTCATGGTCTAGGCGTAGTATTGTTAATGTTATTCCTTCTTGTATTGACTTTCAGTTGATAAATGATATGAGTTAATTTTGTTCTTGTCAAAAAAATGTTACTATTGATAAGCTAATATTAAAATTTTAAAATATCATGACATAAACTGTTACCTTTTATTCATTTGTAATAAAAAAAAAAGAAAACTAGCTGAGCCAAATTAAAATTTTAATATCAAAGATTGATGTGTGTATATTGCATAAAAATTAGAAGAAGTGGTGCTTTTCTTTAGAAGGCTGGAAATGTAAAGGGTTCTCCATTAATTTACTCTCCTTCAATATTAGAGGGAGTGGTGCTTCTGCAAAGAGGCAGGTTATTAGATCCCTTATCAGTTCAGGCAAGATTGATTTGTGTATGTTGCAAGAGACGAAGTTTCAGAATATGGATGAATTTTCTGTTCACTCCTTTTGGGACCAAAGCGAAGTTATGTGGTCTGCCAAGGATGTTGTTGGTTGCTCAAGAGGGGTTTTGCTCATGTGGAACCATTTTATGATACAGGCGCATGGAAGCATGTTTGTTAAAATCCAGTCTATTTGGAAAGGAATGGTGGTGTATTTTGTTAATGTCTATTCCCCTTGTTCAATTATTGGTAAAAGGCGTTTGTGGTCGGAGTTAATCAAGGTTATGGCTTCTTTACTGTTATGGAAATGGTGCGTTTGTGGTGATTTTAATGCGATTAAGAGAAGGTTAGAGCAGAAAGGGCCAAGGTCGCAATTTTTCCAAGCTGAAATGCTCGAATTCTCTGAATTTATCGACGACATGAACCTGGTTGATCTCCTAGCTTTGGGGAACAAAATTACCTGTTTCAATTTGGGTGGTGATTCAATGAGTAGAATTGATTGCTTCTTAATCTCGGATGGCTCTATTGACAGTTGGGAAATTAATGTGCAGTCTATCGGTGATCGTAGCATTTTTTACCATTGTCCTATCTTCATCAATTCTAGAAAATTGAATTGGGGTCCGAAGCCGTTTAAAATTTTTTCGACGTGGTTAGAGCATCCTGTTTTTTGCCTTTGGTTCAAGGATCTTGGCCCTCTCTTAATCGCCAAGGTCATATGTTGTTCTATTTCAAAAAAAGGCTTAAGTCCATCAAGGCATGTTTGAATGTTTGGAATATGGAGGTCTTTGGTATTCTTGATCTTCAAGTGGAGCGTGCAGTGAATGAACTTAATGATTTGAACGCGTTGGTGGTTGTTGGTGGTCTTAGTCATATTTTGGATGTGCGTTCTAGGTGAATTGAAGCTAATGCTCATGTTTGTGAAAACCATTCTTATGTAGTCTTTATGAATCTTTGGGGATGGCATCTCGCAACCTCAAAAAAAGAAAAAAACCTGAAATTTTCCAAGTTGGTGGCCCTATCTGGTTCCTGCAATTGTGACTCAATACCACTTTTGAACCCTATCTGAAAAACAACATTTCAAATTAGACAAAAGTAGGTATCGAAGGTCCGAGACTTGCTCAACTCACTCCAGATCATGTCAAGTTATCTTCTAAGAAGGTTTTCGATAAGTATTTTAACATGTTTTACAGGTGTAAATCATTTGTTTCGACTATGGCATCATTTTCCAATCGACGGGCTAAACCTGCTTGGTTTAGGACGTCGTTTCCAAATCCTTCATGCTATGAAGAAAGGGAACTAGATACCAGCCAAACATAGCAGCTAAGAAATTTTGCTTTAGACAATTATTACCCAAGTCCTTAATCCCTAAGGAAGAAGTTGTCTTTTATTCAACCAATGAACCCGATGAGGCTTGGATTTAGATTTGGAAAGAGTACTTCAAGAAAAATGAAGCGATCCTTCATTCTTTCACCTTCTCTCTATATTTCCTTAGCTAGAATTTGCAGGCTAACATGGTTCCACCATTTTGATCGCGTCTATGAGAGAAAAGGATCATATTGGGGGTCCATAGCTTTGATCGTCTCTATGGGCGGTAAGGATCCCATTGTTGATCCAACATTTTTTCACCTCTATGGATGGTAAGGATCCCACTTAAGGGACCAGCGTTTTAATCGTTACTATGGGTGGTGTTAGTTCTCGGGTTTTAGAGTTGGCTTAATTTTTGTAAAACAAATAAAATAATTTGTATGCATAAATATATAAGAACAATAGGTACAACAAATAATCCCACTGGAATGATAGAACATGATATGTTGGAGCAATTTAACATCTGTAATAACTTGTCACATGGGATGTTACGACATCATTCCTAGTTGAAGTGAAGAATTAAATCTATATGATTTAATTACAACAGAAGATTGCAGAATATTCAGGGATATTGTTCAAATCAAATAATGGTGTGATATAATATATGACAGGTCTAACGAATCAATATGAAGATTTGAAGAATCACTTAGGCGAATCAAATCAGAATATTAAAGATTATATAGTTTCTAATTATAGAGATATTCTTGGAAACTAACAGATTGAAGACCTTGATTGTAGCAGAAGTTACTGCTTTATTGGAACAGTAAATTTTTTGTGATTGAAGGCCCAAATCCAGTTGGGTATAGGTTATAAATAGAAGACTTTGTATCCTCGAAAAAGAAGACAACCACCGAGCATAAACGATGTAGTCATTAGGGTTTGTCAAGGTAAACCTCCAGGCCTGTGGGAAGGTTACCTATGTGATCCTCGAAGCCTGTAGGCAAGAGGAGTATTGTTCTTGGAGGAAGCTTTGAAGTAACTCCAGGTTCGTGGTCATAGTCAAGGTTATTGGCTAGGGATTGTCATGGAAGTATGTCTTCCAAAGCTTTAGATATTTGAGACTAGAAGGAGATGGATATTAGGTCGTTGCTATAGCTTATGGAATTGGAGAACTGTACAACATCATTGCGATGATTGAAATTGGGATGGGGATATTCCATATCTAGGGAGGACCTAGGTAGAAGGGTCATTGGGTAGGGATTAAGTGAGAGGTTGCTTGGGACTAGTTTAACTCCGAATTAATACTGCTGATAGTGGACTTCATTTCTGACTTGGTATGCCCCCAGATTAGGTGTGATTTCACTGAACTGGGTTAACAATTTCTGGTGTCTTTTATCTTTCAGTTTGGCATAATTTTGGGTATATTCTTTGCTGATTGTTCTTGACAGATCACATGTCTCGACATCTTTCACGACATCTGAGTCTGTTACGCCAGAATTTCAATTGGTATCAGAGCATGCATTATGCTCTATCTCTGGGTGAGATCCTGGAAAGATACTTTCTGGTTCAGCAAGGAAGGTTGATGATGAGAAGATGTGTTGATCGGTGATGTGTACATGGTCCCTAAGAGTGGAGGATGGACTTTGTTGAGCATCAAGGGAATTGGTATGCCGTCATAAGGGTTTGATTTATTTTCAAACTCAGGGATGTTCTGCCGGTATATGGTGAATAGGTACAAAGCCTTGTGCCTAAAAGATGATGAGGAACTGTGATGGAAATTCCGCTGCATGGTATCTCTTTCAAACTTTGTTCAACATTAGGGTTTGATTTCCTTTGAAACTGTATTCATCATAGGGTATGGACAATGGTGGATCAATCAAAGGAGCCAACTATACTTGAGTTATGGTTTCATGTCCACTCATAAAGGCAATTTTGCATGACTGATAGGTTACTTCTTCAAGAAACATGGAGAAAGATTGAAACCATACAGGCTGGTCTCAACAAGAATCTTCATATCTCTTGACTCCTTTCAGGAAGTAACTCTCACTCTGGCTATTTGAAGCATATCTAGAACATCTGTATAAGGGTTGTTTGAAGGATGATATCCACAGCTTCATGATCTGATATATGGAAGGAATTGATGTTCTACGACATGTTTGAACATTACTTCAACAAGTATGCAGCTACTGGTTGAAGAACAAATGTTTTGGGTGCTAAACAAAATGTTGTGATTATATTTGTTTGGAACCTACTCCTGCCTTGGAAGAGGAGACATCTGATTTGAACATGTTAATCAGGACACGATCAACAGATTTCCTACCAGTGTGTCAGTTTATTTCTGGCCAAGGTATGAAGGTGTGCATTTGTAGAGCTCTTGAAGAACTCATAAAGGCATCACCTCTGAAGCCCGTATAAAGGATAAGCTCTTAACTGAAGGACTCTTTGGATCAAAGAAACCAGATGGGTGAAATATTCATCTCTGAAATCAAAGGATGTGGTTTTTCCAGCATCTTCGTGAAGAAGGTTCTTTAGGATGGATTCATTTATGTGGTGCTCTCGCATAATGAATTGGTGGTAGTTCAAGAAAAATCATAGATCCTTGCACCATGAAGAAGAAGACTCACTCTAAAATGGTCTATAATTATTCATAGGAGGCGGCTTAGACTGGTGGGAGTGGTGACTCAGTCTACTAAAAACTCTGAAGAGATGTGAGACTCAATGTCTTAACATTATGTTCCTGAGGATGTATTTTCCTCAAAAGGGTGTCTCATATGTGTTTCGTCAACAGAATAGAGGTTGTCTACTCAAACTTGATTCCCTGATTAAGTCTATGAGAATATTGAACTCTTGTTGTGTTGATATACAATTCCTGTCACAAAGGATCATCTGCTATATTAAAGTATCAACTCAAGTCTGAAGGTTGATAGGTATCTGCGAGCTGGAGTATCGTCTTGATGTATAATTCAATCTCTTTCTGGAGCAAGGGGAGTGTCTTTTCCAGTTATCTTATAGAAGGAACTTTTTTATAAGCGCAGAAGGTTATTAGTTGCCCAAAGATCACAATATCAAAACTCGAGGATGAGGATTGGGAGGTCGTGTGAAATCTCTACTGAACAGACTGCAAAAGTGTGGAGCTGTATGATGAGAAAGCTTGTTTCAGATTCAACTTGAGTAGAACAAGGTACAGAAAACTATCGACTAAGTATCAGCTACACTCAGATGAGAAAGGTGTGATGGAGGGATAAATACTCTGATGGGAGCTGAGCATTTATCAGTTGAATATGCATATGCCTGAGACTAAGACCTTTGACGGGAGACTTAGTGCTTATGTAAAGCTATTATGCAATTTTGTTTTTTTACCTATTCATAAAAGGTGTTGTGACTGACTTCATAGTGAAGTTATTCATGTCCTAAGTGATGTCTTCACATCGTGAAAGGTATTGATATTTGAAGACTCTGATTAATAGTATGATGATTTGGAAATTCCTGACTACTGTTGATAACCTCACTTTTTTGGAAACTCTCTGGAAATGTTCAAGAGAAGAAAAGAAGTTCTACAGGGTGATTGAAAAGGAAGATGATTATGGTTGCTCTTCTTGCGAGAAGCTGGTTCAAAGTAGGGTTAAATTACATTAGAATGGCATCAATTACCCGTGGCAGGGGGATGAAATGTCATGTACTTGGTCTCTATCGGTGAAGCATATCTTTAGGAAGCATGGGGTCTGGTTATGAGTTGAGCATCGAGTGTACAATTCGAACACTCTTCTGGTTTGTCTTGTTCTTGTGTTGTTCTTGACTTACAATTTTTCGTTTGGTTTGTTTTGTTCATGACTCACAACTTTTGTGGGAATCCTAGACTAACTATAGATTCCTAGGGAAATTTTCTTCAGGAAGGAACTTTAACTTATTCGTTGTTTCTTGGGGTCTTCATTGATTTCTTTAATGGAATGGACAGCCTTAGAAAATTCACCTGCACAAAATTTTGTTAGTCGAAAATACAAGACAATGTTTGACAGAATGTTAGGACATAGTATCAGACATGTTTTCTGAGGAACTGGTAGAAGAATTGAGTTGATAAGATCACACGTGTCAGATAAAGACAGAGAACTGTCCAAATGCATGCATCAAGACTTATTCCTTTTCAACAGAAAACAGTCAAGTTTCAGAAAAGGTATTCAATGCATACATTGAATGGATGGGAGTTTTCGTAGTTTAGTGTTTCCTTTTGACCAAGACTGTTGAAAATCGATATCTTCGAGACTTTAGTTCGGCTATTTATAGAGAGCTCTTCTTACTTTCATCATACGGTGAGTTCTAGGTTCATAACAAACATGGGATTCATCTGCGTGTGGGTGTGCTGCATCCATCTATGGTACTGTGTAGGACTTCTTTGTAATTTTTTGGCCAAAAAGTGGGAGAAGAGTCTGGGTTTAATTCAAAGAAATCTGGAACTCGATTTTCCATTACTGAACATGTCAAAGAGGAAGGTGTGTCATCTGCCAAAGGATTGCAGTTGTGACTTGTCATCTGAGTTAAATAACACAATTGTGACTTGTATTCTGAGTTACAAATGGGATGAATGACATTCTACTTTTCTCCACCTCATGGAAGGTAGAGTATTCCTTTATAAAACAAATTGGTTCTGACGTTGAGGGGGAATATTCATCAAATAAACTCAAAACCTTCTTAACGTTAAGAATGAGGCTGTAGGTGTTAAGGCATGTGCTGCATCAGACTATGGGAAGAAAATATGAATGGAGAGATCAATCTGAAGATGGTATTCTTGATCTGAAAATGGACCAAAGGAGAAGATGTTGAACGAGATGTCTTGACATCAGTAACTGAAGAATGGTTCTATTCAACAGTTGCTGCAGCCACTGCACTTCAGAAGTTATTATGTTTTACCTATTTTTGTTTTAATATGTAATCTGTAATTTATTAGTTTTAGCCAAAAATGTGCCAAAGGGGGAGATTGTTAGTTCTCTGGAATGATAGAACATGTTATGTTGGAGCAATTCAACATCTGGAATAACATGTCACATGGGATGTTACGACATCATGCCTAGCTGAAGTGGAGAATTAAATTTATGTAATTTAATTAAAACAGAAGATTGCAGAATATTCAGATATATTGTGTAAATCAAATAAAGGTGTGATATATTATATGACAGGTCTTAAGAATCAATATAAAGATTTGAAGAATCACTCAGGCGAATCAAATCAGAATATTAAAGATTATATAGTTTCTAATTATAGAGATATTTTTGGAAACTAACAGATTGAAGACATTGACTGTAGCAGAAGTTACTGCTATATTGGAACAGCAAATTTGTTGTGATTGAAGGCCCAAATCCAGTTGGATATAGGTTATAAATAGAAGACTTTGTAACCTGGAAAAAGAAGACAACCACCAAGCATAAATGATGTAGTTATTAGGGTTTGTCAAGGTAAACCTCTCGGCCTGTGGGAAGATTACCTATGTGATCTTCGAAGCCTGTAGGCAAGAGAAGTATTGTTCTTGGAGGAAAATTTGAGGTAACTCCAAGTTCGTGGTCATAGTCAAGGTTCTTGGCTAGGGATTATCATGGAAGTATGTCTTCCAACCTTTATATATTTGAGACTAGAAGGAGATGGATATTAGGCTGTTGCTACAACTCTTGTACTGGAGAACTGTATAACATCATTGCGATGATTGGAATTGGGATAGTGATATTCCATATCTAGGGAGGACCTAGGTAGAAGGTTCATTGGGTAGGGATTATGTGAGGGGTTTCTTGGGACTAGTTTAACTCCGAATTAATAATGCTGATAGTGGACTTCATTCCTTGCTTGGTATGCCCCCATAGTAGGTGTGATTTCACTGAACTGGGATAACAATTTCTGGTGTCTTTTATCTTTCAATTTGACATAATTTTGTGTATATTCGTTGGTGATTGTTCTTGATACATCACATGTCTCGACATCTTTCACGACATCTAAGTCTGTTACGCCAAAATTTCAGGTGGAAAGGATCTCATTTAGGGTCTAGCATCTTTATCGCCTCTATGGGCGGCGAGGATACAACTTAGGGGTCTAGCGCTTTGATCGTCTATATGGGCGGCATGGAGCCCACTTAGGGTTCCAGCATTTGGATTCCCTCTATGGAAGGAAATATTTTTCCTAACTTGCGAATTTCATGCAAAAAGACAATAACTAGCAAACATGAATTTAAAATATTAAAGTGAGGATCCTCATTAAAAACCTTCTCCCCATGCAAAGGGAAAAGAGTTCAAATAAAATTTGTTCTTACAATCGGCAGATATTTTAATACCCGCCTTAAAAAATAATCAAAGTAACTAAACCATGGTAAAGAATAACAATTAAATGACATCCATGCAAATGGCTTTATAGGGCTTTCCTTCTAGTCCTTTAATAATTGATATCCTCCCTAGTTTGAGGAGGAGCCTCCTCGCCTTTATAGGTATTCTCTGGCGACCTTATCTGTGAGCCTACTTCCCCGTTCTAACGCCTAAGGTGCGGGCCCTTTTCAGCTTGAAACTCTCCACGTAACTTTTCCTGGCGTTCTACCGGTCTCCTTGGATTACTCCTACTCACCCATTAAGGAGTGGGTACTTCATGCATAAATACAGAGTGTACAAGGAGGTGCCCAGCTAATTAAAAGTTGATCGCCCACTAATCATATTGTAGGAAGAAGAGACATCAATAACTAAATATCTGACCTTTATTTCTTTGGCCTGATCTTGCTCTACAAAGGTGATATTCATGGTGATGTACCATTTTACTTGTACATGTTCTCTAAAGAATCTGCCGAACAAACCTTTGAAGGGTTTTATGCCTTCTGGGTCAAGGCGAAGTCTTTAAAATGTCTCAGAGTATAGAATCTCTATCATTCCTCGCATCAGACAGTAATGACCATGGAGTCATAATTTTGGGGGTGGAAGCTAGGTGTGTCTTTCTCATAGAAGGTGATCGTGGTTTATGGCGCCTGGTCTTCTCCTTCGCCTTCGACGTCAGTGAGATATTTTATATTCAGTATTTGGATAGCGTACCTTATGCGGGCGGAGCTAGTCTCCCTGACCTAAGGGAATCCTCCTGCTATGGTGTTAACCATGTGGTGCACAACATTAATGCCCTTGTCCTAGGATGCCTCTTTTGATTTGTTGGGCTTGGGGATTCCTACGTCATCTCACCCTCGCTAGTGGGACGTATTTGACCAATGGGAAGACTCGACCTTCATTTACTTCTTAAGGTGTCCCTCCTGGATTAGTCTCCCGATTTCTTTCTTGATTTGGAAATAGCCCTCAGTCTGGTACTCCTTGACTCTATGGAAATTGCACCATCTTCCTAGTTCAGGACCTATTACACCCGCTTTTGGAGCAAGCGACAAAGGGATGTTGTACAGGTGAAGAACCTTGCGCCAGATCTATCGATTTCATTTTCGGGTGTTCAGGAGCGTGAAGTTCTCCGTCGCTGTACCTACCTTCTTGATTGTAGTCTTGCCTTTTATGGGAGAGGCGTAATTACTCTTTCTCTGGTGGTACGAACCCTTAGTGTCGGGAACACGTTCCTTGACTTCACGAGCCTTTTTTTTCGACGTTGCTCTCCTCGCCTTTTATATAGCATTCTACTTTTGTGACCACTTCTGCCAACGAAAGCGTTGGCATTTGGGCGAGAGACTCGTTGAAGTATCACGCCTTGAGTTCATTTTGGAACGCCCCCACGAATATTTCTTGGCTTGGTGGGAAGAACCTGATGGTAGCCTAGTTAAACCAGACGAGGTAGTCCCTCAGCGACGCTGATGAACCCTATCGTATGTTGAACAACTTAGTGGTGGACAATTTCTTGTGACGGGTGGTGGCAAGTTGGTTTTAGTGTGCCCAGTAGTTTGAATCGCTTAGGGATCTGAGAGTGGATGGTGATACAACACTTCCATCTCCTCTGGAGGATTGGACTCCATATTGGCAATGTCTAATGTTATGGACATCGTCCTCCACTGTTTGGTTATGGTGGCATAATACGTCCATGGCGGCTTGCATCTCTGTCAGGGTATCGACATCGTCACTATCATTGGCATCTTACGGTGTTAGAGATGGAGCTCTGCTGTTTACAATGGTTGAAGGTAGCTAGGTGTAGGAGTGGAGGATAACAACGAGTAGGATGATGGTTATGAAGAAGTTGTGGCTCAAGTTATTTTTACTGGGACACCACTGTACTGATAAAAAAAATACAAGTGTACATGTTTTAATCCTCTAGATTCCATTTCTCACAACTCATAACTCTTCCCACGGCTCATAATGAAATTCTCCAACTCTTTTAAATGTGTTTAAAAGGTTATTGATGTATATTTTTATAAACAAAAATGGCTAAATTATTGGGGAAAAAAACTTAAAGAACTAAGTCAAACTCGCATTATCGCATATCAAAAGAAGTGAAAAACTCTTTGCATTTGAGTTTATTAACTCCTCCTTCTCAAACCATAAACCAACTTGTCATTTGCTAAATGAAACTAAAAACTAATCACAACACATATTGTAATCCAGTTGTGACATACGAGCAAGGTTGTTAAAATCTCGATTTAAAACCTAAACTCTATAGATTTCACGTTTCTAGGTTAGCATTTCATGTTAAATCGCAGGTAAAAACCTTTTTAGGTAAAATCGTATTCCGGAACGATTTTACGTGATTTAAATCGTCCTGAAATCAGTGAAATCGTGTTAAATCATGTAAAATCGTTGGATTTTACTCTTTGACCTGATTTTATTTTTTAGTCAAAATTTATAAATCAAATTTTATATTTTTGGGCCATAAAATTTTCTCTATGGATTTTTAATTTTATTCACATCACATTCATATCTTGGTTACATATTAAAGAATCTTTAACATTTGGAGATAGATTTAATCAAGTTGAATATGAATGCTCCAATGAAGATGATGTTGTAGAAGCATTGAACTTTTGATTAAGTTGAAGATGAAGATGAAAAGATTTGTTTTTTTGAACTCGAAAAACTTATGAAACTATTATTTTTTTATAATCTTTTAGATGTTACATTTTATGATTTGGTGGAAAATTTATGTAGTTTGATACAAGTTTGTGAAGATTACACTTTATTATGATTATATAGTATATTTTTATTTTATAATTAAGTTAAAATTTAAATAATTAATGCATTTATAATATTATATAAGTATACATATGTCGTATATATAAATTTAATATAATTTTAATATGAGGTAAACTCTATGATTTTACGATTCGATTTTACGTTTCGATTTTACCTAAGTAAAACGAGTCGATGTAAAAACTCGATTCCGACAACCTTGCATACGAGTTAGATATCGGTGCAATCAAGGAGTGTTTGAGTCTAGATTAAGATATTTTCTTGTTTGCTCTTTCAAAATTAAAAAACTTATTATGTAACTTCACATCGTAAAGAAAAGACAAGGAACTGTGTCCAAATAAATAATCATAAAGACAAGTGGGCAATTATCTTTTAACTATATATAAACACTTCTATAGTGATACACCATAGCATAATATTCTCATTAGTGTAGAGTACTTGGAGATTTGTAATGGCCGTGAAACAATATATAGGTTCTTCTTCTTCATCTATGGTGGCATCATTGAAAAAATTCGATGTTTTTATTAGCTTTCATGGCAAGGATACTCGTAAAACTATCACGAGCCATCTTTATGAAGCTCTTAGGAAAAAAGTTCAGACATTTATTGACTTTGAGCTTGAAAAAGGAGATGAGATCTCATCAGCACTCAACAAAGCTATTGAGGAGTCAGACGCATCTGTAGTCATATTTTCAAAACACTATGCATCTTCAAAATGGTGTTTGAATGAACTCGTTAAGATTCTAGAATGCAAGAGAGATCGAAGACAAATTGTCATACCCGTTTTCTATGATATAGAACCATCTCATGTGAGGAATCAAACTGGAAGTTATAAGCAAGCTTTTGAAAAACATGAGCGAGATTTGAGACACAACAAAGAGAAGTTGCAGAAATGGAAAAATGCACTCACCGAAGCAGCCAATTTATCTGGATGGAACTCTCAAAATTACGGGTAAATAAAATTAACTTTCCACCTGATTTATTCTAAGTCTATTTTTCCATTGTTTCTTGCTCAATCACGTTGAGGATAAATTTTATACAATAATTATCATTATAAAAATGTTGACAGTTTTCCACTCCCATTCATATTGTTAGGAATGATGCAGATTTCGTTAATGACGTTGTAGAAGATGTTTTGGAAAAATTGTATCGGAAATATCCATTTGAAGTTAATAAGGAACTTGTTGGCATTGAGAAAAAGTGTGAAAAGATGGAATCTTTACTGGAAATTGGGTCAAATGATGTTAGAACCCTTGTATTATGGGGCATGGGAGGCATAGGAAAGACCACTCTAGCCAAACATTTATTTGCTAAGCAGTATGCTCAATTTGAACGTACTTGCATCATTGAAAATATAAGGGAAGAATCAACCAAGCATGGACCCACGTTTGTACGTAGCAAACTAATTTCTACATTGTTGAAGCTTCCTCTCAATGCACCTTATGTAGAAACACCAAATTTCATAAATAGACTTGCACATGGAAGAAGTCTCATTGTGTTGGATGATGTGGAAACCTTTGAGCAAGCAGAAAATGTTAACATAGTTAATAATTGCTTGGGAGAGGGTAGTAGAGTCATTATCACCACTAGAAATAAGCAGATATGTAACCTACTTGACAAATATGAAATATATGAGTTTGAGAAAATGAATGCAGATGAATCACTTCAATTATTCTGTTTGAAAGCTTTTGGAGAAAAATTTCCTAAGGAAGGATATGATAATCTATCAGAAGAGGCAATTCTTTATTGCAGTGGCAATCCCCTAGCTTTGAAAGTCTTAGGTGCAAATTTTGGCGCAAAAAAAAGTAAAGAAGCATGGGAAAGTGAGTTGGAGAAACTCAAAAAAAATCCCAATCGGAATATCCATGATGTGTTAAAATTGAGTTTTGATGGCTTAGATCGTCCTCAACAAGACATATTTCTAGACATTGCATGCATCTCCGGATTACAAGCTTGTTATGAATCTCTTGATAGTAAAGATTACTTCAAAGCAGTATGGAATGCTTGCAAATTTTTTGCAGACAGTGGATTAGAAGTCCTTCTAGATAAAGCGCTCATATATGTTTATGACGAACGCTATATCAATATGCATGATTTGTTAAAAGAAATGGGAAAAGAGATTGTTATGACAGAATCTGTTAAAGACCCGGGAAGAAGAAGTCGATTATGGGATCAAAATGATGTGTATGATGTATTGAAATATAACAAGGTAAGTGAGAGATTCATTTACTTGTATATGAAAATGGATGAAATATAAATAAGATTAATATGTAAGTCAGGCCTTACTAATCATTACTCTAAATTTGTTTTGTAGGGAACTGAAGTTGTTGAAGTTATAGAATTTAATATTGATCGACTTGGGGATTTGTACTTGAGCTCTGATTGCTTTAAAAGCATGACCAGCTTAAGACATCTTGAGATCACTATAGGTTATAACAGTAGACTGCATCTCCTTGAAGGTCTTGAATGGCTGTCTGAGAAATTGAGGTACATTCGTTGGCAATCATTCCCACTTGAGTCTTTGCCATCAACCTTTGGTGGAAAATGGCTTGTACATCTTACAATGCAGCATAGCAAGCTTAAAAAGCTTTGGGATGGAATTCAGGTAGAATTTAATTAATGTGTTATTGTTAGCTCTATTAAATATATTCTTAATTAATTAAGTTTTTAATCCTTTTTAGTTAAGACTTATGTGCGATCATGAATTTATTTTAATGATTTCTCAACAATATGTGATTTTTTTTTCTTCTCATATAGAGGCTTGACAATTTAATGATTCTTGATCTTGATCACTCCAAAGACCTGATTGAGATTCCAGATTTATCAAGGGCCCCAAATCTTCAAGTAGTATCCCTTTGTTATTGTGTGAGTCTCTGTCAACTCCATCCATCCATTTTTAGTGCCCCCAAGCTTAAAGAACTATGTTTACATGGTTGCAAAAAGATTCAAAGCCTGAAAAATCACATTTATTCAACATCTCTCCAAATACTTAATCTCTCTGATTCTTCATATCTTGCGGAATTTTCGGTGACATCGGAGGAAATGATGGAGTTGTCTTTATGGGGCAGTGTTGTACATGGATTTTCTTCATTGATGTTGTGTAATAAGAAATTTACTGAACTGCACCTTACAGGATGCACACAGATCAATACATCGAGTCTTTGGCTCATCCTTGATGGCACACCCTCTTTAAAAGAACTATATTTGAGCAAGTGCTGCTACTTAGAGTTTCTCCCTGACAACATCCAAAACAATTCTATGTTAGAAATTCTTTATTTAAATGACTGCCGGACACTCAAGTCCCTACCAAAACTTCCAGTTAGCATGCGAAGCTTTAGAGCACAGAATTGCATTCATTTGGACACTCTCTCCATTCAACAATCAATACATGAGAATATGTTACACAGACTCCGTTCACATGAGAAAATGTTACACAACAGATACTGTTCACGGAGCTACTGGAATGTAACAAATTGTCCTATGGATTTATGTTTCTCTCCAGGTGGTGAAGTTCCTAGTGAGTTTTATTTTCATACAACAAAGGATTCCATAGTTATTCCTCCTATTCCAAAATATGGTTTGTATGGTTTTGTCTTTTGCATCATTCTCTCTGAAGAAGTGGCTAATCAACTCTGGGAAGTTTTGTGTATTATTTATCAACACACACAAGAAATTGACCGATACTCGAAATGCTTTTGGGAAGGTACTTTAATTTCAGATCATGTATTGATAGGCTGCATAGGATGTTACAATTCCGACTGGGTGAAGGCGGGGATGGAAAGTGAAGGTCATCATTACAACCTTTCATTTCAATTCATATATCGTGGAAGTGAAGGTATGAGAACAGGGTGGGTCAAGAGTTGTGGAATAATCCCTGTATATGACTTGAAACATAGTTTTGCTTTGGATGGTAGAATTAGTGGAGTTGAGATTGTTGAAATACAATCCAACGCTCAACTATCTGATCATTCTGATGATTGTCATGGACATTTGAAATTCGATATTAATGAGTCACAACCCCAAAAAATTGGAGCTGAAAATGAAGATGGCCAGCAACAGCTAATTATTCCTCCGACAGAAAATATGGAGTTGAATGATAAATCTTCCTGTGCATGTTCAATCGGTATAAATTTCCCACCACTTCCTAGATATATATATTCCATATTTATATATTTTTTGACTTAATATTACTTTCCAACCACTATGGTTTAGGTTTCATTCTCATTTAGATAATTTAATCTTTCAAATAAATAAGTTGATTCTTTGAGAATACTTGTGAAAAAATTGAGAAAATTATGCCAGATAACATTGTTTTGGAATAATGCATTGAACAGGTATTTTGTTGAAGTACATACTAGAAGAATCAAAACGTCTATTTCTCAAGCAAAGATAAGAGAGCATCAAAACATTCATTCATAAGTATGTAATAGTTTTTTGTTTCTCTTGTGATAAATTTATATTTTCCTATAAATCTGTTAGTTGTATTTTTCCCTTAATCTTGAAACCCAAATGCAATTGCTCGATTTTGATTATTTATACTTAAAAGACCCGTAAAAGGGCAAAGAGTTTAAAAGTTTTTGAAATAAATAAGTGGATTCTTTGAAATACTTGTGATATATTCCAGAAAAGTATACCAGATAAATTGCAATAACATTTTGCTGAAACAATACATTGTTCAGGTCTTTTGCTGAAGCACATGCTAGAAGAGTCAAATCGTTTGTTTCTCTTGTTTCTCAACCAAAGATAAAAGACAGCATCAAACCTTTCATTCATTAATTCAGAAGTATATCATGAAATAGTAGAATGTTATTTGGTAGCATCAAACCTTTCGATAAGCTGTTAGGATACTATTATGCATTATATAATGTTGCAAGTTGTATGTTACATGTATATACTACAGAACTGTCTAGGTACCAGTGTACAACACTTTTCTATTCTACTGTTGAATCTCATAATTGCTTTAGAAAGATAAACATGATCAAATACTTGGTAAAGTTAGTAGAGGATCATAATGTTTATCACCAACATTCATCGGTAGCTGGTCAACTGTCTTAAACCACCCTTGCCAGCTTGCCGGTGAATGCAAAGTCGCCATAGAAAACGTCGGCAACACCTTGGCCTTCGGTGCCTGGAAGCCATGCAGCTACAAGTGCATCAATTTTTTATAGATATGGCTGAATCACAACCGGGCGCCCAGTGACAAGAACAACTACACATTGAATGTAGCCACATACATTGGTGATGGTGCTTGGACCTGGCTCAGCTATGGTTAGATTCAAACTGTCACCAAATGTTTCAGCATAAGGTGGTTCTCCCACAATGACTATAGCATAGGAAAATTTGTTTGACTTGATAAAATTAGAATCAGGATTTTCATTGTAGACAACTTTGGTTGCAGGATCAACTGTTTGTTTTATTGCATCAAGGATGGTTGTAGTACAAAGGAAGCTACGATAGAGACTGAAATGAAATGTTCGGTCTTACCCGAAGTAAGATCATTACCACTAAGCCCATTCCAAGTAATTGTCCATCCACCACATTGATATCCCAAATTATCAGCATGACTTCCTGCAACCAATATTTTTGAAGCTTTCTTGGGAAGGGGAAGCAGTGGCTTATGAGCAGATTTACCATTCTTTAACAATACTAGGGATTTCCGAACAGCCTCTCTTGCTAACTCCCTATGTTCCTGTTTAAGACACGATATGCAATCAACAAAACAAACACTTTTAATTTGAAAGAAATACATGAAGTATCCGGCACATGGATTTTCAAATGATATTGATAAGAAAATGTACCTTGCTACCCAATTGGAATGGGCAACAAGGCCCATGGTAAATTTCACTCTTACGATTCTTGCGACAGCATCATTAATCCTGCTCACTGGGATAATATTGTTCTTTACTTGATAGGTCAGGTCATCAATGAACTCAGTAAAGTTAAAGGGAACCATAATCTGCAAACAATGTGGATTTTAATAGAAAGTAATTTCAAAATATTAAACTCTTAGACTATAGAAACATTTCTTGAAGTGAAAAAAATGTTACCATATCAATTCCAGCACTAACACCTGCTTGAACAGAGTATGAATAGTTAGCATGAGGAGGAGATGTAATTCGGTCAATACCCTGAAAATCTGATATGACAAAACCCTGAAATATGGAAGAAAAGTTACATGATATTTTTCTTAAAGATGAGTCCAATTTTTTTACATTAGGAAATGACATCGATAAATTTTATTACCCTGAACCGCAGTTTGTTCTTAAGGAAACCAGTGACAAGATCCCGGTTAGCATGCATCTTTTTCCCGTTCAAGCTACTGTAAGAGATCATAAGGGTTGAAACACCTTTGATAACAGAATCAAAATACGCCAGCATGTGAATTTCAAGCAAGAGATCATAACTGTTGAAACACCTTTGATAACAGAATCAAAATACGCCAGCATGTGAATTTCAAGCAATCCCTTGAAGCTTATTATAGTATTGTTCTCATTGATACCCTTGTTTGTGCCACCATCTCCCACATAGTGCTTGGCACAGGCAGCAACATTGTTCCTGGGCCCAAGTATTTCAAATGAAGGGGAATTTATATTTTAATATCAAAATTGGAAAATATTAGAGGAATCATACTTTTAAAGAAATATTTTGAGGAACTAAAAATAAATGTTGAGATATTTAGGAGAATTGCACATATATTTAACCTTATACTATAATTTTATAGTTAATATCTTTGTACACAGCAAAACCTTTTAAAAACTAATTTATAAGAGAAATTTATTTTAAATCTTGGTATCCAATTTTACGACCTACTAATTCTAGAGAATCAATCACATGTTTATGGGGCTGTTTGTTTCAGCTTTACAAAAAATAGATTTTTTCTTTATATTTTTGAAAATAGATTTTCCAAAACTGTTTTTCAAAATATTACAAGTTTTTTTATATTAGTTTTTTCTAAAATGAAACACTTATTTTGACATCCTATAACATAAACACATTATTGAAGACCAAAATTTTGTCAAAATCGCAATTTTTTCAAAAAGTTGTATTTCAAAAATGATTTTTATAAAAATCTATTTGAAATAACTTCAAAATTAAGTCATTTTTTGAAATTTTGATATTCAAATTTTTTTTTCATAAAAAGATGAGATACCTAAAATCACATTTTAAGAATAACTATCAGAATCTAAGAATAGGCCAACTAGTGGAAGTTTATTTTAAGCAAACCTTAATCCTGCCCGGGTTAAAGCTTTTTCTTTTTCTTCTCTGATTTGGGTTGCACAAGAATAAAGATGCCGCCGTTAGGAGAACAAGCTATTAAAAACAGCGATTTGGAAGATATGGTGGAGAATGAATTGAATGTGAATTTGATTCCTAACCAAAACATACCATCTATTAAATCAGAGACTGGACCATTCTAGGTATGTTAGCCTTACGGTGCCATAATAATATTCTCAACAACTTCGATTTCTTATCCACAAATTGAAAGCCAACGAGGCTTTGAGAATGCAACTTCATAAATATTGTCTTGGGCACTATCTTGGCTAAACAAAACATTGGTGTTTGCAAACATGAATGATATTGAAAAAGAATGAAACTGCTGGACAACTTCTGAGAGGTAGGGAAATGATGTCTCTCTGATGCTTGACATGACATTTGGATTGTATCTGCTTCATAAAAATAAAAGAGATTATGAAAAAAATTTCATTAAAACTTTTTAATACAATATGGAGTATTAAGAAAATCTTTTAGGTTTGTTGATTTAAAATTTATTTTTAAACCCTGATTTCGTTGCAATCTTAACGAGGGTGTTTTAAAGATTTTTGAAAACTAAGAAAAAAGTTCTAAGTTTAAGTTTAGATATTTATAAAAAAAAAAAAAAAGGATTCAAGATTTTTGTTACATTATATAATTTAGAACTTTTAATTTTAGAAGAAAATTTTGTGTGGAATTGGGTTAGGAGTAGGGGTGGAAATAGGCTAGGCTAGGCTAGGCTTTAGGAGGCCTGAGTCTGGCCTACGATAAACTTAAAAGGTCTAAGTCTGTCCTAAGGCCTATCATAGGCTCCGTTTTTTGACCTGTTCTGGCCTTTTTAAAAGTCTGGCCTGGCCTGAAAGCCTATTTAAAAAGCCTGTATCCCATTAAAGTTTTTAATTAATCTATATAACTTAAGAAGTCTTGTAGGTCGGCCTATATATACTTATATAAGTGAACCTATTTAGCATTTGTTATATATATATATATATATATATATATATATATATATATATATATATATATATATATATATATAGGGTAGCTAATAGCTTTTTTTTTTCTAATATATATGCATACATGAACCAACTTATTTAACATATCTCTAATATATATAAAAATATAGGTCGGCCTATAAGGCTTCATAGGCCTTTTTAATAGCCTAAGCCTGGCCTATTTAATAAAATAGGCTTTTAAAAAAGCCTAAGCCTGGACTGTTTATTAAATAGGCCTGACCTAGCCTAGGCCTATGTAGGCTGGACCGTAGGCCCCTGTAGGCCGGCCTGGCCTATTCCCACCCCTAGTTAGGAGGGATAAAATTTAGAAAATTTCTTTAGCCACCTCCTTATGGGGGTCACCCCCAGCGAAAATCCGAAAATAGCCCTGCTTCGGAAATGAACTTCCGAAGCGCTTTTTTTTTAAAAAAATTTCCATAATTCGGAAGTGCATCTCCGAAAACACCTCATGGGGGTGTCTTCGGAGAGGAACTTCCGAAAACACCTCATAGATGAATTCGGAAGTTCATTTCCGAATTATGCAGAAACTGTGTTTTTTTTTATGTTTTTTCTTAAACAGTCTCGCATTTTAATTAAACGCAAACGCCAAATAAAATAAGCGACATATAAACAGAAAATACCAATACGATAAATAAAATGCAAATAATATATACAAGCCGAACCAAATAGTAATAGTGTGCGCAATATACAATCCGAAAACAAAAAATAAATAAACCCGACCACCCGACCACTACTGGGTGTGCCTAACCCTCTCACCCTGAGCCCTCCTCTGCCGCCTGTGCCCCGCCGCACGGCCCGCATCAGTGACGATCGCCTCTATCACGGCGACTGCATCTGGACCGCCTGAAGAACGACACCCCGATCCAAGGCGTCCCGCCCAAGCATCTCTATCCGCTGGCAGATCGGCAGGAGATCAATGGCGTGGTCATCCTCGGCCTGCTGGTTCTCCAGGATCTCCTCATGTGCTGGCCTAGGAGCGCCGGGAACGTCGGGTCTCAGTAGAGGATGGGACACCCGGTAGAACCATGTGACGTACCCCTCCTCAGTGTGTCAGTCCTGTGTGACCCGAGTGAGACGGTACTCCTGCGGTACCACATGATGCTGCCAGTCCTCCCATATGGCAGTGAGCTGCACTCGGGTCATTGTGTCGGGAGCTGCCTCAAAGGGTGACCTGGGTATCCGCTGCACGAATCCGAACTGACGCATGCACCGCTCAGGGAGATACCGGACCATGATGCCGGTCCCGCATGCCAACCAGCCTGAATATAGAGCAATGCCGTCAAAGGGGACAATCTGAGCGTAGTCGACGAACGGCCTCCAGGTGACGTCGTCGTGCATCGTGCGGTCCAAGTACAGACGGTATGGTCCCACCGCATCGTTCCCCCTCTGGAGAGCGTATCTGGCGGCCCTGGGCATGTCGTCCACGTACGCAGGATCGATGTGAAAGCCGTGGATGCGGGAGAAGTAGGAGATGATCCAGCTCTGAAACAGAAACACGATAATTTATTAAAAATAAATACGAAACATAAATAAATAAATAAATACGATAATGTATTAAAATAAAACGTACCGTAAGCAGTGTGCAGGATCCGACCAACTGTCTCGTCCTCCAGTTGGAGGCCTCATTCAGCTTCTGGTAGAGATATGCCAGAGTAGCTGCCCCCCAGTTCCACTGGTGAACGGTATCCAGGTCCATGAAGTAGCGGAGGTAGGTCACGTCAACGTACCTGGCACTCTTATCCACAAAGCATGCAGCGCCTACCACATGCATGTACCAGCACCGGAGAGCGCAGCCGCGGTGATACTCTGTGAACAGCTTGTTACCCACACCATCAGCCTCGGCAGCCGCGTCCAGGTGGTGCTCAAAATAAGTGCTCAGTGTGGTGAACCGGACATGAGGCCCAGAAGTTGTGACGCACTCATAGTGAGCAACCTGGTGCTCCATGCCCAAGTAGAGCATCATCCACTCAATGGCCTCCACCCTCTGGATCTTGGAGTGGGTCAACAGCGGCCCCCTAATCGGCAGGTGGAGAAGACACTGCATGTCGTGCAAGGTGATTGTCATCTCCCCAACCGGCAAGTGGAAAGAGGACGTCTCCTTGTGCCAGCGCTCCACAAATGCCCCCTGCATGTCGGTGCTGATCGTGGTGTACCCCGTCATGCAGAGCCCGCTGAGCCCTGAACCTCGCACATGGTCGTTAAACCACTCAGCTGCTGGTTTAAACAGACCGAAAATCTTGCGGGCGTGGTTGACCATTTTCAGCGGCTCTCTCTCCTGTTACAAAAAAAAACAAATAAGCGACATATATTAAATAAGCGGACATATATTAAATAAGCGACAAATAAACGGTTAGATTATAAAAAATGGTGACAAATAAACGGTTAAATTAAAAAAAATACCTCTCCCTCCCAGATCCGCCGAGCGACGTGATCGTGGTAGTGAATCAGCACGGAAGTGTCAAAGGGCCCTCCCGGATAGCCACCCTCCTGCTCATCCTCCTCCCCGGCTGGAGGGTCAACATCCGGTACACCCTCCGGCTCGTGGTATGGCACTGGCACCTCCTCCTCCTCCTCCTCTCGCTGGCGGGAAGAAGATACCCGAGCCAGCCGACTCCTAAGGTGATTAAAAAAATACTTAGATCTCTTCCAAAAAGGTTTGAGAAGAAACTAGCCTACATTACAAACTCATATCAGTTTAGTACAATGACTGTGGATAATCTTATAACTTTGCTACGATTTGTTGAGATTGATGGAAGAAATGGTCAGAAGAAAAGTATGGTCTATGTCTCGAACACGAAAATTCAAAGATCAGAGAAGATGTGAGCCTCGAAAGTTCATCCGACGATTTGACCCTATTGAGAAAGCAGTTCAACAAAATATCAAGCAAGCACGTATGGAAACATGAAAGGTATGAACAATCTAAACGAATCATATGCCTTAAGAAGCATGGGAGAGGCTCATCCGTGTCATGGTCAAAGGAAGAGTTAAAAAGAGAAGACAAAGAGAAATCATTCATACAAGAAAACATCATGACTAGAGCATGTGAGTCTGATGAGGAGAATGACAAGTCTGATACTGATTCATATGTTGGAAAACTCATTATAAGTGAACTCGCAGTCGGACTCTCAGAGACGTGTTTAGAAAATGAAAAACTACGCAAGAGAGTAACAGAGCACATAACTACTGCTGCCCTACTGCAGAATGAGAAAGAGAAGCTCCTATCAATCATTGATGGTCTTAAAGAAGAAATTGTTTTGTTGAACTCAAAACTTCACAACATGACTCAACTGATGAGAAGGTCAAGTACTGGTTCCACTGTGACAGATGAGACTCTTCAGAGTGAATAAATCACTAAGAAAACCAGAAATCTTGACTCTAGAAGCCCAGTTGTGATGGACAAATACTCAGAAATTAAGGAGGTTCCTCGAAGGCACAAGCAGAAGATGACAAGACTTGTGTCCCAACATCTGAAGATATCACAGAAAAGGTACGATAGCCCTCAACATAAATCCTTGAAATCCGATCACTGTGAAAAGTATGGTCATTCAAAGTCTTCCTGCCATAAATTGATTATATATCCCAAACATATGTTGTCTCATCAAGGGAAACATACTAATACTAATCTGAAGACAAAGAAAGTTCCCATCCATGGGACATGTGTGAAAAATGTGTCTCATGACTTGAGCCATGCTATGTATGGGAAAATTGTGCAATTTAGAATAGAATGGAGTGTTATACCGGTGCTCAATGTTGACGATACCTTTTTGAAACGACACTCTTATGGAACTTTGTTGCAAATTCAACATTGTGTTCACAGCCTCCCAACTTGCACATAAATCATCACGACTTGTCGTCAACATGTTCTTCAGTCTCCAATACGCAGACTCCACCCTATAAATCATATATACATTAAATAAACATCTCACAAAATAGAAAACATAAACATATTTTCTTTTAGAACGTACTTGTTTGTTGTGTTCCCTAAATGAGTGACTCTGTTAGTCCATGCAGCAACAAATCTTTCTTTATATGGTGTTAGCCATGTTTCTTTCACATACTTGACAAATGATGGAATATCACCACATACACTCTCGAAGTGGTTGAGATATACATCAAATTTGTCTTAAGTATTTGAATATATCATGTTGTTCCATTGATCCATGACATGTTCTTGTTTTTCTGATTTGACGTGCTCTTTACATTTCATGCTAACATTTTTTGAAATATGAAACGTACACAGCAAATGAGACGCATTTGGATACACAGAATCAATGGCATTCATTAATGCAAGTTCCCGGTCCGTTACTAGGACATCTGGTAGTAACTTCTCAGAATAAAACAACTCCTTGAGCCTCTCTAGTGCCCATGTGAAGTTCTCCTCCCTTTCGTGTTCCAAATATGTAAAAGCAACTGAAAACGTCAATTTTGTTGATGTAACACCAACAATCTCAAGCAGTGGTAGTCGGTACCTGTAAAATTAAAAAACACATTCATAAACTAGATCACTCTACATATTTTTAAGATGGGAGAAATTAATATTAATATTCTGACCTGTTTGTCTTGTACGTGCAATATCAACACCATAGGAAACATATTCAACAACTTGACAGAGTCAGGGTATGTCCAGAAGATATCAGCCACGATATCTAAATTCTCCTTATTTTTAGACCAACACATGTATTTCTCTTGGTGAATAAGGCTCAATAACATTTGCATTTCTACCAGTGCACCTCTCTTGCCCACTCTGTATGTTGTTCTAGCTCGGTAAATCTGGATAATACTCGTGATATTTTCTGGGTCTTTGTCTTTCAAAGCAGACACGATGTACCTTGGAGCCATATTGTACTTCGTCATGTCATTCACAAACTTTATTTCATCATCTTTTAGACGTTCCAAGATGTCATGACCTAACATATCCTTATCTAGTCTTTGATTATGCATCACACATTTAACCACCACCTTCCAACCAATCTCACTCAGAATAGATCTCAGCCTAAATGGGCATTTAAGCCTCGTAGTAGAATTGCCATCAGAAGGGGCTGCAGCTGCATTTTTCTTTTTGTAATTTTCTCCTTGGTCACAGCCCATAATCAATTTATCCTTCCTCCCTCGCATTCCATTAACAGAATCGGACCGGATTGTAACAACAGCAACACCACGAGTTCTTTCAATAGCACATGCCCATTCTAGAACATTATCTCGTGATTCAAAAATTTGACAATCACAAAAACATACAATGACATAACTGCATTCATTTATAAAAACAAAAAAAATTGTGTATGAGTCAGGTAAACATATTGTATCTGTCACGAAGTACTGCTAAAGATCACTGCAAGAATCCGCATCCGGGAAGAAGCTGAAGTTGCCGGTTCAGGACTGCAAAGATATAAGACTTCATTTGCCATACCGGAAATCTCAGGTTTAAATAAATTTCCGGTACGTACCGGAAATTTGAAATTTCTGGTAGATGGTTATATGCCGGAAATTCGGAAAATTTCCGGTATGAGGTAATGAGTTTTGTAAAAGTACCATAAATTTAAAATATCGATAAATCGCACCAAAAATTTGGAATTCCTGGTAAACAGATACCGGAAATTTGTGAAAATCAAATAATTTCCGGTTTCGCACAAAAAAGGATACCATAAATTTGCTAAAGGGTACCGGAAATTTACTTTTTGGCTAATTTTTCCAACAATATTTTTTTTCAAAAATGGTAAAAAAATTTGAGTTAATAGTATTAAGGATATTTTGGAAATATCCCAAATTGGGGGATGGCATGTATAAAAAAGAGTGGCAAGTTAATTTCTCCTCTCAAGACATCCTTAATTGCAATTAGGGGTGATCGTATCCGAACCAATCCAAAAGAAAAACCGCAAACCGAACCAATCCAAACCGCAAAAACCGCGTTTGGTTTGGATGGTTTTGGATGGTTTTGGATGATTTTTAGGCTGAACCGCACGGTTCGGTTTGGTTTGCGGTTTTCATTTCACAAAACCGAACCAAACCGAACTAAACCGCATATTTAACTAAACTTTTGAATTTCTATAATTAATTTATTATATTTCCAATCCAATTGCAATATTGTACACTCACGTCACGTGACTCACTATTCTTTCATTCTTTCTTTCTATTCAACATTTCAACTTCATTCTCTGATTTCTCTCTCACTCATTTTCATTCTTTCTTTCCATTCAACATTTCAACTTCATTCTCTGATTTCTGATAATATTTAGTCCTGAAGTTGTAATGTTGTATTAATATTTAGAACTGAAGTTATCTGATACTTGTATATGTAGTATGTAGTTTATTAGTATGAAAAATTGTATATAGTATGTAGTATGAAAAACTGGAGTTATATTAGTAATTTAGTATGTAGTATATGTAAAATACATGGTATGGTACTGTAAAATACATGATACACTTATATGATAGTAATTTTGGTGTAAAATACATGTATGGAAGAATGAATTATTTTGGTGTAATTAGTATGAAAAACTTCTTTTTTATGGTACTGTAATATGTAATATATGTATGGAAGAATGGATTATTTTTCTTTTTTTTTTTATTTCAGTATATTTTTATTTTATGGTGTAAACCGCAGCCCACCGAACCGATCCTAACCGCATTGGTTTGGTTTGGTTTGGTTTGGATGACTTTTTAAAAATTAACCGAACCAAACCGAACCGCATGCATTTTTATCTCGCGGTTAGGATGACTTTTATGCTCAAAACCGAACCAAACCGAACCGCATGCATTTTTATCTCGCGGTTAGGATGACTTTTATGCTCAAAACCGAACCAAACCGCACCGCGAACACCCCAAATTGCAATTACATTTTTAATCATACAAACTTAAATTTTAATCCATTGAAATTAAATATTAAGCATGTTAAAATTAATCCGGTTATTACATTAGCAATTTTTTTTTATGGCTATTACATTAGCAATTCCAAATTACCTCTTCTGATTAAATAATCTGCCTCGTTGGTATGCTTCATGTGTCTCATGCGTGAGGCAGTGAGTGATAACTTACCATCTTTCTTTTTCTTTTTTTTATCTTTTCCATAGGTCTTACTTCAAAGTTCAAACTGCAATAATTTTTATAGTTTCTTTCTCAAAAAATTCATTATTGTTTTATCTGGTTATCATGATTTTAGAAGTGATTCTCTTCACATATAGGATCCATTACACTAGTCCACGTATTTTATAAAAGAATCTAAAACCTATATAAAAACATAATAACTAAACGAAAATGAGCTAAAAAAAGAATGATAAATTATTGTTATGACCAGGTGTCATCAATTAAACCTTTGTAAGAAGTTAATTCATTAATATTATATTTTTTTATAATAAATTAATCAATTTAGTCACTTAAAGTGTACGTCATTAACTGTAATGAATAATTTAGGCCAAAGTTCCATAAGCCAATTAAAATTAATAGTGATGAGTCATTACTATTTAGAAGGATCTAGATAGTGGTTAATTAATGAATTGCAATGTTATAAATAGATGCCTTGTGAATATAATAGACCATCAATAAAAATGAATGAAAAAGTTAGTTTTAGAGTTGTTAGCACTTTCCAATAAAAAAAAAGAGTTGTTAGCACTTTTTAACATAGTTTCTCTTTGTTTCTCTTAGTAACAAAACCATGTTGATAACATTAACATTTAAAACCAATTTTATTATGGCAAATTCAATTTACATCACACTATTAGGAAACGACAATATATATCACATGGTTGAGAAATGGTGTATGAAAGGATAAGAGACTCAGTCCAACTATTTTATGTTTATATATTATTAGAGAAAGAGAAGATAAGGCTTTCAAAATCATGTCATATACCAAAAATTCAATTTACACGACACTATTAGGATATAACCATATATCACATGATTGAGAAATGGTGTATGAAAGGATAAGAGAAGACAAGCATACGTTAAAAAGCAGTTCATTACTTTTTCTTTGGGACAACGTAGTGTGTTGAAATAAATAATCATGAAGCCCAACGAAACTTCCTCGAACTTACCACTTGCTGTTTTATCTTTTAACTATGATCTGCTATATATAAGTACTTCTATAATTTTGTGATTACTGCAGAGTACTTATTTGTAATGGCTATGCAACAATACATAGCTGCTGCTTCTTCTTCTTCATCTTCTTCTATGGTAGCATCCTCGAACAAATTTGATGTTTTTGTTAGCTTCCGTGGTGAGGATACTCGTAAAACCTTCACAAGCCATCTTTATGAAGCTCTTCACAAAAAAGTTATGACATTTATTGACTTTGAGCTTGAAAAAGGAGATGAGATCTCATCAACACTCAACAAAGCCATTGAGGGGTCAGATGCATCTATAGTCATTTTTTCAAAAGACTATGCATCTTCAAAATGGTGTTTGAATGAACTCGTTAAGATTCTAGAATGCAAGAGAGATCGAAGACAGATTGTCATACCTGTTTTCTATGATATAGAACCATCTGATGTGAGGAATCAAACTGGGATTTATCAGCAAGCTTTTGAAAAACATGAGCGAGATTTGAGCGAGATTTGAGACACAACAAAGATAAGTTGCAGAAATGGAAAGATGCACTCAACGAAGCAGCCAACTTATCTGGATGGAACTCTCAAAATTACGGGTAAATAAAATTAACTTTCCACCTAATTTATTCTAAATCTATTTTTCCATTTTATTTCTTGGTCAAGCATGTTAGAGGATAGATTTTAATAATAATAATTACAATCATAAAAATGTTGATTTTCTAACCACTCTCATTCATATTGGTCTAGGATGGAATCAAATTTTATTAAGGACATTGTGGAAGATGTTTTAAAAAGATTGAATCGTAGACAGCCATTTGAAGTTAATAAGGAACTTGTTGGCATTGAGGATAAGTATGAAAAGATGGAATCTTTACTGAAAATTGGGTCAAATGAAGTTAGAACTCTTGTATTGTGGGGAATGGGAGGCATGGGAAAGACCACTCTAGCCAAACATTTATATGGTAGACTGTGCTCTCAATTTGAACGTACTTGCTTCATTGAAAATATAAGGGAAGAATCAACCAAACATGGACTCACCTATGTCCGTAATAAACTTTTTTCTACATTGTTGGAGCTTCCTCTCAATGCACCTTATGTAGAAACCCCGATTTTCAAAAACAAACTTGCACATGAAAGAAGTCTCATTGTGTTGGATGACGTGGCAACCTTAGAACAAGCAGAAAATGTTAACATGGTCAATAAATACTTGGGAGAGGGGAGTAGAGTCATTATCACAACTAGAGATATCCAGATATGTAGCCAATTAGACGAGTGTGAAATATATGAGTTTGAGGAAATGAATGCAGATGAATCTCTTCAACTATTTTGTCAGAATGCTTTTGGAGAAAAATGTCCTAAGGATGGATATGATAATCTATCAAATAAGGCAATTCTTTATTGCAGAGGCAATCCCTTAGCTTTGAAAGTTTTAGGTGCAAATTTTCGTCCAAAAAAAAGTAAAAAAGGGTGGGAAAGTGAATTGGAGAAACTCAAAAAGATTCCCAATAGAAAAATCCATGATGTGTTAAAATTGAGTTATGATGACTTAGATCGTACTCAACAAGCCATATTTCTAGACATTGCATGCATCCCCGAAACACTAGATTATTATTACTCTCTTACTCAAAAAGATTACTTAATAGCAGTATGGAATGCTTGCAAGTTTTATGCAGAGAGTGGATTAGAAGTCCTTCTAGATAAAGCGCTCATATATTTTGATGACGAAGGCTTTATTACAATGCATGGTTTGTTAGAAGAAATTGGAAAAGTGATTGTTATGACAGAATCTGTCAAAGACCCCGGAAGAAGAAGTCGATTGTGGGATCAAAAGGATGTGTATGATGTATTGAAGTATAAGAAGGTAAGTGAGAGATTCATTTACTTGTATATGAAAATGGATTAAATATAAATAAGATTAATATGTAAGTCAGTCCTTACTAATCATTACTCTAAAATTTTTTTTTAGGGAACTGAAGTTGTTGAAGTTATAGAATTTAATATTTATCAACTTGGGGATTTGTACTTGAGCTCTGATTGCTTTAAAAGCATGACCAACTTAAGACATCTTGAGATAACTATAGATCATAACAGTAAACTGCATCTCCTTGAAGGTCTTGAGTGGTTGTCTGATAAATTGAGGCATCTTTGTTGGGATTCATTCCCACTTGAGTCTTTGCCATCAACCTTTTGTGCAGAATGGCTTGTAAAGCTTAAAATGCAGAATAGCAAGCTTAAAAAGCTTTGGGATGGAATTCAGGTTCAATATAATTAATGTGTTATTGTTAGGTCTGTTAAATATTTTTAATTAAGTTTCTAATCCTTTTTAGTTAAGACATATGTGCGATCAAGAATTTATTTTAATGATTTTCAACAATGTAATGTTGTTTTTTTTTCTCATATAGAGGCTTGACAATTTAATGATTCTTGATCTTCGATACTCCGAAAACCTGATTGAGATTCCAGATTTATCAAGGGCCCCAAATCTTCAAGAAGTGTCCTTTTCTTATTGTGTGAGTCTCTGTCAGCTCCATCCTTCCATTTTCAATATCCCCAAGCTTACAAAACTACAATTAAATGGATGCAAAAAGATTGAGAGCCTGAAAAATAACATTCATTTAAAATCTCTCCAAATACTTGAGCTCTCTGATTCTTCTTCTCTCGCCGAATTTTCGGTGACGTCGGAGGAAATAATGGAGCTGTCTTTATGGGGCACTGTTGCACATGGATTTTCTTCATTGATGTTGTGCAATAAGAAACTTACAGGACTGCACCTTACAGGATTTACACAAATCAATACATCTAGTCTTTGGCTCATCCTTGATGGCACACCGTCTTTAAGAGAACTATATTTGAGCAAGTGCTGCAACTTAGAAACACTCCCTAACAACATCCAAAACAATTCAATGTTGGAAATTCTTGAATTAAATG
Source organism: Vicia villosa (assembly GCF_029867415.1). Lineage (NCBI taxonomy): Eukaryota > Viridiplantae > Streptophyta > Magnoliopsida > Fabales > Fabaceae > Vicia > Vicia villosa. The sequence continues at coordinate 142,254 of NW_026705238.1, forward strand.
AATGCAGGAAACTTAAGTCCCTACCAAAACCTCCAGTTAGCTTGCAAAGGTTGACAGCCTGGAATTGCATTCATTTGGACACTAACTCCATTCAACGATTAACACTTGAAAATATGTATCACAGACTCCGCTCACCTGAGAACATGTTACACAACAGACCCAGTTCATGGATCAGCGGGGGGAATGTACCAATTTATCGTATGGATTTATTTTCCTTTCCAGGTGGTGAAGTTCCTAGTGAGTTTTATTTTCAGTCAACAAAGGATTCCATAGTTATTCCTCCTATTCCAAAATATGGTTTGTGTGGTTTCATCATTTGTATCATTCTCTCTGAACCACGGGCTGCTCTTAATATTCTTGGTGGGTTTCATTGTACTATTTATCAACACACCCGAGTAATTGACCATTTCCGGAATTCATATGGTGTTTGTGGTGCAATAATTTCAGATCATGTATTGTTAAGCTGCATAGGGTGTTATAATTCTGACTGGGTGAAGATTGGGAGTGAAAGTGGAGGTTATCAGTACGACCTTTCATTCAAATTCTATTATGAACAATATGAAGAATTTAAAACAAGAGGTGCAAAAACAGAGTGCATCAAGGGTTGTGGGGTAATCCCTGTGTATGACTTGAAATGTAGAACTAGTGGAGCTGAAATTGTTAAAATACAATCCAATGCTCAACTATCTGATGATATTAAAGTTTTTGATGATTGTCATGGACATTCGAAATTTGATATTAACGAGTCACACCACCAAGAAATTGGAGCTGAAAACGAAAATGACCAACAACAACTAATTATTCCTCCAACAGAAAATATGGAGTCGAATGATAGATCTTCGTGTTCATGTTCTATCGGTATAAATCTTCCACCACTTCCTAGATATATATTCCATATTTATATGTTTTTTTGACTTAATATTACTTTCCAACCATTATGATTTAAATTTCATTTTCATATAGATAATTTAATCTTTCAAAAAAATAAGTTGATTCTTTGAGAATACTTGTGATATATTGTAGAAAATTATCCCAGATAAATTCCAATAACAATGTGTTGAAATAATGCATTGAACAGGTCTTTTGTTGAAGCACATACTAGAAGAATCAAAACGTCTATTTCTAAAGTAAAGATAAGGCAGCATCAAAACTTTCATTCATAAGTATGTATTGGTTTTTCGTTTCTCTTGTTGTGATAAATTTATCTTTTCCTATAAAGCTGTTAGTTGTATTTTTGCCTTAATCTTATCTTGGAACCACAAATCCAATTATTCGATTTTGATTATTTATACTTAAAAGCATCATAAAAGGGCATAGAGTTTAAAAATTCTTGAAATAAATAAGTTAACTCTTTGAAATACTTGTGATATATTCCAGAAAAGTATACCAGATAAATTGCAATAACATTGTGCTGAAACAATACATTGTTCAGATCTTTTGTGGAAGCATATGCAGAAGAGTCAAAACGGCTATTTCTCTTGTTTTCAACCAAAGATAAGACCGCATCAAAGCTTTCATTCAGAAGTGTCTCATGATGTAGTGGGTTGGTATTCGGTACCATAAAGCTGTATGTTTGTGATTAACTTATCTTTCTCGATAAGCTATTAGGAACTCTTCCCATCCTAATTAGTTGTATTCAGTTCTTGTGTCCTGTTTTTGTTGGTATTAAGTAATAATTATTGAGTTTTTGTTCATGATACTATTATGCATTGTACAATGTTGCAACTTGTATGTTACATGTATATACTACTGAAACTGTCTAGGTACCAGTGTACAACACTTTTCTTTTCTACTGTTGAATCTCATAATTGCTTTAGGAAGATAAACATAATCTAATACTTTGTAAGGTTAGTCGTCAACCCAAATCCAAATGGAAATAGAGGATCATAATGTTTATCACCAACATTCATTGGTAGCTGGTCAACTGTCTTGAACCACGTCCTTGCCAGCTTCCCAGTGAATGCAAAGTCACCATACAGAACGTCGGCAACACCTTGGCCTTCGGTGCCTGGAAGCCATGCAGCTACAAGTACATCAATTTTTGATAGATATGGCTGAATCACAACCGGGCGTCCAGTGACAAGAACAACTACACACTGAATGTAGCCACATACATTGGTGATGGTTCTTGGACCTGGCTCAGCTATGGTTAGATTTAAACTGTCACCAAATGTTTCGGCATAAGGTGGCTCTCCCACAATGACTATAGCATAGGAAAATTTGTTTGACTTGATAAAATTAGAATCAGGATTTTCATTGTAGACAACTTTGGTTGCAGGATCAACTGTTTGTTTTATTGCATCAAGGATGGTTGTAGTACAAAGGAAGCTACGATAGAGACTGAAATGAAATGTTCGGTCTTACCCGAAGTAAGATCATTACCACTAAGCCCATTCCAAGTAATTGTCCATCCACCACATTGATATCCCAAATTGTCAGCATGACTTCCTGCAATTAATATTTTTGAAGATTTTTTGGGAAGAGGAAGTACTGGTTTTTGAGCAGATTTACCATTCTTTAACAATACTAGGGATTTCTGAACAGCTTCTCTAGCTAACTCCCTATGTTCTTGTTTAAGAAACGATTATGCGATAAATAAAACAAACTCTTTTCATTTGAAAGAAATTCAACACATGTTCAAATGATATTCATAAGAAAATGTACCTTGCTACCCAATTGGTTTGCGAGGCTTAGATCAGCAAGTGGATTTTCAAAAAGGCCCGTGGTAAATTTCACTCTTAAGATTCTTGCGACAGCATCATTAATCCTGCTCACTGGGATAATATTGTTCTTTACTTGATAGGTCAGGTCATCAATGAACTCAGGAAAGTTAAAGGGAACCATAATCTGCAAACAATGTGGATTTTAAATAGAAAGTAATTTCCAAATATTAAACTCTTAGATTATAGAAACAATTCTTGATGTGAAAAAAAAAATTTTACCATATCAATTCCAGCACTAACACCTGCTTGAACAGAGTATGAATAGTTAGCATGAGGAGGAGATGTAATTCGGTCAATACCCTGAAAATCTGATATGACAAAACCCTGGAAGATGCAAGAAAAATTACATGATATTTTTCTTAAAGATAAGTCCATTTTGTTCACATTAGAAAATGTTATCCATAAATTTTACTACCCTGAACCGCAGTTTGTTCTTGAGGAAACCAGTGACAAGATCCCGGTTAGCGTGCATCTTTTTCCCATTCCAGCTACTGTAAGAGATCATAACTATTGAAACACCTTTGATAACAGAATCAAAATACGCCAGCATGTGAATTTCAAGCAATCCTTTGAAGCTTATCAAAGTATTGTTCTCATTGATACCCTTGTTTGTGCCACCATCTCCCACATAGTGCTTGGCACAGGCAGCAACATTGTTGCTGGGCCCAAGTATTTCAAATGAAGGGGAATTTATATTTTAATATCAAAATTGGAAAATATTAGAGGAATCATACTTTTAAAGAAATATTTTGAGGAACTAAAAATAAATGTTGAGATATCTAGGAGAATTGCACATATATTTAACCTTATATAATTTTATAGTTAATATCTTTGTACACAGCAAAACCTTTTAAAAACTAATTTATAAGAGAGATTTATTTTAAATCTTGGTATCCAATTTTATGACCTACTAATTCTAGAGAATCAATCGCATGTTTATGGGGCTGTTTGTTTCAGCTTTACAAAAAATAGATTTTTTCTTTGTATTTTTGAAAATAGATTTTCCAAAACTGTTTATCAAAATATTACAAGTTTTTTTATATTAGTTTTTTCTAAAATGAAACACTTATTTTGACATCCTATAACATAAACACACATTATTGAAGACCAAAATTTTGTCAAAATTGCAATTTTTCAAAAAGTTGTATTTCAAAAATGATTTTTATAAAAATCTATTTGAAATAGCTTCAAAATTAAGTCATTTTTTGAAATTTTGATATTCAAATTTTTTTTTCATAAATAGAAGAGATACCTAAAATCACATTTTAAGAATAACTATTCAAACAAAATTTTTATTTGAAACTTTTATAAAAAATTTCTTTATAAAAAAAAATTTTCACAAAATTATATAACACTATAAAAATATTATTTGTATTCTAGTGGAATTCTAACCTGAAAGTTTGACAGAAACACTTTCAGAATCTAAGAATAGGCCAACTAGTGGAAGTTTATTTTAAGCAAACCTTAATCCTGCCCGGGTTAAAGCTTTTTCTTTTTCTTCTCTGATTTGGGTTGCACAAGAATAAAGATGCCACCGTTAGGAGAACAAGCTATTAAAAACAGCGATTTCGAAGATATGGTAGAGAATGAATTGAATGTGAATTTGATTCCTAACCAAAACATACCATCTTCTAAATCAGAGACTGGACCATTCTAGGTATGTTAGCCTTACGGTGCTATAATAATATTCTCAACAACTTCGATTTCTTATCCACAAATTGAAAGCCAACGAGGCTTTGAGAATGCAACTTCATAAATATTGTCTTGGGCACTATCTTGGCTAAACAAAACATTGGTGTTTGCAAACATGAATGATATTGAAAAAGAATGAAACTGCTGGACAACTTCTGAGAGGTAGGGAAATGATGTCTCTCTGATGCTTGACATGACATTTGGATTGTATCTGCTTCATAAAAATAAAAGAGATTATGAAAAAAATTTCATTAAAACTTTTTAATACAATATGGAGTATTAAGAAAATCTTTTAGGTTTGTTGATTTAAAATTTATTTTTAAACCCTGATTTCGTTGCAATCTTAACGAGGGTGTTTTAAAGATTTTTGAAAACTAAGAAAAAAGTTCTAAGTTCAGATATTTATAAAAAAAAAAAGGGGATTCAAGATTTTTGTTACATTATATAATTTAGAACTTTTAATTTTAGAAGAAAACTTTGTGTGGAATTGGGTTAGGAGAGATAAAATTTATGGCTTGATTTTGGGGTGACTGATAAGCGCATGGTTTCATTGCGTAGTAATATTAATATGTTTTTAAAAGAACTTGGGATGGGACCAAAATTTTTTAAGAGAATTGTTAACCTGAGTTAGAAAAATTCCATTAAAAAATTTGAAAATGTCTCTTAGATTCTAGAGATCAATCTCTAAACGCATTATATGTCTTTCTCAAACACAGTCAAATTGAGTATCACCCCAATGTTGTTAAAAATTTATTCAGAAGATACTTCTCTAGAACGAATCAATGTATACCACATACATTCCCAGCAAAAAGCCTTTTATTGATCACTTCGGAGAAATTTTGGAGATGCATCTCCCAAAACCACACAAGAAAATAGTTTCTACATTTGATTTAGAGATGCTCTGATGAATTTGACAATATATTACTTTCTACATTTGATTTGGGATAGGATTCAATTTTTAAAATATCCATAATTTTTACAATCCTTGAAAAACCAAGAGTGTTGTTTCTTTGATAAACACTTTTTTCTCTTAAGTTAAGCTCAAAGAAAATCTTCAAAGAGTGTTGATTTCGTGAGTTGTGTTTAGGAGTTGTGTGATATTCTTCAGATAATCATTCATCTTCAATCTTTATCCAAAAATTCATTATTATGGGTACTCAACTCTAAGTTGAGTGTGAGTAGTAGTTGAAAGGTACATTAGGAATTCTAAATTTTGTTTATGTGAAGATTTTTGTGTTTACCAGATTGAAGAATAGGTATGTGATTATGGTATATGGAGACTGAAAGATTAATTTATTCTTTAAGATTTTGACAAGGGAGGGAGGGAGGGAGAGAGAGAGAGAGAGAGATTGGTTGGAAGGTATGTGACTAAATCTGAATGAAAAATCGGTGAAGTCAATTGCTTCATGTTAGAAAGTTAATAGTATTATTGAAGAGTAATTTAATATTCAGAAGATGGACTGATCTTCTGATGGTTACTCAGAAGATAGTATTGACCAGAAGATGTTATCTGGGTCCCATTAGCTTAGCTGTTTAGTAGTAAGGATACTTTAGTATTTTTGTAGTACTGTACTGTTTGTACCTTAGACTTGTTCACTAAGTTTACTGTTTTAGGGCTTATGTGGCAAGATTTTCTTTTCTTATAAATAGCCTTGTAATAGCTATCATTAATAGCAGAATACAACATTTATTCTCTCATCTCTTTTGCGTCGTTATTCTATTATTCTCTTTGTCACCATCTTTATTCATTGTGCACCAACAATTGGTATCTAGAGCTCCGGTTCCAAACACAGGGAAACACGAGTGAACGTGAGTTTGTGTGACGGTGTGATTGATTTTGCTTCTCGGAAACAAAGTTGTGTTGAATCACATTTTTCTTGGTTGTTTGTGGGTTGGGAAACACTGTGTGAGTGTGAGTGAAATCTGTTTTTTGTCTGCACAAGTTTAAAGATGAGTGGAAGCAACTTGAATACCAAACTTCCAGTTCTTGATGGTAGAAACTGGAATAGATGGATGATTCAAATGCGTGTATTATTTGGTGCTCAAGATGTTCTAGATCTTGTCACTGGAGGATATATTCCGATTGCAGCGGATGCAACGGAAGAACAAAGAGAAGCGCAGAGAGAGACGAAGAAGAGAGACCAAAAGGCGTTGTTCTTCATCCATCAGTGTGTGGATGTGAATCTGTTTGAGAAGATTGCTGATTCTATGACGTCAAAGGAGGCGTGGGATATACTGGTCAGGTGTTACGGTGGTGATGTATCAGTGAAGAAGGTGAAGCTTCAATCCCTGAGAAGGCAATATAAGAATCTCAACATGAAGAACAATGAGAAAGTCTCTGAGTATATCTCTAGAGTGATTGTGATCACTAATGAGATGAAGGCTTGTGGAGAAACTCTTTCTGAACAAGTAATCATAGAGAAGATATTGAGGTCACTTACTCCTCAATTTGATTATATTGTTGTATCTATTAAACATTCTAAAGATCTGGAAACCATGAGAATAGAAGAGTTGCAAAGCAGTTTAGAAGCACAAGAGTTGCGTCTGACTGAGAGAACTTCTGAGAGAGAAGTTGAGCAATCTATGAAGGCTTCTTTTGTCAAGAAGGACCAGAAGCATAGACGTGGTGATAGATTCCAGAAGGAAGCCTCAACTTCTGATGAGAAGAGATATCAGAAGGGAAAGGACAAGAAGAAAGTTCAATGTTACTGTTGCAAACAGTTTGGCCATTTTGCTAGAGACTGTTTGGCAAACAAAGGAAGGAGATCAGAAGAAGCAAATATAGCCAGAGGAGGATCATATGATGAACCTGTGCTATTGATGGCTTCAGAATCTGACGGAAGATGTTCGTCAGAGTGGTGGTATATGGACACTGGGTGTTCAAATCACTTGACTGGAAACAAACAATGGCTGATAGACTTTGACTCTGAAAGGAGGACAAAGATCAGATGTGCTGATGATAAGTACCTGTATGCAGAAGGTATGGGAAATGTCAAAGTCAAAGTGAAGAATGGAAAGACTGTTCTGATCAAAGACGTTTGGTATGTTCCTGGAATCAGAAGCAATCTGATGAGTGTGGGTCAGCTCATTGAGAAAGGTTTCTCAGTTGTTATGAAGAACAACCTCTTGAAGTTGTATGATTCCAATCAGAAGTTGATTATGCAATCTGAACAGGGAATCAACAGAACATTCAAGGTGAATGTAGAAACAGCTGAAACAGAGTGTCTGAGTGCTGAAGGCTCAGAAGGTGATAGTAAGCTGTGGCACAAGATGTTGGGGCACTTGAACTATAGAAGTCTGGGGCATCTAAGTTCTAAGAAGCTCGTACGTGGCACTCCTAAGATTGTAAAGCCTGAGAAGTCATGTGAGGTATGCATGAAAGGCAAACAACCCAGATTGCCATTTGTATCAGAAGTTACTCCAAGAGCAAAGCATGCTCTGGGAGTAGTGCACTCTGATGTGTGTGGACCATTTCCAGAACCTTCACTTGGAGGAAATAGGTATTTTGTGTCTTTTGTGGATGAGTTCACAAGAATGACGTGGGTAACTCTCATTAAGTTTAAGAATGGGGTGTTTACAGAATTCCAGAAGTTCAAGGTGAAGGCTGAGAAGCAGAGTGGTCAGAAGATAAAGATTCTCAGAACGGATGGTGGAGGTGAGTATAACTCTACAGAATTCCAAAAGTTCTGTGATGATAATGGGATTGAGCATGAAGTTACTGCTCCCTATACTCCTCAACACAATGGTCTTGCTGAACGTAGAAACCGTACTTTGCTTGATATGACGAGAAGTATGCTTAAAGAGAAGAAGCTTCCTCATAATCTATGGGGAGAAGCTGTTGCTACTGCAGCATATGTGCTTAATAGGTGTCCAACGAAGAGGCTGAAGGAAATTGTTCCTTTAGAAAAGTGGACTAAGGAGAAACAGAGTGTTAGTCATCTGAAGGTTTTTGGTTCTGTGTGTTACAAACACGTTCCAGAAGCTAGAAGGAAGAAGCTGGATGATAGAAGCAAAGTGATGTTATTGGTGGGGTACCACAGTACAGGTGCATACAAGCTCTATTGTCCAGAAACTAACAAAGTTGAAGTCAGCAGAGACGTCATTATGAAGGAATCAGAAGTTTGGGATTGGAGAGAGTCTCAACCAACTTCTGATGTAGAGATAACTTTTGAAGAAAAGATAGAGTCAGAAGATGAAGAATCTTCTGAAGACGAGTCAGAAGATGAAGCATCTTCTGAAGATGAGTCAGATGGAGAATCTGATTTTGATCCAGATTCTGATGATGATCCAGAGTCTGGTGGTAGTCATGATTCTGGAAGGGAAAACTCTAAAGACATAGGGTCTGGAGGACAAGCTTCTAGAGATGATCATGGAGGTGGTGACTCTGGAGTAGCTGACTCTGAAGTAGCTCAGTGACCACAAAGAGTCAGAACTATACCAAGAAGGTTTGCAGATTTTGACATGTTGCAAGACACAGAAGTTGACTCAGAAGGAGAGGTCATTCAGTGCGCCATGTTAGTAGATTCTGAACCAGTGAGTATAGAAGAAGCGCTCAAGAAGAAGGTCTGGCTGAATGCCATGAAAGAAGAACTTGAGGCTATAGAAAGAAACAAAACTTGGAAGCTGACAGAACTTCCAAAGAAGAAGAAAGCCATCAGCGTCAGATGGGTTTTCAAAGTAAAGCTGAAGCCAGATGGATCAGTTGGTAAACACAAAGCAAGGCTAGTGGCTAGAGGTTTTCTTCAGAAACCTGGACTAGATTACTTTGAGGTGTTTGCTCCTGTAGCTAGACATGAAACAATCAGACTGGTGATTGCGTTAGTTGCGAACAGAGGTTGGTCTTTGATGCATCTGGATGTAAAGTCTGCATTTCTGAACGGTCCATTACAAGAGGAGGTATACGTGTCACAACCCCCTGGCTTTGTGAAAAAGAATAAGGAAGGGATGGTGTACAAATTACACAAAGCTCTGTATGGATTGAAGCAAGCGCCCAGAGCTTGGAATTTGAAAATTGATTCATTTTTCAAGAAGCAAGGGTTTCAGAAGTGTGAGATGGAATATGGAGTTTATGTGCAACATTCTGGATGCAATATGATTCTGTTGTGTCTTTATGTTGATGACATATTGCTTACGGGGAGTTGTCCAGAAGATCTGATGAAGTTCAAGAAGGTGCTGATGAATGAGTTTGAGATTACAGACCTTGGGAAAATGTCATATTTTCTAGGGATGGAGATTCTGTACTCAGAAGATGGTATCATTCTGCATCAGTTGAAGTATGAGTTAGAACTTCTGAAGAAATTCAAGTTGGAGAATTGCAAAGCTGCTGTTACACCGTCAGAAGTGAATCAGAAGTTGGACTCTGATTCTGAAGGTGAAGATATTGATGCTACGGTATTCAAACAGCTGGTTGGTTCTCTAAGGTATTTGTGTAATACCAGGCCTGATATATGCTATGCAGTTGGATTGGTTAGTAGGTTCATGAGTAAACCTAAGTGGTCCCATTACCAAGTTGCTGTCAGAGTCTTGAGATATGTCAAGGGAACTCTGAAGTTTGGCATATTGTTTCCTTCTGGGAGAAAGGAAGAATCCGAGTTATTGAGTTATTCTGATTCTGATTGGTGTGGAGACCGAGTTGATAGAAGGAGTACTTCTGGATATTTGTTCATGTTTCTAGGAGGCCCTATCTCTTGGAGTTCCAAAAAGCAACCTGTTGTTGCTCTATCAACCTGTGAAGCTGAGTACATCGCAGGCGCTGTAGCTGCATGTCAAGCTGTGTGGCTTCTGAATCTATTAGAAGACCTGAAGATTAGGGTGAAGAAGCCTCTGAAGCTGATGATTGATAACAAGTCTGCAATCAATCTTGCCAAGAATCCGGTGTTACACGGAAAAAGCAAGCATATTGAGACTAAGTATCATTTCTTGAGAAGCCAAGTCCAGAATGGAACATTAGAAGTTGTGCACTGTAGCACTCAGAAGCAAGTGGCAGATGTTCTGACGAAGGCGATCAAGACGAACCAATTTCTGCTCTTGAGGGATGGAATTGGCGTTGTCAGTTTTGATTGAAGAATATGAATTAAGGGATGGTATTGAAGAGTAATTCAATATTCAGAAGATGGACTGATCTTCTGATGGTTACTCAGAAGATAGTATTGACCAGAAGATGTTATCTGGGTCCCATTAGCTTAGCTGTTTAGTAGTAAGGGTACTTTAGTATTTTTGTAGTACTGTACTGTTTGTACCTTAGACTTGTTAACTAAGTTTACTGTTTTAGGGCTTATGTGGCAAGATTTTCTTTTCTTATAAATAGCCTTGTAATAGCTATCATTAATAGCAGAATACAACATTTATTCTCTCATCTCTTTTGCGCCGTTATTCTATTATTCTCTTTGTCACCATCTTTATTCATTGTGCACCAACAAGTATAGCTCTATTTTGCTTTGAAAGCTTTGTTAAGGGTATAGCTCTAGTTTGCATTGAAAGCTTTGTTTTTGTATTACTAAGTTCGTAAATGTTTTCTAATACATTTATTAGTGTTTTTAGTTATTGAATCATTGCTAAAAAAATATTGTTGGACTGAAATAAGACTCTTAACAATCTCCAATTTATGTTGTTGCTTACCTAAGTGCTTTTGAACTCCAATTATCTGTATTAAATTGACTTTAAAATTCTCCACTAACATAGATATTTGAGCAAATTCACGACTCTCCACATTTTTTGTATTGTTGAAGTGACTTTAGAACTCTCCTCTTCTCTTCTCCACTTAACACAATAACAATCATCATTGAAGAGTATCTTACAAAGATTAATGATTAATTATAATATTTTGCATTGCAAAATGAAAAGTAAATTTTTCGATATAATTTTATACTCCCTCCGTCCCAAATTATAAGAGAAAAAAACAAAATCACGTTTATTAAGAAAAGTAAAAACACATTCATTTGACTTATGATTTTCTTGAAATAAAGTGCTTTGGAAAATTTTAAAAAAATTCTAATTGGTTGTTGGCTATGAAAATGATGAGAGAGAATGTAAGTTAAATGCAATTTGCATTTAATTTTATCTTGAAAGAAATGAAAGATGATTTTTTCTCTTATATTTTGGGACAAGAAAAATGCATTTTTTTCTCTTATATACTAGTGTATCAAATTATGAGTTGTTTATGAATTATTAATACTAACTTTTTTTATTATAACTTTATGTATTTTTATTTTTTATTCTTCCAATCCTTTTAACTTATCTTTCTCTTTCTCGTATATGAAAGATAATTTTATAAAATTCTTCATAATTTTTTATTTTTATACAAAAATTATTATATTTCTTAATGTTCAAAAACGTGTTAAAACAAATTTTAATATAAAAAATAGTGGAATATTTCTTAGTTACTTCAAGCTTCAAACTTTTATACTTTAAGATGAGATATTACATTTATTGAATGATTTTGTTAAGGCAACAATCAATAATGTTATAGTACTAAGTGATATGCAAAAAGAAAATGAGTGGAAAGTCTTACAGTTAATTTAGTAGGAAGAAAAGGAATTGAGATTTATATTTCTATTTGTCTTAATTATTAGAATGATTTATATTTCTATTTGTCTTAATTATTAAAATATCTATAAGGGTTAATGAACTTTTTAGTCCTTCTAAATATCTCAAATTATGTTTTTAGTCTTTTTAATTTTTTTTAAAAAAATGGTCCTCCTAAAATTTTAAGTTTTAATTTTTGGTCCCTCGTGACAAAATCGTAGCTAAAATGGTCTATAATTCCGTCGCTAAAATAAAAAAACCGCTAAAACCGACGCTAAATTGTAAAAACTGTCGTTAAATTGCAAGAGGGACCAAAAGTTAAAATTTAAAATTTTAGGAGGACCATTCTTTGAAGGAAATTTTAGAGGAACTAAAAACGAAGTTTGAGATATTTAGAGGGACCAAAAAGTTCATTAACCCTATTTATAATGATGAATAATCATAAAAGATGTCAAAAGATTGGCCATGTGTGCAACGAGAAAAAGATTGATGTGAAGGTTTGGCAACCTAAGCAGGTCCAGATACCACAAAATGTAGAATCCAATACAGGAGAGAATGTATGTGTCCAGGTAGAACCAAAGCAGATCCAGGAACAACACAATGCTAGTCCAAGTAATAACAATGCTCTTGAAGAGGTGACTACACTTACGAATGAGAGTACATGGACAGAGGTTGGAAGGAAACACAGAGATAGTGGTAAGAGGACTATTGCAGGTAAGGGAACTACACCTCTCTTCTGCTCTAATGGTTTTGGTAACCTAGGGTTTGGAACGGACCCTGTGGTTACTCCCCATGGAGTGACATGATCATTGCTTGGAACACTAGGGGGCTGAGTAAGTTGGCCAGGAGGAGAGAGATTAGCTCCCGTCTCTCGAAGCTTAACCCTATGATTGCTATTTTAGTTGAAACTCATGTGAAAAAGAAAAATGCTGATAACAATAGAAAAATGTTTGGCAACAAATGGTTTTTGTTGATAATTACAAGGACCATGATAATGGTAGAATATGGATTCTTTGGGATAATAATCATGTGCACTTAAGGATGGTGCATAGTACCAAGCAGCTTATTCATTGTGGTATTTACAATGTTGATGGTGTCTTCATCAACTGGCTCACTGCCATCTATGCTTCAAATAAACTTGAGGAGAGAAGGAAGTTGTGGGCTGATATCAGTACTTTAGGGCAGGGTCAACAAGGTCCATGGAGCATAATGGGTGACTTCAACAATGTCCTTAGCACTCAGGACAGAGTTGGGGGTAAGGCTGTTAAGGAGTTTGAGTATGTTGATCTGAGGAATATGATGAATGATAACAATTTGTTTGAGGTTGACAGTATAGGAGAAAAATATATCTGGAGTAATAAGCATGTCAATGGGGTCATTTACTCTAGGATCGACAGAGTTATTGCTAATATGGATTGGCTCCAACAGAACACTAATGTGAGTCTCCATGTGATGGAGCCAGGAATCTCAGACCACGCTTTGTTGTGTATTAAAAGTGATGGCTGTAGAATCCATAAGGGTAGATTCAGGTTTATCAATTCTGTTACTGAAGTGGAGGGCTATAGCACTGAAATTGCCAAAAGCTGGACAGGGTTTAGTAGAGCTGATGGGTTGTGGAAGAAGCTTTATAGACTAATTCCTGTGATCCGGAAGCTGAGTAAGCCTCTTATTGGTATTAAGGTCCAGATTGAAGAGGCCAGACAGGACCTGCTTGATATTCAGAGGAAGGTGGCTCAGGATCGTATGAACAATAATCTCTTTATGCAGGAAAAACATTGCTCCGACAGACTGCTTTCTCTGAATGGTACTGATGAGGCTATGATTAGGCAACGTTCCAAGATCTCTTGGATTCATCTCGGGGATGGCAATAATTCGTTTTTTCATGTAGCTCTTAAGTGTAGACAAAAGCAGAATTATATCAGTAGGCTGCAAAGGGAGGATGGTAGTATTGCTGACTGTAATACGGTGAACTGACTTTTATAATCGAAAATGTTGCGGATAGCAAGAGTCGCCACCGACTTTTATTTTATCCAAATGGAAAGGCAAAAAGAACAGGAAAGACCTTTGAAAGATTTTGAGTTCGGGGGGTAAGTTATACAAAGGGAAGGTGTAAGGCACCCTTTGCATCCATGGTTATCCATGGGCTCTTAATTACTTAGCTCACTTGTTTGTTTGAAAAGTTTGAAGTGTCGTGTGTGAATAGTAAAAAGATTTCGTTAAGGACTTTAGCTTGTAAATAAGCGTAGCCTTGTTTTGAAATTGTTTTGGAAAGAGAGGTGTGAAAAGCATTTGATTTTTTGAATTGATTGTGAGCAAGCAATTAAGAACTACCTACCCTAAGTTTGTCTTTCGTGTTCTTTAAGTCTTTCGTTTGAAAGGATCTATCCATACCATGATAGGGCAGGAAGTCTTTCAATTGGATGTGCGGGTCATCGAGAATAATCGTTCACCACAAGACTGTCCCTACCATAAAGAGGGCAGGTAGTCTAAGGGAAGGATATAATAGTCTTTTAGGCAACATGTAAAGACTCCTTAGCATTCGAAGGGACGATCATCATTTATCGAGGCAACATCAAGGGACGAGATCATATTTATCGTAGGCAACTCGAAGGGACTATGATCTTTATATCGAGGGACTATGATGATTTTATCGAAGGCAACAGGCTAAGGAGTCCCTACACTCGAAGGGACTTAACTATTTGATTGAAATCGAAAGCAACAGGCAACAGTAAGAGGAGTTACCCTAAAGGTGTGTGTGTGGCACAATCATGTGGTTAATTCATATATTTTTATCTTGTAATTAGTGATCTATGTCCAATTCATGGTTGCACTCCCTATTTTACTAACCACAGCAATTAATATTAAAGGCAGGAAAATAAGGAGTCCTACGCTATTACAATAAACACCTGCGGGGATGGGGAAAGGCAGAAAATAAAATAAAAAAACAATAATTAATAAAAATCCTTGAATGCCTTGATCTCGAACCCTGAAAATTAAAAATAAAATAAGGGTGAGTGTATTGACTATTCGGAGCAAACCCTATTTTGGGCAAAAGGCAAAAGGTAAAATAAAAATAATATTTATATAAAATAAAATAAGGGTTTGTAAACTTAGCTCTGAGGGAGCGTAGTCGGAGGACCTTGGCTAACCCTGAAAAATGCAGGAGAGAAAGGGGAAGAATTGGACGCGAAAATAAAAAGGCGAAAATAAAGCAAGCTATTTAAAGCAGAAATAAAAGCAAAAAAATTAAAATTAAAATTTAAGCCAAAAAAGAGTTAAAGACTTAGCTTTTTAGTGAGTGAGGCGCGTTGTCGGAGAAACCATGTTGATAACCCTGAAAGAAAAGCACAAAGAATATAAAATGTTTTTAGTGCATGAATGCTCTACAAACCTTAATGGACTTAAGGTCTATAAACCCTGAAAAAGAAAACTTATTGTGACCTACAGGATTTATAAGGCTAGGATATAGCAAGGTTTATAAATGGATCGAGGTTAACGAACCTAAAAAAAATTTATTTTTATACAAAAATATATTCTCGATTAAATTATCTAAAAAAATATATTAACTTAATTAAATAATTAATCATGTAGTAAAAACTTAACTTTCAATTAAATATAAAAAAACAAATTCTATTATTAGGAAAAAGGATTTTAAAAGAAAAGGAAAAGAATAGCTAAATATAGCAAAGCATTTGAAACTAAATTAATTAAAAAAATAAAAGGGAAGGAGACTTAGCTGGTGATTCAGTGTGATTGTACTCTGAAGGAACATGGTGCGCCTCAAATCCACATGCGTTGGATCCTGCACGTTGATGATCCGATGGTGATGAGATGAAGATGCGTGGTGGTCTTACGTGAAGGCACAACACTGAATCAGCCCAGTTTGTAAGTGTTAAAAATTGCTGTCTACAGCCAGGTTCGAACCTGGGTCTTCTTGTTTGCCCACATGATACTCTTGCCAATTGTGCTGTGCTTGTTAGTCATCCATTGAGCAGAAACAAAATAATTAATATTAATACGTAATAATAAAAAAGAAATCAAAGCAAGTCAAAGTGGGGCCCATGTTATCCGTTGCAGACGAATCAAGTGAGGGGAGAGAGGATGACGCGGTTGACCAGCCACTGGAAACAGTACACGCGTGGAGGGAGAAATTGATTTTTTTGACCAGCGAATGACAAAAGGACGTGTGGGGCCTGCGCTGCAACGTCCTGTTCATCTTCTTCTTCATTGGATACCTGCGGATTTTTTCACGATATTTGCTGCGGATTCACTTGGGGAAAATCCTTTGAATCTCACAACCTGCAAAATAAACATTATTAGAAGCAAAGAAAAACCCAGATCCACGTAAAATAGCTCCCTGAATCCAAATGTGCGATTATTTTCGTCATTTGATCGCTGTAGATACGGATCCGAAAGCCCCTCATGTTTGAGCCCTAGCCATGGTGTTGCTTCGTTCCGGTGTTCAACCTCCAAACTAATGATTCTAAACGTTTTCAAACATGATTATGAGCACACACATATGCATATAATTCATTTAAACTGCATGTAATAAGAATTTAGAATTCGAAAATATAAGCAAACCGATGATGATGGCTATGAGAGTTCTGGATCGTGAACGGCTTCAAGGATGATCGGGATAAGCTCCTTGGACCTTCAGGAAGAACATGGAACGATTGAAAGTGGCTAAAAACTACTGAGAACGATTTTTTGGCGTGCCCTATTTTCTTGAGTTTTTGAAAGTTTGGAACCCTTGTGCTCTTGGCCTTTTTTCGTCCCCCTCTCATTTGATCAGGTTGAGTATATATTATGGAGCCAATTAGGTCAAACTTTGGGCTTGGATTGTTGCTTCTTAGGTTACTTGAAAATTTGAAGAAAATATAATATAATTCTTTCTATTTTGGGATATTGTCCTCATGAGCAAACCTAGCACGTTTTTGATTGATCATGCTGAATATATTTGGGATTCAATTCACCCAAAATCAAATCAAATCTTTTATTATTTTACTATTTTATTCAATTAAATCATGAATTAAACGAATTAAATCCATAAAATAATCAATAAAAATACTAAACAATTGAAAGATACTTTTCTTGGATGTGGATGGGCTTAGGATAAAGATTAGATAAAAAGAAAGCAAGCCCATTTAGAAGAAAATTGAGTTTGGGCATTATTTCTCTTTGTGCACTTCTCAAAATTTGCTCAACTTTTACATCTAGCCACCTTGAGCCATTGATCCAATGATTTTCTCTTGACTGACCTAAACCCTAGTTCAGAGCTTCTGTATAGGAGAGTGCGTTTTGGAACTTTGTGTTTTGATTTGATTTTGTGTGTGGAAAATAACATGGGCAAATTTTGGGGTATGACAGCTGCCCCTGTTCAATTATCTTAAACCTGAAGATGTAGAGTGGTTTGTGTGCCAGTCGGTATCTGAAGGTGGGAGATGATTGAACACAAGAATACCAAGAAATTTGCCTTATTTGAAGTAGGGACTTTTGTCGGGGATGGACTTGTGGATGCCATCTGGTAGTTGAATTTTGAGAAGATGTTGTTTGCGCGTTGATCGTGTCATTACCGTTCGTGGTAGATGAAGTAGATCCTTTGGAATTGATCGTGTCAGTATCGTTCGTGATACTTGAATTGGATCTTGGAAAGATGATCGTGTCTTCATCGTTCGTGATGATAGAATTAGATCTGAGGAGATAATCGTGTCTTCATCGTTCGTGATGATAGAATTAGATTCTCTTGTCGTGTCAGCACCGTTCGTAGTGACTGAATTAGACTGGGAAGGCCAGTGATCGTGTCCACACCGTTCGTGATGATAGACTTAGACCTCTGAAATTTGATCGTGTCAGTACCGTTCGTAGTATCTGAATTAGATCTTCTGTCGTGTCAGTACCGTTCGTAGTAGCTGAATTAGACTGAGAAGGTCAGTGACCGTGTCTACACCGTTCGTGATGATAGAATTAGATCTCTGAGAGTTGACCGTGTCAGTACCGTTCGTAGTAACCGAATTAGATCTTTTGTCGTGTCAGTACTGTTCGTAGTAGCTGAATTAGACTTTGAAAGTGATCGTGTCATTACCGTTCGTGGTAAATGAATTAGATCTTTTGTCGTGTCAGTACTGTTCGTAGTAGCTGAATTAGACTTTGAAAGTGATCGTGTCATTACCGTTCGTGGTAAATGAATTAGATCTTCGAGCGTTGATCGTGTCAGTACCATTCGTAGTAGCTGAATTAGATCTTGGAAAGTTGGAGATTTCGTTCATTTGTCGGTACCTGTATTCTGAAAAAGGTAAGGTTAATTTTTATGCAATGTCATGATGCATGGGTTATGTAATGAATCCCTCAAAATAAATGAGAGCTTTTGCATGTTATGTATGAGTTCATTATGAGGTAATGTATGCAGTGTATGAACATGTTTATGACATATGATATGTGAATATGATTTATGTTGTCTTTGATTAAGAAAGTAGATCTTTATGTCCTTGTAATTGTACTGTCTGATCTTGTCTTGAAGATGCTCAGCTGGGAATTTATGATTTCTGCTTGGAGATGATCAGTGACTTGATGTTCCCTGATTGGTGATAAAGATATTGATAAATCATGTTGGAGGAGAGCGACAGTGTTGAAGATGTAAACTCTGTTGGGCAGTCATGTCTCTATCGGGAGCGTTTGAAGATATCTTCTTAATGATTACTCTGTGGGGATATGATCTTGTGAACCCGGCTTTGTGGGGAGACATGGGTGAAAGTTGCCCCCAGTATTATAGTAACTACTACTTGATTTAGGACACGTCACTTAAAATGTCAAACTGGACTTGTATAGATTTGCCCCCAGTTAGCAGGAACTTTGGAAAGATTCGCCTTGCGAGGCCTTTATAAGATGTGCACTTTAGGAGACATGCCCCTAGTAATCATATGCCCAATATGATGTCCTATGTTGGTTGAGAAGTAGCTTCAGATTTTCTTGGATGCGTGCCCCTGATTATTTTGGCATCCTTGAGAGGTTCTCGGAATCTTGACTTGATTGCTCCAGATGGATCGGGAAATAGTTTGAAACCCATTTGAGATGTATGTCTTTGGCTTTTTGGTATTTGAGAGATTCTTCGAATCTTGACTTGATTGCCCCTGATTGATTGGACAAAGCATGCCATGCCCCTTGTATACGTAGGAGACGTTGCTTCTCGGAGTGATTGTGTCTATCGGGATGACTTTCAGTCATTAGTTGTACCCTGTGCAAGTTCTTTCCGATGCTAACATTTGAAATTATGTAGCAGAATATTTTTAATAAAGAATTCATGAGATGCAATGCATACGTTTGTCTTGAGAGTTTTTTTTTTTTTTTTTTTTTTAAACATTTAAAACAGGATGTAATAAAGCATGACATTTGTAAAAGCATGATATTTGTAACAATGTGATGTTTGTAAAAAAGAAATATCAACTCAGCATTTTTGGTAAACCTTAAGGAGTCAGGATACCCTTTTGGTGACGGTATGCTTTCGAACTAACCATGCTTCAGTTAGGACTTTTAAGGGTTGTAACGTGGCTCGGTTCACGGTTTAAGAAGAAAAGGATGAAGGCCCAAAATTTGATTGTACCCACCCCTCTTCGTGATGTTCTTCAACCCTAAGCTCAGTTGATTCGACTTATGCATTCAGGTTCCAAGAGACTTTTGGATTTGCGCCTTTGATAATGTTGATGGTTCGCAAACAAAAAGAACTCTTGAGATGGCAGTCACTACTTCCTTTTGGTAGTCACAACTTTGAGTTGTTCAAGAATTTATTGACTTCTCTCTTTTTTTTTTCTCATCTTTTTGATATCCCTAACTTTTGCCTGAACTGTCTATTTTGAGCTTACAGTCAGCGGGATGCCTTGATTTTTGCCTAAGTCACCTTTTTGATTTTTGACTTAGCAGGCTTTTCTTTGTATATATGTTTTTTCATTTCATTTTTTTTTCTTTTAAAAGATATTGACTGCGTTGCTTAATGATTGATGAACCATCATTTGTCTTTTGATTGACATCTCCAACACTTCTTTGATGTGTATGGTTGAACGTTTATGATTGAAACCCTTGTTGAAAGGTGTACTGAATGATTCTCTTAAAATAGAATGCACAGCCAAATTAACTGAGAACTACCCTGCCCCAGGTTATGATCGAGGGTTTTAATTAGTACAAGAAAGAAAACTTCTACTTCTTAGGCTCAAAGGGGTTAACGAGGGATTAACATCCTTATATCTCCACTGTTTAGGAATTGAAACAATGCCTGTACATCGTCAGCATAGTCTGTTCAAAAGCATACTATATGAGGTTGCGGTATCGTTTTCGTCATCCTCCCTCAAAAGGCTTACAGCTTAGCAGGAGTTGAATAAGCACAAAACATATGCAAAGTAAATATGCAATTTAAAATGAGTGATAACGAAATAATGTATTCAAGACAAACATATGCAATGCACTGATGATGATTATTAAAACATATAATGTCTATCATAAGTCAAATGTTTAAACAAACAGAAAAGAAACTTGCAAATGGAAGTAGATCTAATGATCCAAAAGTCCGTCCGTCTAGACGTCAATCAGTCTTGTCATGGCTAGGCATAGGAGCGGTGATCACCACAGGAGTTTCGGGAGGGTTGAATTTGGTTTCCCCGTTATCGATTAGATCTCGAATCTTATTCCTCAATGTCCAGCAATTGTTTTTGTAATGTCCAGGAATGTTGGAATGGTACGCGCACCTCGCGTTGAGTTTATAGCCCGAGGTGTTAGAATTCTTAGGAGCATCCCTCAGAGTAATCAATCTGATCTTCAACAGATGTTGTAAGGCTTGAGTTAGTGACATATTGATCTTGGTGCATTGACGCTTGGGTACGTCTGGCTTGCGTTGTTGTTGTGGTGCCGGTGTAGAGATCACAAATGCCCCATCAGATTGGTTACTTTCATTACGGCCTTTGCAGTATCAGCCATATGAGGCTCCTCGGGTGATTTGAAATCAATGATCTTGTCATAAATTAAGTTTTGAATCACCTGCTTCAACAGTCTACAATCCCTTACATCATGATCAGGATTGTTCGATTAATGAGCACACCTTGCATTGTAATTGTACCCAGAAATAGGAGTGTCTCAAATTCTTCTTGCCCCTTGGACAAAATCAGCATCGAGGCTTGAAGATTTTTTTTTGAATGATTGCTCGAGATCCATTTGTGCTGAAATAAACAGCGAGAGAGAATGGGAAACCTATTGCGGAAACCTGTTATGCAATGTGATGAATGCAAATATAATGTTTTCAAGGATCTATAGGAATTTAGTTAGCAACATTAAGAATGATTTAGTTGCGTCTCTGTTTGAAGAACTCTGATTCTTGGATGTTCTTCCTTGGGAATCAAGCTCACCATATCCAGTGGGTCATCGCCTCTGATTCCGGATACTGCTGAATTTGTAGGCACATGGCTAGAGGAAAATAAATCCTCTTGCCCCTTGATAGGTACTGAGTCTCTGAATTGGAAAGTATGCGGCCAGAGGAAAATAAATCCTCTTGCCCCTTGGTAGGGATTCGGTCCTTTGATAAGAGCACCTGAAATTGTGCGCCCTAAATTCCTAAGATCCTTGAAAGGGTTAGTTAAATGCGTATGATGTCATGATGTTATGCGATGCATCAGGCAAAGCGTAAGATAGTAAGGACGAGTGAGTCCCACAAAAAAACCTGCGAGAAAACCAAAGGGTTAGTGGCAAGAACAGACAAGTCACACAAGTGTCCTTAGGTTTAAAGGCTTGCGTGAAGTTCGTAGGTAAGTACCCTCCCCACTGAAGTTAAGTTGGTTCAACCTGTCCTAGAATAGTAACTGGGTTCTATGGTGCTCCTATCCCTGATCTTTCTCGCGGGCATTGTCTCAACATGGCACTCGATCGGCCAGCCAAAAGCATCCCTAGAGTCCAATCTCAATGAGTGTAGCATCGAGTATCAACCGGCTTCAGTCAGGAATCCAAAGCCAGCTATCTCGCTACTTCCTATAGGCCAAAGTCAAGTTCAACTAAGGTTCTAAGGGCGAATTAGTGCTTGTGACACCACGCAGTAGCCAAATGTCTCCTCGATCATATTCAAGGGCCATCAGGACAAACCAAAGCGTCGCACTAACGGTGGCTACCAGTTCAACCATAACGATACATGTCGTACAGCCTTCCTGGTCTCATGCCACATACCTAAGGTACACTAGATCCGGGTGTAGGATCTTTCACACAGTAGAATACCCAAAACAGCCTTTAAAGATAAAGCAAACAAGTCAAACAAATTTAAAGTGATCCTAGCTCTAAGGTAACCCCTCTTTTATTCGAAAGCATCCCCAGCAGAGTCGCCAGTTCTGTAATACGGTGAACTGACTTTTTATCGAAAATGTTGCGGATAGCAAGAGTCGCCACCGACTTTTATTTTATCCAAATGGAAAGGCAAAAAGAACAGGAAAGACCTTTGAAAGATTTTGAGTTCGGGGGGTAAGTTATACAAAGGGAAGGTGTAAGGCACCCTTTGCATCCATGGTTATCCATGGGCTCTTAATTACTTAGCTCACTTGTTTGTTTGAAAAGTTTGAAGTGTCGTGTGTGAATAGTAAAAAGATTTCGTTAAGGACTTTAGCTTGTAAATAAGCGTAGCCTTGTTTTGAAATTGTTTTGGAAAGAGAGGTGTGAAAAGCATTTGATTTTTTGAATTGATTGTGAGCAAGCAATTAAGAACTACCTACCCTAAGTTTGTCTTTCGTGTTCTTTAAGTCTTTCGTTTGAAAGGATCTATCCATACCATGATAGGGCAGGAAGTCTTTCAATTGGATGTGCGGGTCATCGAGAATAATCGTTCACCACAAGACTGTCCCTACCATAAAGAGGGCAGGTAGTCTAAGGGAAGGATATAATAGTCTTTTAGGCAACATGTAAAGACTCCTTAGCATTCGAAGGGACGATCATCATTTATCGAGGCAACATCAAGGGACGAGATCATATTTATCGTAGGCAACTCGAAGGGACTATGATCTTTATATCGAGGGACTATGATGATTTTATCGAAGGCAACAGGCTAAGGAGTCCCTACACTCGAAGGGACTTAACTATTTGATTGAAATCAAAAGCAACAGGCAACAGTAAGAGGAGTTACCCTAAAGGTGTGTGTGTGGCACAATCATGTGGTTAATTCATATATTTTTATCTTGTAATTAGTGATCTATGTCCAATTCATGGTTGCACTCCCTATTTTACTAACCACAACAATTAATATTAAAGGCAGGAAAATAAGGAGTCCTACGCTATTACAATAAACACCTGCGGGGATGGGGAAAGGCAGAAAATAAAATAAAAAAACAATAATTAATAAAAATCCTTGAATGCCTTGATCCCGAACCCTGAAAATTAAAAATAAAATAAGGGTGAGTGTATTGACTATTCGGAGCAAACCCTATTTTGGGCAAAAGGCAAAAGGTAAAATAAAAATAATATTTATATAAAATAAAATAAGGGTTTGTAAACTTAGCTCTGAGGGAGCGTAGTCGGAGGACCTTGGCTAACCCTGAAAAATGCAGGAGAGAAAGGGGAAGAATTGGACGCGAAAATAAAAAGGCGAAAATAAAGCAAGCTATTTAAAGCAGAAATAAAAGCAAAAAAATTAAAATTAAAATTTAAGCCAAAAAAGAGTTAAAGACTTAGCTTTTTAGTGAGTGAGGCGCGTTGTCGGAGAAACCATGTTGATAACCCTGAAAGAAAAGCACAAAGAATATAAAATGTTTTTAGTGCATGAATGCTCTACAAACCTTAATGGACTTAAGGTCTATAAACCCTGAAAAAGAAAACTTATTGTGACCTACAGGATTTATAAGGCTAAGATATAGCAAGGTTTATAAATGGATCGAGGTTAACGAACCTAAAAAAAATTTATTTTTATACAAAAATATATTCTCGATTAAATTATCTAAAAAAATATATTAACTTAATTAAATAATTAATCATGTAGTAAAAACTTAACTTTCAATTAAATATAAAAAAACAAATTCTATTATTAGGAAAAAGGATTTTAAAAGAAAAGGAAAAGAATAGCTAAATATAGCAAAGCATTTGAAACTAAATTAATTAAAAAAATAAAAGGGAAGGAGACTTAGCTGGTGATTCAGTGTGATTGTACTCTGAAGGAACATGGTGCGCCTCAAATCCACATGCGTTGGATCCTGCACGTTGATGATCCGATGGTGATGAGATGAAGATGCGTGGTGGTCTTACGTGAAGGCACAACACTGAATCAGCCCAGTTTGTAAGTGTTAAAAATTGCTGTCTACAGCCAGGTTCGAACCTGGGTCTTCTTGTTTGCCCACATGATACTCTTGCCAATTGTGCTGTGCTTGTTAGTCATCCATTGAGCAGAAACAAAATAATTAATATTAATACGTAATAATAAAAAAGAAATCAAAGCAAGTCAAAGTGGGGCCCATGTTATCCGTTGCAGACGAATCAAGTGAGGGGAGAGAGGATGACGCGGTTGACCAGCCACTGGAAACAGTACACGCGTGGAGGGAGAAATTGATTTTTTTGACCAGCGAATGACAAAAGGACGTGTGGGGCCTGCGCTGCAACGTCCTGTTCATCTTCTTCTTCATTGGATACCTGCGGATTTTTTCACGATATTTGCTGCGGATTCACTTGGGGAAAATCCTTCGAATCTCACAACCTGCAAAATAAACATTATTAGAAGCAAAGAAAAACCCAGATCCACGTAAAATAGCTCCCTGAATCCAAATGTGCGATTATTTTCGTCATTTGATCGCTGTAGATACGGATCCGAAAGCCCCTCATGTTTGAGCCCTAGCCATGGTGTTGCTTCGTTCCGGTGTTCAACCTCCAAACTAATGATTCTAAACGTTTTCAAACATGATTATGAGCACACACATATGCATATAATTCATTTAAACTGCATGTAATAAGAATTTAGAATTCGAAAATATAAGCAAACCGATGATGATGGCTATGAGAGTTCTGGATCGTGAACGGCTTCAAGGATGATCGGGATAAGCTCCTTGGACCTTCAGGAAGAACATGGAACGATTGAAAGTGGCTAAAAACTACTGAGAACGATTTTTTGGCGTGCCCTATTTTCTTGAGTTTTTGAAAGTTTGGAACCCTTGTGCTCTTGGCCTTTTTTCGTCCCCCTCTCATTTGATCAGGTTGAGTATATATTATGGAGCCAATTAGGTCAAACTTTGGGCTTGGATTGTTGCTTCTTAGGTTACTTGAAAATTTGAAGAAAATATAATATAATTCTTTCTATTTTGGGATATTGTCCTCATGAGCAAACCTAGCACGTTTTTGATTGATCATGCTGAATATATTTGGGATTCAATTCACCCAAAATCAAATCAAATCTTTTATTATTTTACTATTTTATTCAATTAAATCATGAATTAAACGAATTAAATCCATAAAATAATCAATAAAAATACTAAACAATTGAAAGATACTTTTCTTGGATGTGGATGGGCTTAGGATAAAGATTAGATAAAAAGAAAGCAAACCCATTTAGAAGAAAATTGAGTTTGGGCATTATTTCTCTTTGTGCACTTCTCAAAATTTGCTCAACTTTTACATCTAGCCACCTTGAGCCATTGATCCAATGATTTTCTCTTGACTGACCTAAACCCTAGTTCAGAGCTTCTGTATAGGAGAGTGCGTTTTGGAACTTTGTGTTTTGATTTGATTTTGTGTGTGGAAAATAACATGGGCAAATTTTGGGGTATGACACTGACACTCAAAAAGATATTGAGCTGGAGGTGATGGACTTTTATGGAAGTCTTATGGGGTCTGCAAGAAGTGTTGTCACAGGGGTGGATATTAATGTCCTAAGGAGAGGGAGGCAATTGAGTATGGCTCAAAGGGAAATGCTGGTCAGTCTTGTTTTAGTTGAGTAAATTGAATATGCCCTTAGGAGTATTAGTGATATGACAGCTCTAGGTGTTGATAGGTATGGGTCGAAGTTTTTTAAACAAGCTTGGAGCAATGTGAAGAGGGATGTAATTCAAGAGGTGCTGACATTCTTCAATGAGGGGAAGATGGATAACAGATTCAATAGAACGTTGGTAACTCTAATTGGCAGGTGGAGAAGACACTGCACGTCATGCAAGGTGATCGTTATCTCCCCAGCCGACAAGTGGAAATATGACGTCTCCTTGTGCCAGTGCTCCACAAATGCCCCCTGCATGCCGGTGCTGATGGTGGTGTACCCCGTCATGCAGAGCCCGCTAAGCCCTGAACCTCGCACATGGTCGTTAAACCACTCAGCTGCTGGTTTAAACAGACTGAAAATCTTCCGGGCGTGGTTCACCATTTTCAACGGCTCTCACTCCTGTTACAAAAAAACAAATAAGCGACATATATTAATTAAGCGACAAATAAATGGTTAAATTATAAAAAATGGTGACAAATAAACGGTTAAATTATAAAAAATACCTCTCCCTCCCAGATACGCCGAGCGACGTGATCGTGGTAGTTAATCAGCACGGAAGTGTCAAAGGGCCCTCCCGGATAGCTGTCCTCCTGCTCATCCTCCTCCCCGGCTGGAGGGTCAACATCCGGTACCCCCTCCGGCTCGTGGTAGGGCACTGCCGCCACCTCCTCCTCATCCTCCTCCTCCTCCTCCTCTCGCTGGCGGGAAGAAGATACCCGAGCCAACCGACTCCTAGATCCTGAAGCAGATGTACCCTCTCCCTCGCCCACGGGAACTCGCACACGTCGTCCCCGGCCCTGCCCCCGTCCCTGTGTCGATGCCAGCTGCGCCGCCGCCCGCTTGCGTCTAGCCGACGCAGTCTGGGTCTCCCTACCCTGTCTGATGCGTGCTGGTTGGTTGCCTGACATGTTCCTGTAAACAATTGAAATCAATTAATATGCCACAGAAAAGAAAAAACTAAAAAAATTGAACTTCTGATACAATTCGGAAGTTCATTTCCGAAACTGGGATGGAGGTGTTTTCGGAAATGAACTTCCGAAACACCCCTGCGATGAAGTTTTCTGCAACTTCCATGGCAGACCCCAAAACCAGACTTAAAAACAACTCAAAATGCTTCTAAACAACCTAAATACTACTAACAACCTACCCATATATCATTTATGCAATTGAAAACCTAAATAACATGCATTTGAATAATGGATCTAACAAATTCAAAACTTACAAATTGAGTGATTTGAGGGCTTTTGAATGTAGTATAGCAATGTGATTGGAGCTTTGATGCAGCCTTGGAAGTGTGTTTGCACAAAATTTCTCCTTTGGTTGTGTTTGATGTTGAATTAGGGTAAATGAATGGGGGAGGGGGAGTGTTTTGCTTAATCTGCAAAACGCGCATTATTTCGGAAGTTCATTTCCGAAATGCTGTTTTCGGAAATGAACTTCCGAAATAAGACAATTATTTAAAAAAAAAGGCGCTTTCGGAGATGCATCTCCGAAAACACCTTTTTCTTGCATTTCCGAAGTCAGGGGTAGTCTGGGTTTTTCACCAGAGGTGGACTAGAAGGTTGGGAGGTGGCCAAAGAAATTTTCTTTTTTTAACAAAATCAAAACCTTTACTTAATGGTTGTTTTTTTTTGTAAATTAGTTTAATCATTAGAAAATTAGGGTTAGGTTTTTCTGTTAATCTAATTTAACTAGTTAATTTAATTTAGTTAATTAATTTAATTTAGTCAATTTAGGTTAATATTAATTTCTTTTATTCAATTAGGGTAATTTTAATTAATTTTAAGTTTTTTATATAAAAATAATTTTAGGTTTGTTAGCCTTTTTAATCAAAACCATGTGACTATCTGTAATGTAAGCCTTAGGTCCCCCCTTTGGTTTTTACCCTTAAGGTTTAGGTTTGCCTTTTGTAATCAAATTGAATTTTCTTTCAAAAGCGCGATTTCTTCTCTCATCCCATACTCTATGATTGTCGCGTGCCTTTATTTTAAATTTTGCCTTTTTATTTCTGCCTTTTTATATCTGCCTTTTTATTATGCTTATCATCTACTTAATTATTTCTTGTGGTTTCCACACAAGTTTTTGCCATATTATGTAACTGCTCACGGGATGTAATAGTTTAAGTAGGTTTATTTTCATGCCTTTATTTTCCCGCATTCACAGGTGTTTATTGTAATAATGTAGGACCATTAAACTGTTTTAAATTTTTTATACTATTAAACTGCGTGGTTAGTAACATAGGGAGTGACAACAATTAATCGAATGTAGTTCACCTAATCCAAGATTAAATATATTTGAATCAACCACATGATTGCTACACACACTCACCTCTAAGGTTTCCCCTCTTGTTGCCTGTTACCTTCGATTTCGATTAAATAGTCAAGTCCCTTCGGATATAGGGATACCTTAGCTGGCTGCCTACGAGTTCAAATCATCATAGTCCCTCGGAATAAAAGATCATAGTCCCTTCGAGTTGCCTACGAATAAAGTGATCTCGTCCCTCGATGTTGCCTCGATAAATGATGATAGTCCCTTCGAATGCTAAGGTATCCTTATTGTTGCCTAATGACTATTATATCCTTCACTTAGACTACCTGCCCTCTCTATGGTAGGGACAGTCTTGTGGCGAACGATACCTCTCGATGACCCTTCGATGACCCGCACATCCAATTGAAAGACTTCCTGCCCTCTCATGGTATGGATAGACCCCTTCGTCCGAAAGACTTAAAGAACACGAAAGACAATCTTAGGGTAGGTAGTTCTTAATTGCTTGCTCATATTCAAATCAAACTTTCAAAATACTTTTCACACCTCCTTTCAAATACTTTCAAAACAAGGCTACGCTTATTTACAAGCTAAAGTCCTTAACGAAATCTTTTTACTATTCACACACGACATTTCATACTTTTCAAACAAACAAGTGAGCTAAGCAATTAAGAGCCAATGGATAACCATGGATGCAAAGGGTGCCTTACACCTTCCCTTTGTATAACCTACCCCCGAACTCAAAATCTTTCAAAGGTCTTTCCTGTTCTTTTTGCCTTTCCAAATTAGATAAAATAAAAGTCGGTTGCGACTCATGCTATCCGCACATTTCGAATAAAGTCAGTTCACCGTATTACAATGATATTTTTTTGTTAATTAAGAAATTGAGTTAGGATTGACTTGGTGCTAAGCTTCAGAGACATTTTGTTGTTGGCTTGGAGGATTGGAATCATAATCCTCTTAGTTACTATCTATAATTTATCTTTTGTTTGTTGAATTTTGTTTGTTTGTTTGATTTTTCTGTTTTGTTGTATGAGTTAAGTATCCCTAATACTCAATTTTAACACAATACTTGCTTATAAAAAAAATACATGAACTTTTCAAAAAAAAAGATTGTCAAAAAAGTCTTGAAAAATAATTGCAATTGAGTAATTTCTAATAAATAATACACATAATTAAGATTAATTTTAATACAAAGAAATTAAAATCTATTTTCAAATATTATTAACAATAATACTTTTTTTTAAAATTGTAATATATTCTTAATCCAAAAATAATATTTGTTTTTCTATAAAAAAATTAGGGTGATGCATTAGTTAAATTAAAAAAAAAACGTCTTTTTTAATAAATAAATATGTAAGATAATAACTATTCAAAATTCCACACCACAAAAATTGGAAGTTGAATTTGAAACAAAGTTAATATTTATTAGTATTTATATATAACAATACTAATATTTATTAATATAAAACTTTTATACTTAATGAATATTGACACAAAAGTTTAAACACCAGCTTCTAAATTTAAAATATATTTAATATGCTTAATGATTTTTGTATTTGTAACATTAAGTTAAATAAGCTTTAATAAAAATCAATATTAGTTCAAAAATGATGTTAGATTTTTCTAAAAAATTTTCTCCAAGTTTTCAACTCACACTTGTTATTCTCACTTCATTTCAATTGTGAAGTCTATCCACGCCGCTTTTTCTCAAACAAATACTTTTTCTCAAACATATGTTTTTTCATCTACATGCACTTGTACCGCCATTATTAACACTCTTCAACAAGACACTTTCTATCCACCACCATGTGAGTATGATTTTTGATACAAGTGAGTCAATTCTTCACTCGAATCAAAGATCTAATACCACTATTAGAACATTTGGGATCAACATGAGAGCATTTTCATTGGCTTTTTCTTTTTATGAGTAACAACATTTTTTTTTATGAGTAACACACATTTGTGAAAGACGTACCTTATATTCACTAAAATTTTCTTATATTTTATTTCTCAAAGTTTCCAATTCACACATGTTATTATTAAAAAAAGAAAAACATCACAAATAAGTACATAGAATATTTCAGAAATGCATATCGAATATAATCCAAATATTATATAGAGATACATCTCCAAAATAAATTTTATTTAAAATAGAGTAACATAAAATAAACAAAAATTAAGGAGATTTTATCTGGGTCCAAAAATACAATAAAGATATTTTTGATTTTCTAAAAATATCGAGTGCAAAGTTGAAAAGGGCATTATCCTATTATTTATTTTAAAACAACTTTAAATTTCTGGCCCATAAAATATCTTTCAATAAAATCAAATTCTAAAAATTAATGATGAAATTATCACTAGAGCAGCCATAAATTTTTTATTGAACCTTGTTTCTCTATTAAGAAAAAAACAATTGAATATTGGGGAAGTGGGAACACCTTTTCCACCGGCGCCTAATAAGCGTGTGTTTCGGTTCAAGACTCTATCAACGAGTCAAAAAGTTTTTTGTTTTTTATATAAAACTTGTCAAAAAGTCTTCAAAAATATATGCATGCAATTCAATAATATCTTATAAATAATATAGTAATTAAGATTAATTTTAATATAATCAAATTAAAATCTATTTTTAAATAATATTAACAATTATACATTTTTTAACAAACAGTAATAATATATTCTTAATAAAAATAAGGGTGATGCTTTAGTTAAAATAAGAAATGGTTTTTTAAATAAATAAATTTGTAAGACGATAACTATTAAAAACTTGCGCTTCACAAAAATGGTAAGTTTCAAATTCAAATTTGAAACAAAGTACTATACAATTTAACAAAATTTTTATTTATTAATTTAATTAGATAAGATAAAGAAAACTTATGCTTAATGAACAACAAAAAAAGGTTTAATCACCAACTTCTAAATTTAAAGTATATCTAATTAAAACAAATTCAAAATTATCCTTATAACTGAGTTTAGTTGGTATTTGTACATTAACATTAAATATAGAAGAATCAATTTAAATCCACAATATCTCATTTTCCTATTAAATAGTGGAATTATCAACAATTAAACTAATTTAAAAGAAAAACAATTTTTTTTATATCTAATCTACTGGACCGTCTAATCTACTATACAAACAATTAATAAAAGATTGATCAATCTGACTATTATGCCTTTAGTTAAAATTTTCTTTACAAACAAAAAAGGGTAATTCGGTAACTAACAAAATCACATATCACTTTTTCAACCTTTCAATAACTAAGCGCCAATTGTCAGCCTCTCATTGGTCCAACTTTTTAACTTTTCAATAACCAACTTTTTCTCCCCAACACACTTATTCTCTCTCTTACTTAAATTTTCAAATTTCATTTTCCCACACTTTCTTACTTTCATTTTATTTTTTTTATTTAATCACAAAAATTATTAATAATTTATTTTTTTTAACTTTAATAAAATTAAATATTTATTTATCTCACGGGTCACTATCAATACAATATTTAATTTATTTTAATCGATCATTGCACACTTTCTCTTTCTTAATTAAAATTTCAAATTTCTCTCAAATTTTCTTCCCACACTTTCTTACTTTCATTTTAATTTTTTTTCTCTATTTATGTATCAACTCTAAAAAAAAATTTATTTTTTAATTTTAATAAAATTAAAAATATTGTAATATCACGGGTCACTATCAACATAATACTTATTTTATTTAATCAATCATTGTTTTTATTAGAGAGATAATATTCTTATTTTTAAATTTTTTTCTTTTCTTCATTTCACGATTTTTTTAAAGATTATTTAATACAATTAAATTCATATGATTATTGTTCATTTTACATTTGTATTTAAATATATTTTATATCGGATAAAATAAAATTATTTTTCACGGGTCATTATCAACAAAATATCTAATTTTTATTTTTAAATGTTAAAATTTCATTTTTTTATCTTCATCTTCCAGATTCTTTTTTTATATATTTATTTAATATAATTAAATTTATATAATATTTTTCATTTGTAATTAAATCATTTATTAAAAATTTATATGTATCTAATTAATTTCGTACAATATTAAATAAATTTACCCGTGCGGAAGCACGGGTATCTTACTAGTTTGGTTTGACGATCAGATATGTTATAGAGTGATTTCAATTACCACTGAATCAATTCATGCACAAGTACAACACAAAAAAAAAAAAAAAAACTTGTTCACTCTGTTCTTGAAAGTTCAAAAATAAAAATAGTAAAAACATTAGTTGCATGGACCCCAGCTTTAGCGTGGAACATTTTCTCTCTCTAGTTTCTCTTTCTATAATTATTTACTATTTAGTACTACTACCTTGTTCTTCCCCCACTACCTTAAAACCACTTCACCAAATTGTTCATTTTTGAATCTAGTTCTTTCTCTTCTCCTTCACTGAGCTCTTTCTGAGGTACAAAACCTTTTCTTTTTCTTTTCAGTTCAATGTTACATTTAAGTTTTGTTTTCTTTAGCTTTCAAATTGCAAGTTTATTGCTCCATTGTACTAACTCTTTGATACATTTGTTGAAATTGGTTTTTTTGTATCTGCAGATTGGTTATATAGTTTGGTTGTTGAGGATTTGAAATGGGGAAATTTTCAATCCCTATTGTGTGTGTTCTGCTGCTGTGCTTTCTTGTTTCATTTTCAGAAGCAGAATATAGAAAGTATAAAGACCCTAAGGTGCCATTGGGTAGAAGAATCAAAGACTTGTTGAGTAGAATGACTCTGGAGGAAAAGATAGGTCAAATGACTCAGCTTGAAAGGAGTGTTGCTACTCCTGAAGCCATGAAGAAGTACTTCATTGGTAAAACAACTCATCACTTTGTTACTCAAATCTGGTTCTCTCTATTGTTTGATTCTGTCATGTTTTCTGAATCTGAGTGTTTGATAGACTTGTGTAAAGGCGGTGTCAGTTTCAAAACATGATCCGTGTCGACTTGTCAGTGTCATGTCTTGTATCTGTATCTATGTTAGGGTTTTATAGTTTTTTTTTATTGTTTTGTGTTAGTGAGGTGATATTATGGATACTTAACACTTATATTATTGATGAGCAGGGAGTGTGCTGAGTGGGGGAGGGAGTGTTCCGGCTCCGAAAGCATCTGCTGAGGCTTGGGTGAAAATGGTGAATCAGATCCAAAATGCAGCTTTATCTACTCCCCTTGGGATACCGATGATTTATGGGATAGATGCTGTTCATGGTCACAATAATGTCTACAATGCTACTATTTTTCCTCACAATGTTGGGCTAGGAGTTACCAGGCAAGTTTAATGCATATGCAGGAATTTGACTAGTCATGAAAAATATAGAATGCATAGTATCATTAAATTCTTATTTGATAATTTGAAACTGGAATGAACTTGTTTTTCCAAATCCTTATAAAGTAATATTGTTGTTAGAACTTGGAAGTTTCTGTATTTGAAGATGTAAATCTTTTTTTATAAACCACGAACCCAGAATTTTTTTGCTTTTATTGTAATGGGATCTATTGTTTATCATCAGGGATCCGGTGCTAATAAAAAAGATTGGAGAAGCAACTGCCCTTGAAGTTAGAGCTACAGGAATTCCTTATGCCTTCGCTCCATGTATTGCGGTAAGGAAGCGGTATTTCAATATAGTGTTGTTTGAATTGAATCTCATATAACATTGATCAAGTTTGCTGATATGTTGATGGACTATTAATTAACGACAGGTTTGCAGAGATCCAAGGTGGGGACGTTGCTACGAAAGTTACAGTGAAGATCCTCAGATTGTTCGAACTATGACTGAAATTATACCTGGTCTACAAGGAGATATTCCTGGAAAATTCAGGAAGGGAACTCCCTTTGTTGCTGGAAAGTAAGATTCTTGTATCAAGTTTTGTTCTAAAAAGAAAATTTTATGGTCCTTAGTTTTGAAGTTCTATGGTTAGGCATTTTCTATGAAGGGCTTTTGAACATCCATACCTAAAGTTTCTTAGTTATAAATTATACTTTTCCTTAATTATTTACTGTAGATAAAGGTTATGTTCCATTGAATTTTGCATTCATAAAAATAAAAGGGGGAATAAAAAGAAATAGAAAATATGGTGAGTCCAAAAGCTGCTTTTTGAATGGTCCTATACCATTATGATGGTCCTACACATTTGTTTTTTCTGATCATGTGGATGGTTGGGCTCGCCACCTTTTGCATCCAAATGGCTGTACTATCTAAAATGTGAACACGCGCACTCATACACACACACACGCACATACAAAGACACTAACTGTTAAACTATATATTAGAAACTTTATTACTCAAGAAGTCTTTGTAACACAAATAAAGCATGCATGTTGTCCTTATAACACATAATCCATAAAACTAAATAGTACGTTAAGGTTATATATTATGCAGATTTGATTGTCTTTAATCAATCATTTTATCCTCTAATTTGGATACAAGATGTTTAAATTAATGTTTTTGTGTCTTCTTTTTTTAATACAAAATTTCCAATTTTTATATTAAGATTAATCATGAATACCAGCTCATGTATTATATGAATCCATAGACCTGAAAAAAATGGCCCTTTATTTGAATTACTTCGACCCAGGAACAAGGTTGCAGCCTGTGCCAAGCACTTTGTGGGAGATGGTGGCACCAACAAGGGTATCAACGAGAACAATACTTTGATAAACTACAAAGGATTGCTTGGAATTCACATGCCGGCATACTATGACTCTGTTATCAAGGGTGTTGCAACAGTTATGATCTCTTACAGTAGCTGGAATGGGAAAAAGATGCATGCTAACCGGGATCTTGTCACTGGTTACCTCAAGAACAAACTGCGGTTCAGGGTAATGAAATTTATCGACATCCTTTTCTAATGTAAAAAAATTGGACTTGTATTTAAAAGAAATACGGATGTAAATAGTTACATATCATGTAACTTTTCTTCCATATTTCAGGGTTTTGTCATATCAGATTGGCAGGGCATTGACAGGATTACATCTCCTCCTCATGCTAACTATTCATACTCTGTTGAAGCTGGTGTTAGTGCTGGAATTGATATGGTAAATATTTTGTTCGCTTCAAGTAAATAAAGACAAAAAAGAGTTTTTATAGTCTAAGAGTTTAGTATTTTGAAATTACTTTCTATTTAAGTTCTCATTGTTTGCAGATTATGGTTCCCTATAACTTTACCGAGTTCATTGATGACCTGACCTATCAAGTAAAGAACAATATTATCCCAGTGAGCAGGATTGATGATGCCGTGGCAAGAATTTTAAGAGTAAAATTTACCATGGGCCTTTTTGAAAATCCACTTGCTGATCTAAGCCTCGCAAACCAATTGGGTAGCAAGGTGCATTTTCTTATCAATATCATTTGAAAATCCATGTGCAATATGCTTCATGTATTTCTTTCAAATGAAAAGAGTTTGTTTTATACATCGCATATTATTTCTTAAACAGGAACATAGGGAGTTAGCAAGAGAAGCTGTTCGGAAATCCCTAGTATTGTTAAAGAATGGTAAATCTGCTAATAAGCCACTGCTTCCCCTTCCCAAGAAAGCTTCAAACATATTGGTTGCAGGAAGTCATGCTGATAATTTGGGTAATCAGTGTGGTGGATGGACAATTACTTGGCAAGGGCTTACTGGTAGTGATCTTACGTCCGGTATGTCAAAACATTTCATTTCAGTCTCTATCGTAGCTTCCTTTTTAGAAAAATTACAGAACATCTAATAGAGTTAATATTTGATGACAGGTACAACCATCCTTGATGCCATTAAGCAAACAGTTGATCCTGCAACCAAAGTTGTCTACAATGAAAATCCTGATGCTAATTTTATCAAGTCAAACAAATTTTCCTATGCTATAGTCATTGTGGGAGAACCTCCTTATGCTGAAACATTTGGTGACAGTTTGAATCTAACCATAGCTGAGCCAGGTCCAAGCACCATCACCAATGTATGTGGCTACATTCAATGTGTAGTTGTTCTTGTCACTGGGCGCCCGGTTGTGATTCAGCCATATCTATCGAAAATTGATGCACTTGTAGCTGCATGGCTTCCTGGCACTGAAGGCCAAGGTGTTGCCGATGTTCTCTATGGTGACTTTGCATTCACTGGCAAGCTGGCAAGGACGTGGTTCAAGACAGTTGACCAGCTACCGATGAATGTTGGTGATAAACATTATGATCCTCTATTTCCATTTGGATTCGGTTTGACTACAAACCTTACCAAGTATTGAAACCTCATATAACATGTTCAAGATCACTAAGGTCCTTGAAAGTGTTGAGTGGTGAGTTATTAGATCATGTTTACCTTTCTAATGCTATTATGAGATTCAACACTAGAATAGAAACCTGAGTGTTGAATGGTGAGTTATTAGATTATGTTTACCTTTCTAATGCTATTATGAGATTCAACACTAGAATATAAACATGTAATTTTCTTTGGGTTGAATCTTTTCATAAGAAACGATTCTTGCCGTTGAAGGAACTTGGTTTTGAAAATTGATATTTGTTCAGTCTATAGCAAGACTCATTGCTGCAATGAAAAATTTCTGAATAAAATTAGGAAGATTTCTGAAAAGTAAAAGTCCCCAGAAGCAATAGTAAGATGTTGTCTTGTCATTTTGATTGGGAAGCAAGAGAATTAGACGTTTTGAAGTTATTCATGGACATCTTACACATTGTGATAATAGGATCCTTTGATCATGAATGAAAATAAAATCCTACAAAATTTGAGCTCTTTTATTGTTGATAAAGGTCACAATTTGCAACATTATATAATGCACAAGAGTATCATCAATAAAAACACAACAGTTAATTAATACCAACAAAAACAGGGCACAAACACAACTTTATGTTACCAAATAACATTCCACTATACCATGAGATACTTCTGAATGAATGAAAGCTTTGATGTTGTCTTTTATCTTTGGTTGAGAAACAGACGTTTTGATTCTTCTAGCATGTGCTTCAATAAAAGACCTGTACAATGTATTGTTTCAACAAAATGTTATTGCAATTTATCTGGTATACTTTTCTGGAATATATCACAAGCATTTCAAAGAATCAACTTAGTTATTAGTAGGAAGTAGGTGAAGATTTATACCGATTGAACATTCACAAGAAGATTTATCATTCAAATCCTCCACCTCTTCTATTGGAGGAATAGTTGTTGCCGGTCATCTTCATTTTCATCATTAGAGCATTTAGAGTGTTGAATGTTGATCAGAATCATCAGAGAGAGTTGAGCAATTGGGTGGTAGTTCAACAATTTCAACTCTACTAATACTTTTACCATTCAGTCCCAAACTATGCTCCAAGCCATATACAGGGATGGCCTCACAACCCCTGGTCCCCTTTGTTGACCACACTTTCTCTTTACTGTCATAATAATTGAATTCAAATGAAAGGTTGTAGTGATCACCTCCATTTTCACTCCCCACTTTCACCAATTTAGAGATATCAGATAGAAAATATGTATTTTGAGTAAAACTGTTGTATATTAACATATGAAATTATATATATATATATATATATATATATATATATATATATATATATATATATATATATATATATATATATATATATATATATATATATATATATATATATATATATATATATATATATATATAATAAAAAAGCTAGATGAGAACTTTGGCAAGTCTGCCAAGTGTCATCATTTTAGGTCCCATACTATTTTAAAACTTTCTATTTCAAGTAATATTTCTGTTTCTGTGTTAAATATTGAATTCTTATATTTCTTTATTTTATTTAATTAATTCCACGTGAGATACACCTAACCCCTTCATATGCTGTCTATTGATATTCATTCCCTCTTTCCCAAATTTTCTCTCTTCCACGCCGCCGCACAATAGCAGCCCACAATTTATGGTTGTTTTTCCAAATTCATGAACGATTCATCTTCCTTCTCAACAACCCATTACTATGCGACGTTTCAATTCAAAAAAATTGCATTCACGATGCAATTTCTTTGTTTTTTCAAGGTTTGCATCATCAATTTTAATTTCAAGATTTTTTCTTTCAACTATTTGGATTGACTGCTTATTCTACATGTATAAATATGACCTAACTCATTTCCAGTTCTTCATCCCTTTCGATCCGTTTTTATTTTTTCTTACGATTACGATTTTGCATTCGCGATTTTGCCTTCATTTACTATAGGGTAATATTGGATATGAAATTTTTATCTTTCATCACTTTTGTTTTAATGAATTTTTCTTCTCAAATGAAATGTTTTTTATCGTTAATTGTTCTTCATTCAACTTACATCTCTTAGGGTATTAGTAAGTTTGTGTTGTCATACATGTCAAAGCTTGCATTTGGATCTGGTTTTTTATGCTGGTTTTTTCCTTTACCTACTCCATTGGAGTCATTGCTTAACCTCTCTTTAAAAGTTATGAACTTTTAATTTATTCTATTAATTGATGTATGTACATGTATTGTTAGAGAATTTTGGTTCTCTACTTGAGAATATCATTTTGTTGCAGAAACTAACTGCATTTTGTTCCTTCTTATTAGGAAGATCCTAAAGTCCCACATTGGTTGGAGATAGAGCATTGAAAGAGTATATATAGAGGGACACTCCTCACCTTACCAACTGGTTTTGCAAGGATGAGTTAGGTCAAACTCTAATATAGTATCAGAGCCTATCGATCGGACCATGGGCCGCCCACCATTAATATCTACGCACCAAGACCAAAAGAGTGCTGGGCGTGAGGGGGTGTATTAGGAAGATCCTAAAGTATATATAGAGGGACACTCCTCACCTTACCAACCGATTTTGTAAGAATGAGTTATTGGTTGGAGATAGAGCATTGAAAGAGTATATATAGAGGGACACTCCTCACCTTACCAACCGGTTTTGTAAGAATGAGTTAGGTCAAACTGTAATACTTCTAAGAATACATGTACAACAAATCTATCAATTCAAAATGATTTCTTTCTTTTCGAAGTTATGATATCTTTGTTAAATGGTTTAAAGGATTTTGTGACACTTGGTTTTGATCAGGCTTACTCTGTTGAAGCAATTAATTTCTTTGTAGCATCAAGCCTTGGTTTGTTTAATGTGGTGGCAATGACAATTACTGTTAACATACCCGCATATCTCTTCTCGCTATCTTCTCTGTTTTTCATCAGTTTGTGGGCATATTTGATTTGATGATATACTTCTAAAGAGAGTTATTGTTGTTCTCTTTTACTATTTGATTATGTTAATTATATATGATGATATATAGGAATAGGAAATCGTTTCCTCTAGATTTCATCGGGCACTAGGAATTTCTTTCCTTTAAGGATTTTATTGGGCACCGATATTTATTATTGGAACCATATTTTTTCCAGACTGTAAGATATTTTCGAAGGAATTCGAGCAGTACAATTAGGGATGGCAAAAATATCCATATCCGTGGATATTCACGGATAAAATTCGTCATGGATATGGGGCGGATAATTTAATAGATATCCACGGATAAATTAAATGGATATTTCAATACCCGTTTATTAATGGATATGGATATGGATTTAATGTTATTGTGCCCGCGGATATCCATATCCGTTAATAAATTATAAAAATTACTTAAATATTATTAGTTTTTATATATAAAAGTTTTCTTTGAAGAAAACATATATTTGTTTTTTTGTTAAAAATAAATGTATGGAATATTATGCTTTGGTGACAATGAAGAAAGAAATTAATTTGATAAAATTTTGTTGTTAAAATGTAAGAAATTTGTATGATGTTATGTAATAATAATATCTCGTGCCATTAAAAGAAACTGAATTTTTTTTTTCAAAATATAATTTTAGAAAAATAGTATTATCCATGGATATCTGTAAATATCCGCGGATAACATAAAACCCGTAGATTACCCATTAGCGGATATCTGCACGAATATGGAACGGATATGGATATCATATTTATCCAACGGGGCGGACACGGATATCATACTATCCGTCCCCATGGATATCCATTTACATCCCTAAGTACAATTTAGTCGTTGTTTCTAACAATGTACTATTTTCCTATGATTTTTATCATTGGTGTTATAGGCCCTAAAAGTTGGTTGTTAATGTGGCTGTTGAGATTTACCACTACCATATGCCAGAACTGGTCATTTTTTTATTTGTGTACTTTTTCAATTATCTTTTGATTATCTGACCTGCCAGGATTAATTAAGCAAGATTATGTAGAAAACTTTTCATTTCGTAGAATAAACAGCGTGGTTGAGGCTTTTGTTTTCTATTAATATTTTATTTGGCAAATTTGGCAAAGTCTCTATACGTTATTCGGTAAATTGTCCAAAATCTGCAATATGACAACAATTGTTCTAATCATGAATATTACGTTGGTTGTGTCATATGTTTATCCTCACTGTTTCTAGATTTTAATATGAAGATCTCCATCTGTATATATAAATACTTAGTTGTTATTATTTAAACTATGCAATTTAAGTGCATTTGTCATTACAAGTTCTTTTGTAAGCGTTTAGTTTAGTGGTTTGTGTGATTTCTCCATGGTTTGTTCATTGTGAATCATTGAGATTTTGAACATGTTGGTTTGGTGCATGAGTGCATCCTTCTGTTATTATTTCAGGAGCTTGCTTTACTGTACTATAGTAAATATGGTGTTGATATATTATCAGACGAACGGAAAAAAAACGTATTGCAATTATTTCACATAGTGTTGTAGAAATAAAAACATTGATTGATAACCTTAAATAGTTTTTTTTTTTATCACATAACCTTAAATAGTTATAACCTTCAATATTAACAATTCCGAAACAATCTTTTCTTATATGACAAGTTATAATTATATTTCAAATAGTTCAACAATAACTTTCTTATTTAATGTTGATAATTTTTTCAGTAGTATTAAGAATGTATTTGATGTTCAGTTAATTCAAGACTGCATATTCAGAATCTTTTTGGATTTTTAATACCCAAGATAATAATCGAGAATATAATATAAATTAAATTTCAGTGATTCTTAATTCCCGAATTAATAGCTGAGAATATCATATATAGCAAAATTTTGAAATGAATCCTTCAATGTCAATTTTGATAGATAAAAACATGCAGTGAATTATGAATCTATTTTTCTGCAATGTAGTTTCTTAAAAACATACTTCATAGTTGCCTCGAGTCGAGTTTTGATTGGGTGATCTATGATAAATTCTTTTTATATTTCAAGATATGTGCATCTTATTTTATCTTCATCTTTTGAGGTTGATTTTTTCTTGAAGTTTGATTTGGTACTTCTTGAGGTTTGATTTGGCGATGTTACCGAGTTCATTTGGGTTTTAGTTTTGGGCTGGTAAAAGTCTAATAAGATTTGCTCAATCTTTAGGTCTAAGAGCGTGCAAAGTACTTACATACAAGTGAATTATCATTCTTGGATAATGTACAAAAACACGATTTCTTTCCATTTCAACCGTTGATCTACATCTACAGGTAGCTTGCATTCACGCCAGACAAATTGGAGTTAGTTATAACCGTCTCCACTATATAAGCATGATTCTGTGTCACAACCAGATATTTCTTTACTCATATTTATAAAGTTCCATCTCATTCATTTACTAAAGGAGAATCAGGCTGATAGAAACCTATCAATGGAAACAATGGAGAAAGGAATCCTCACACCAAATAGATGCCTAGGCCATTTTACATATAAGTGAAACATGCCTGCCTTTGGGTAATATACAATTAATTTTTTTTTAAATCTATTTTTATTTAGTTCCAATTCAAAATACTTTTTTAATTTTATTTGTAAATTTGTGTTGTTATGAATTTTTTAATTGTATTTAGAGTAATGATATTTTTCCTTTTTTAATTTTTTAAATATCATTTATTTTAAAATTGAAGATATAATAAATCCCATTAAAATTCATTAAAAAGGGATAAAATCAAATCACTCAATAATAAATGTCAAATTTTTGAAATATTATCGATTTTAATAAATATTTGTGAAAAATTATCGACCATTTTTTAAAAATTCATTAATATGAAACGGGATAAATGATTCTCATGTTTTGAAATAGTGTTATTTAATTTTTATCGACGGAAACAAATTTATTATTGATTCAAATATTTTTATAAATAATGGCAAAATAAAAATAATATTAAAAAAGGATAAAATCAAATCAATCAATAATAAATGTCCAATTTTTGAAATACTATCGACCATTTGAATAAACATTTGTGAAAAATTATCGACCATTTTTTTAAAATTCACTAATTTGAAACGGGAAATATTATGGACCATTTTAATAAACATTTGTGAAAAATTATCAACCATTTTTTTAAAATTCATTAATATGAAACGGGACAAATGATTCTCATGTTTTGAAATAGTGTTATTTAATTTTTATCGACGTAAACAAATCTATTATTGATTCAAATGTTTTTATAAATAATGGCAAAACAAAAATAATATTGATAAACGAAAAAATACACTATTGATTCAAATATTTTTATATACAGATAAATTATAGGTATGTTTTTATTATCTCATTTAAAAAATAATAACTTTTTTTAGAAATAATTTTGTCTTTCATTTCATTTTTACTACAAATGCGCATAAGATACCAACTATAGAAAATAAATTTTGATCAAATCATAAAATAATTTAAAATTATATCAATTGATTTCTGTAATAGATAATAACCTCAACTAATTTAGGGTTCTGAAAAAACTTTTTTCTTTAAGAATTATTATCTTTACAAACTAATTTTAAGTTATTTAAAAAAAATTTATTTGACATTTTAAATCTTATAAATTATTCCAAACATGGAATAATAAAACTAAGTTGTTTTTCTAAAACTAAATCTCTTCAAATCATAACATACTATAAAAATTTAAACTTTTAATTTCTATAATTTCTTTGACGAGATTCTAATCTTTATCATTTTTTTCACAAAAATCTATAAATATATAAGTTTTATAAATTAAAATTGATTTCATATAGGTTGTTTCTGAGAAATGAATGTTATATTTAAAATGAGATTTTATTTATTTATGTCATATCGAACAACTTTAAAATAAAAATTTCATTTTAATTTCTTAATTAATATTAAATGGTGTTTTATATACTAAATGATTTTTTTGGTAACTTACAAAAAAAATTAACAAATACTATTCTTTTTCAATTAGCATCATAATTTAAAAATTCAAAAATTATTTTACAATTAAATAAATTAAATTTTTAAGTAATAAAAATATTTTTATAAACAAAATATAATTTACTATTAAAAAAAAATTATGTGCAACTAATAACATGGACATATTATAATGTTAATATAACTTTATTTGTAAATTATAAATAATTACATGATAATT
The DNA here is from genome assembly GCF_029867415.1 of Vicia villosa. Lineage (NCBI taxonomy): Eukaryota > Viridiplantae > Streptophyta > Magnoliopsida > Fabales > Fabaceae > Vicia > Vicia villosa. The sequence continues at coordinate 185,772 of NW_026705238.1, forward strand.
ACAGACAGCATAACCTAACATTAAGGGATTATGTAATAATGAGATTAAGTCTAACCCCCCTCAAATTGATGGTGAGTGAATTACCCCAAGTTTGTCTCTGAGTTGATTGAAATGTGTATGGCTCAATGGCTTGGTGAGACAGTAAACTATTTGATCAGCTGTGGGAACATATTGACGCAGTCGGAAGCCGCTCAAAGGAATAGCAAGCGCTAAACCTTAAATGAAAACAGGGTTGCAAGCGCAAACCCTATAGATAAGCTCTGGAGTCCACCAGGAATAAAGAAAACTTTGGATTCTATTATAATAAAAGAGATAATCCTTATGGCTATGCCAAAGGTCTTTAAATACAGAAAACAAATAAACCATATTGGGCCTTATGGGCCTTTAATCCAAAACAAAATTAAATAAAACAAATAAAATAAAAATTGCTTAAATATTAAAACTAAAATTGCTTAAATATTAAAATGCTTTCTAACGTGCGATTTCTTCTTTGATACGCATTATCCTCCTACATCAGTCTCCTTCACTTCTGAAGAACTCGACCCCGAGTTCTCTTCTTGACAAAGAACCTCATCTGGCAGCTTGTTATAACTGTAAGTACCAACTGAAAACCTCTCCTTACGCCGAAACGCCATCGCATCTTCTCCCACATTGAAAACTTTAACTTCCATGTGTTTATCTCGCATAGGAGGCAAATCATTTTCCAGCTCATTTGTAGTCAACTCCTTGAAATCCTTTAGGATCCCTAGCAGTTCTTCTGGAATTGTTTCCTCCTTTACAACATTCATCAACCCTTTGATCACCATTGGACAAAAACATTTTACGGCCTCATCAAGCTCCTTTTCACTTTGCATCATCATCAAAAATCTAGGATTCTTTCCTCCTGGATTCTTATCAAAGTGCAAAACAGGAGTCATAGCAATTTTATGTGTGCCCCATGTAAACATCATCACGTTATCCCGTCCTCGATAAGTGATATCATTATCAAACTGCCAAGGTCTACCAAGTAAAATATGACAAACATCCATATCAAGAATATCACAAAGTACCTCTTCTCTATAATGTTTTCCGATGGAAATAGGAACTCTGCAGGTTAGTGTTACTCAAACTTGGGAGCCCTTACTTACCCAACCGAGGTTGTACGGCTTCTCATGTGGTTTTATGGACAACTTCAAATAATCTACCAATTTTTTCGACACCAAATTCTCCATGCTGCCACTATCCACAATTAGATTACTCACTTTGTTCTCGATAGAACAACGTGTCTTGAACAAATTCTTGCGCTGCCCTTCGCCTTTGGATGCTAGTAACATTCGCTGCAACACAAAATTTACCCTCTCATCAGATTCTTCCACCGCAAACTCAACATCGACATACTCATCGTTCTTAACTGTAAAATCTTCTCTTTCCTCATCTTCCTCCCTTTCTTCCATAACAGCAGCGACTGTTCTTGTTGGACAAACATTTGATTTGTGGCCTCTTCCGTTACAACGATAACATGTGTCTATAGCGGGTCTAGCATTTGGATTATTTGGCCTCTGAATTGGTGCTTTACCATGCTGTACACTGCTAGAGCTGCTAGCCCCCTTATTCTCAAGATTGGAATCCCGGGGTGTTGCATTCTTTTCCTTGTCACCAGCTGATTCCCAGTTACTTTGGGGTGAATACCTTTCAATAGACAAGAAATTTCGATGGGATTTCTCCATCAATTCCGCCTTCAAAGCCAAACCGGATGCTTCAGCTACAGTCTATACAGTCTGTAAACCCATATTCTCCTGCAAGGATCCCTTTAGACCACTGGTGTATCGAGCCACTTTCTGGCTTTCTGATTCTCCTAACTCATTGCACTCAGAAAACCTCAGAAACTCAGCTGTGTATTCAGTCACGGTTCTCTTGCCCTGAACACACTCGATGTACATCTTATAAAGAATCTTCTCACAATCCTCCAGTAAAAACCGCTCCAGCATCAAATGTTTCATTCTTCTCCAAGTTCTGACCGGCCCCTTTCTTTGTCTCTGCCTTTGAACAACAAGTTTATCCCACCAGACAGCTGCAGTACTTTTAAGCCTGATTGTAACCATCTTGACTTGCTTCTTCTCAGGGACACCCATAACATCGAAGAACCTGTCGACGTCGATCTGTCAATCAAGAAACTCCTCTACTCCCATAGTTCCGTAGAACAATGGAATATCATCCTTCACTCGATAGTCATGGTTGTTTCGTAGATTCCCACAACTATCCTCTTCATCGTGAGGTTCTTCTTCATCAGAATTCGAATCTTCGACACAGTTTCCACCCCGTAGAACCCTAATCGGTTCCCCTCTCATGTCTCTTCGCCGATTCCCATTGTTGGCGTTGTTCGCCTGATTTGCTAAATTCGCCATCTGTTCAGTCAAAGCAGTTAGAGCCACGGTAAAAGCCGTGGTAATTCCCTCAAGATCTGCTTTGGTCATCAGTTGATCCGCCATAGTTGTCAAGCTACGAAAAGAATAGGAGAAAACCTGCTCTGATGCCAACTGACGCAGTCGGAAGCCGCTCAAAGGAATAGCAAGCGCTAAACCTTAAATGAAAATAGGGTTGCAAGCGCAAACCCTATAGATAAGCTCTGGAGTCCACCGGGAATAAAGAAAACTTTGGATTCTATTATAATAAAAGAGATAATCCTTATGGCTATGCCAAAGGTCTTTAAATACAGAAAACAAATAAACCCTATTGGGCCTTATGGGCCTTTAATCCAAAACAAAATTAAATAAAACAAATAAAATAAAAATTGCTTACATATTAAAACTAAAATTGCTTAAATATTAAAATGCTTTCTAACGTGCAATTTCTTCTTTGATACGCATAATCCTCCTACCAACTGACGCAGTCGGAAGCCGCTCAAAGGAATAGCAAACGCTAAACCTTAAATGAAAACAGGGTTGTAAGCGCAAACCCTATAGATAAGCTCTGGAGTCCACCAGGAATAAAGAAAACTTTGGATTCTATTATAATAAAAGAGATAATCCTTATGGCTATGCCAGAGGTCTTTAAATACAGAAAACAAATAAACCCTATTGGGCCTTATGGGCCTTTAATCCAAAACAAAATTAAATAAAACAAATAAAATAAAAATTGCTTAAATATTAAAACTAAAATTGCTTAAATATTAAAATGCTTTCTAACGTGCGATTTCTTCTTTGATACGCATAATCCTCCTACATCACATATGCTACAACAATTTCATTATGCAACACTTGGTCTCTAATGTAATGGACATCTAGCTCAATGTGTTTTTATCGTGCATGCATAACTGGATTTGATGCTAAGGCCTTGTCACTTAAGTTATCTCACCATAAAATAGGCTTTCTAGGTAAAGGAACTTTGAGCTCAACTAGAAGTGATCTAGTCCATGCTATCTCTGCAGCTAAGTCTGCTAAGGCTCTGTACTCTGACTCTATGCTTGATCTAGAGACTACTTTTTGCTTTCATGAGGACTAAGAGACTAGGGTTTCACCAAGGAAGACACACTGACCAGCCATGGATTTTCTGTCATCAACACTGGTGGCCCAATCTACATTTGAGAAGTCAGTGATACCCAAACCAGTGGATGGTTTAATGTGCAAGCAGTGACTGACAGTGCCCTGAAGGTATATCAGAATCCTTTTAATTCCTTGCCAATGATCAACTGTGGGTGGGCCCATGTACTGACTGAGTTTATTTATGGAGAAAGCTATGTCAGGCCTTGTGTGTGTCAGGTACTGTAATCCTCCTATGGCTTGCCTGAACACAGTTGGATCTTGCATTTTCTCTCCCTTAACTGTGAATTGTTTTCCTTTGATCATAGATGTTGGACAGGATGATGCTTTTTCCATGTGAAATTTCTTGAGTAAGTCACTTATATACTTTGATTATTTGAGATACATACAAACTTGCATCTTTGTGAACTTCTATGCCCAGAAAATAGTGCAAATTTCCCAAATCTTTCAAGGAGAAGACTACAATGAGTTGTTGAATGAAGGTCTCAAGGAATTTGGTGTTGTTTCCTGTGACTATGATATCATTAATATATATAAGAAAAAAAGTAATGTGGCCTTTGCCCTTGAGGATGAACAGTGAAGAATCACTTTTTGTATTTTGAAAACCCCAGTTAAGTAATGCATCTTTGAGGCTATAAAACCATGATCGTGGTGCCTGCTTGAGTCCATAGATTGCTTTGGACAACTTGCATATGTGATTTGGTTTCATGGAGTCCACAAAACCTTCTAGCTAATGCATGAACAATGTCTCCTTGATATAACCATTGAGGAAAGCATTGTTGATGTCTAGTTGCCTTACTTGCCAATTGAGGTGTAATGAAATGGAAAGAATAACTGTGATGGTGCTCGTTGACCAGGCTAAAAGTCTCTCCATAGTCTAGTGCAGCTGTTTGTTGGAAACATTTTTCAACAAGTCAGGCTTTCCTTCTTTCTATGGTGCCATTAGCCTTATACTTTGTCTTAAATACCCACTTGCAATCAATGATATTGTCCTGACCTTGATAAGGCACTAATGCCCAAGTTTTATTGCTCATGAGTGCTTGAAAATCACTCTGCATAGCTTCCTTCCATAGGGGGTTGGTAATGGCTTCCTTAACAGTGACTGGTTCAGTGGTATCTGTGTGAGTCTCAGTTAGACCGATGTAAGGTGCCTTCAGTTTGTGAATACCTGAATTTCTTTTGGTATGTATCAAATGGTTGTTGGTACTCCTCTCAGTATCATCTCTTATATGATCATCAACATCTTGTGAATTTATGCTTGATGATTATGTATGCTCACTGACTTCATTTGTGATGATATTTTCTGGTGGAAGATGAGTAACTTGATTTGTATACTCCATGACTTAATTTGTGATGATGTCCTCTGGTGGAGGATAAGGTTCTTCATTTGTGTCATTATCTGCATCTTGAGGTTCTTCAGTGACTGTTGTGATGGTATCAATATTTAGTTTACCTGCAGTGCACAAAGGAAAAGAGACAGATGAATTGTCAGTTAATGTTTTCAATGAATGTTTTGTGTTGAGGAATCCATCATGGAATGGAAAGTGATCTTCATTGAAAATAACATGTCTTAAAGTGAAGATTTTTCCATGAGAGTTGATGCATTTGTATCCTTTGTGTGAGTTGCTATAACCCAAAAAAACACATCTTGTTGTATGGATATGCAGTTTGAGTTGGTTATAAGGTTTTAGACATGGATAGCAAGCACAACCAAAAGGTTTCATGGCCTTATAGTCAGGTTCCTTATGATATATCAAGGAATATGGCCTTTTATTTTAAGTGACAATTGATGGTAGCCTATTTATTAGGTAAACCGCAGTTGAAAAGGCCTCCCAGCAAAATCAGTCCAAACTCAGCAACGTGTCTATGCTTTCTCTCAGCCCTGCCATTTTGTTGAGAGGTGTAGGGACAAGACATTCGGAATTATATGCCTGCATCTGTTGCAATCTTTTGGACATGTTTATACTCACCACCACCATCACATTGGATGGATTTATTTTTCTTGTTAAATTGGTTTTCAACTAGATTTTTGAATTGAATGAAGGGTTGCACAGTTTCAGAGTGGATTAACTCAAGGGGATCCTGAGCATGAGATGAAGAAATATTAAAAGGTAGAAAATTTATTTTTCCATATTGACATGCCTCACAAAAGCTAAAATGATCACGAGGTGATAGTTTCACATTGAAACTTTTCACGACAATGAAAGACTTTATTGCTTGGGTGACCAAGTTTCCTATGTCAGATCTCCTTGACAAACACATAGGAAGTTGGGTCCTTTTTATGCCCATCTTAGTATTGATTTCCATGTCATCTTGTAATATTAGGAACATATAAGACATCATGTAACTTAAGTGAATTGAGTTTTGTGGAACATGTGCCCAAGATTTTTAATTTCTCACTATTACCAACAGCTAATGAATTCTTACCATGATGCTCAGTTAATTTTTGAAACTTGTCAGTTTGATTTTTCCCATGATTACTTGCACCACTGCCAAAATACCAATCATAGTTTTGGACAGAATATTGTGAGGCTAAGAAAGCAATGTGTGCACCTTGTTTATCACCATCTGCTGAGTGGTTTGTCCCTGAGTAGGATTTATCAAACTTGTAGAAACACTCTATTGCTGTATGATTTGGTTTATGACAAACTTGACATATTGTCTTGTTCATCCTGCTTCTTCCTCGACCACATCTCCAACCTCTGAAGTTAGATCCTCTCCAATTTCCTGACAAGCTGAAAATAATGAACAAGATGCTTCCCAAACAAACCGGTTCAACACTGTAATAGAGAAGATTGAACGACATTACATGGGTAAGTATAGTGATGATGAGGATTTACCTGTTGTTCCTGATGATCAATATGATACAGAAGACTCTTTCATTGATGATGCTGAATTGGATGAATAATTTGAGGTTGACGATTATGTAATCAAACATGAAGGTTTCTTCATAATTAGGGGGAAATGGGAACGCATAAATGAACCTCCGACATTACCTAATTAACCAAACTCTAATACCATGTTAATAAATGTGGTTGAGCCTAACTCATCCCTTCATTGTAGGGTTGAATTAGACCCAACCACATTTCTTAACCAAGATCCCTTGAATGCACATCCCAAAAGAAAATTAAAAAAAATGAAGATATATGCTTCTAGAAATTAGATTTAATTAGGGTTAAAAAAAAAGAAGCAAACTTAGCATAAAATTCAATCACATTAATGTGATCAAATCTAACATAAACTCAATATTCCAGCCACATAAATAGGATCACATCAAGCTTAAGTGCAAGAATCAAGAAGATAAAAAATTGCAAACTCCATAAAAGTTTTAATGACAATATATTTGACCTCTACAAAACTCCATAAAAGAAACTTCAAAATTCCAATGACAACAAAAATAATTAAATAAGATAAAACTCACCTTATTAACCAAAGAAATTACTGTAGTTGAAATAGAAAAAAATATCTCTAACAAAAAATCAATTAAATCGCATGGTAGAGATGTCGTAGAATGAGCAAACTTCATCTTAAATCGTTAGAATGAAGCTGCATAATTTAGAACAAGATTTTGTAGAAATATGAATATCACATATGAATAATATTAAGTAGATGGATTAATAGATCTAATGAAGTTATGCAAAAGTGTACTTGTGTTTAAATCAAAATCGTGATATACTTTGTCTCCATTGATTCAAGTTTAGTTAGTATTAACAATGAAAGATACCTACGACTATTGCAAAATGGTTGAAGTTGAAAGGACACATGTTGAATATAAAGCTAGGGATTGAAATTTATTAAATGGGTTTATAAATTTCAACGGATTCTTGTGATTTTTGGCTCAATAAGAAAAATATTAATCCATCTTAATATTTAAAAATAATTTCATATTAAAGATACAAGATATTGGAATGAAGTTTTGAATAGGTAGAGAAAGTGTTTAACTATTTGGAAGAGGATAGATTTTTTTGAAAAAGGGAAGCCTACTTATATTATTGGGTGTTTATAATGTTTGGCTTGATATAAACTAAAATACATTACCTCTATTTATACTAGTGGCATTCTTAAATCAACGATTAAGATTTTGCCACCACAAATTTAATCTAAGGCAATAAATCACTTTCTTGAAAAAACTCCAACTTTTCTTTATCTTCTAGAGAGCTCTATGGATCTCTCTAGAATAGGCTTCTAGAAGTTGGATCTAGTACAACACACATTTGGGTTTAAAATTCTAGAGACCCAAAATTTAAGAAACACAAAATCAATTTAAACAATTACTCCATTAAACTTATTTTTGATACCCGATGTAAATATTTTAATTTGACAAATTCTTCATGCTTAAGAGTTCATGCTTAAGAGGCTTGGAGAAAATATCAATAGCTTGGTAATACACATCTTTAAGTACTCCAATTGCACATCGTTGTTAGAAAAACTCTCTCTAATAAGTGATAGTGTGTGACAATGTGTTTACTTAGATTATGGAAGACTCAATTCTTTTCCAAAACTATTGTTTATTTGTTGTCCATGAATATTTTGGTCGACTCCTTTTGTGGCAAACCCAACTCCTTTAACAAGTTTCACAACCATATTCACTACAACATTTATTACTTCTAGAAACCTTGTTTAGTGCAATGATTTTTGTATTCTTACAATACCTTATAAATGTTCTCTAAAATACTTCTTTGAACAATTTTTAAGGGTTCTAATAATTTATCTTTATCTTTATCTTTAATAATATCTGTCAAATGCCCCCCTTAAACAATTATGGAAACAATTTTAAATTGTTACATTATTCTCAACAAAAGACTACAATTTTCAGATAATGCATAAAAATTTCAACAACAACAAAATATTAGGTGACAACTTTTCCTCTAAATATATATATATATATATATATATATATATATATATATATATATATATATATATATATATATATATATATATATATATATATATATATATATATATATTTCAAAATGTATGAGAGAGAAAAAAAGATCCACCCATAATCTTCACCATTTATTTTAAAATCCAATGGTTTAGATTCATTCTCACATTCTCATATAAATATGACATTCTCATATAAATATGACATTCTCATATGATATGCCCTATATATATATATATATAATTATATATTAGAAATATATTTTATTATAGAAAATTTTTTTATTAAAGAAGTTGAAATTTTAATTTTTTTTAATGATATTGTTGTTTAAAATTTAATTAAAATAATATTAAAATACTATTTAAGAATAAGCTAATATATTATTATAGGAATTGTTATTTTTTATTAAAATTAATTTTGGTATATATGTTCAAAAACATAAATATTTATCCATAAAAATAAAATTATTAATATTTATTTATAAATATTATTTTTTAAATAAAATTATAAATATTAATTGGAATGGAACATTAATAATAGATATTCAATCATATAAAATATATAGATATAAATAATAATAGTTAATTTTAGTATATTATATTAAACAATTAAAAAAATATATAAATGTAGTATGATCGAACAAAGGTACCTATAAATAAGGTAATGATAGACATAAAATTAAAATAATTTTAAAGGATAGAAAATCAAAGTTTAATAATATAATTTTGTTGGTATATTAATTGAATTAGAAATATGATTAATAGAAAGTTTTCAATTTCTCCCTTCACTCAAAGTGAATTTCACCTTTTCTCTCATATCCCATCCTCACTTACAGACCAATTTTAATTTGGACAAAACTTAGGTACAATTTTTTAGATGTGATTCTTACTATTTTCCAATAAAAATAAGACAAATATACTTAACTATCATTTAGTGGGTGAAATTAAGAGAAATTTGCATATGTGTAAGACTAAATTATATACTTGTCATATTTTCATTAGAAAATAGTAAGAACTACACATAAAAATTCTACCTAAGTTTTGTCCTTTTTAATTTTTCTGTCACTCATACATCAATTTCAAAATCCCTTTCATTCACAAATCAATTATATATCTAATAATATTAATAGATTTTAGAAAACCAATATTCTTCACGGGCAATGGTGATATCTTTCCTGTAGCTGTCTTGCCCACTTTTACATGCTTATTTGATAAGCACTTCATTTCATCATGTTTCTTGCCTTCTAATTCTCCTTAAACACTCCATCTCGCCGCAAATCGCTTCTGTAGGAGACGATAACTCAAATCTCGACTCGGCCGCCGCTAGCGATTCCTCCAAACTGCTTTCCTCGTCGCGTATTCGAATATGTGACAATCAACTCTTCCATGTTGAGCTCCGACCTGGCGAGATCACCATTGTGTCGTGGAAGAAGCTTCTCAAGGACGCTAAAAAGGCCAATGAGGGATCCACTTCCGCGGCTCCGAAGCATGTTCCTAAAGCAAACCCCGCGCTTGAGGCTAGAATGGCTCCTAGACAAGCTGAGAATAATGAACAAGACAAATTGGTTCAGCGGTGTAATAGAGAAGATTGAACGACATTTACATGGGTAAGGATAATGATGATGAGGATCTACCTGTTGTTCCCGATGATCAATATGATACAGAAGACTCTTTCATTGATGATGCTGAAATGGATGAATATTTTGAGGTTGACGATTCTGTAATCAAACATGAAGGTTTCTTCATAAATAGGGGGAAATTGGAACGCATAAATAAACCTCCGACATTACCTAATTAACCAAACTCTAATACCATGTTAAGAAATGTGGTTGAGCCTAACTCAACTCTACATTGTAGGGTTGAATTACATTTTAGGATTGAATTAGGTCCAATCACATTTTTTAACTGAGATCCCTTGAATCCACATCCCAAAAGAAAATTAAAAAGTGAAGATATATGCTTCTAGAAATTAGATTTAACTAGGGCTAAAAAAATGCAAACTTAGCCTAAAATTCAATCTCATTAATGTGATCAAATGTAACATAAACTCAAGATTCCAGCCACATAAATAGGATCACATCAAGCTTAAGTGCAAGAATCAAGAAGATAAAAAAATTGTAAACTCCATAAAAGTTTTAATGACAATATATTTGATCTCTACAAAACTCCATAAAAGAAACATCAAAATTCCAATGACAGGAAATTAAAAATAATTAAATAAGATAAACTCACCTTATTAACCAAAGAAATTAAAAATAATTAAACAAGATAAAACTCACCTTATTAACCAAAGAAATTACGGTCGTTGAAATAGAAAAAAATATCTCGAACAAAAAATCAATTATATCGCATGGTAGAGATGTCGCAGAATGAACAAACATCATCTTAAACCGTTAGAATGAAGCTGCATAATTTTAAACAAGATTTAGTAGAAATAAGAATATCACATATGAATAATATTAAGTAGATGGAGGAATTAGATCTAATGAAGTTATGCAAAAGCGTACTTGTGTTTAAATCAAAATCGAAATATACTTTGTCTTCATTGATTCAAGTTTAGTTGGTATTAACAATGAAAGATACCTACGGCTGTTGCAAAATGGTTGAAGTTGAAGGGACGCACGTTGAATATAAAGCTAGGGATTGAAATTTATTAAATGGGTTTATAAATTTCAATGGATTATTGTATTTTTTGGCTCAATAATAAAAATATTAACCCATCTTAATATTTAAAAATAATTTCATATTAAAAATACAAGATATTGGAATGAAGTTTTGAATAGATAGAGAAAGTGCTTAACTATTTGGGAGAGGATAGAATTTTTTTGAAAAAGGGAAGCCTACTTGTATTATTGGGTGTTTATAATGTTTGGCTTAATATAAACTAAAATACATTACCTCTATTTATACTAGTGGCATACTTAAATCAACGATTAGGATTTCGCCACCACAAATTTAATCTAATGGCAATAAATCACTTTCTAGAAAAAGTTCCAACTTATCTTTATCTTCTAGAGAGCTCCATGGAACTCTCTAGAATAGGTTTCTAGAAGTTGGATCTAGTACAACACACATCTGAGCTTAAAATTCTAGAGGCCCAAAATTTAAGAAACACAAAATAAATTTAATCAAACATGACCCATTAAACTTGTTTTTGATACCCCATGTAAATATTTTAATTTGACAAAGTCTTCATGCTTAAGAGGCTTGGAGAAAACATCAGTAGCTTGGTCATGCACATCTTTAAGTACTCCAATTGCACATCGTTGTTAGAAACATTCTCTCTAATATAGTGATAGTGTGTGACAATGTGTTTAATTACTTAGATTATGGAAGACTCAATTCTTTTCCAAAACTATTGTTGATTTGCTGTCCATGAATATCTTGGTCGACTCCTTTTGTGGCAAATCCAACCCCTTTAACAAGTTTCACAACTATATTCACTATAACATTTATTACTTCTAAAAACCATGTTTAATGCAATAATTTTTGTCTGTAGACAAGACAATTCTTGCAATACCTTACAAATGTTCCCTAAAATACTTCTTTGAACAACTTTTAAGAGTTCTAATAATTTATCTTTATTTTTAGCAATATCTGTCAAATGTCCCATTAAACAATTATGGAAACAATTTTAAATTGTTACATTATTCTCAACAAAAGACTGCAATTTTCAGATAATGCATAAAAATTTCATCAACTACAAAATATTAGGCGACAACTTTTCCTCAAAATATTATAAAATATATATATATATATATATATATATATATATATATATATATATATATATATATATAATTACTATAATTAAATAATAGAAATATATTTGATTATAGAATTTTTTTATTAGAGTTGACATTTTATTTTTTTAATTATATTGTAGTTTAAAATTTAATTAAAATAATAGTAAAATTTTATTTAAGAATAAGCTAATATATTAGTATAGGAATTGTTATTTTTTATTAAAATTATTTTTGGTATATATGTTCAAAAATATAAATATTTATCCATAAAAATGAAATTATTAATATTTATTTACAAATAATATTTTTTAAATAAAATTATAAATATTAATTGGAATGGAACGTTAATAATAGATATTCAATCATATAAAATATATAGATATAAATAATAATAGTTAATTTTCGTATATTATATTAAACAATTAAAAAACAATTATAAATATAGTATGATAGAACATAGGTACCTATAAATAAGGTAATGATCGACAGAAAATTAAAATAAATTTAAAGGATAGAAAATCATAATATTATAATTTTGTTGATATATTAATTGAATTAGAAATATGATTAATATAAAATTTTTAAATTCTCCCTTACTTCACTCATATAAAATATATAGATATAAATAATAATAGTTAATTTTCGTATATTATATTAAACAATTCAAAAACAAATATCAATATAGTATGATAGAACAAAGGTACCTATAATGTAACAACCCACTATTGTTTGTTTATTTATTAAATAGAAAAAATAAAATAAATAAACAAAAGAATGTAGTAACTAAGTTAGTTGGATTATGTTTAATATATTTCATGATTGTAACATATTTAACTCACATGTGACGAGTATGTAAAAATGACATGATATTTATACGATGGATTTTGTCTAATATTATGTGCATATAATACAATGTAAATTGTTTTCCTGTCGTTCCGGTTGGACGTTCGGATGCTTGATTTTGTGAACTTGGTTTTGGTTGAATATGCGTGAATCGGAGTATAACCGTAGTACTAGGATAGTAAATCCTATTTACCCACGATGTGGGTGCCCATTGGTAGCCCGTGTGGCGTTTTTGATATGTATTATATACCATGGATGATTTGGATTTCATGCCTGTTGTATATACGTGTCTATATCTGTATATTTTGCGTTACCTGAGCTACTATTACGGTGGAAGCAAATGAGGGTCTTTAATGGCGTTTCCCACTTGGTAACTCACCTGCGTGATTAGTATGGTAAGTGGGTGATGCCACGTAGGCAATAACTGAATTACTTGCCTCTAGTAACGTCAGTTAGACAATGTTACTAGGCTTTCGCCCGGTGGGCTTGTACATCGTAGAGGACATATTGCACCTGTTTACTCACATGCGTACAAATGATGAATACCATTGCAGTGGAAGCAAGACCGGGGTCTTTAATGGCGTTTCCCACTTGATAACTCACTAGAGTGCTTGGTGATGAGGTTGTAAATGCCACGTAGGCAATGGTACAACTTAACTCATCTCGGGTGGAATTCCATATAGGAATGACTCGAATTCATCGTGCGGCGTGCTTGTGCAAGTCTTTCGACATATATGTACTTGGATACTCACCGAGGATACGTGGCAGAGGTAGCCTAGTCAGATGGGTATAACTCCTTGATTCCTCACATAAGGATGTGAGTTTGCATATTGTGGATTGTTGTTTTTATTGAACACCTCATTGGATAGTTAAGGGACTTTCAATTGTGGTGATGCCCTTGGTTGTATTTGCACCTAAACGTGAGGCATAACCCCGGATTCTAGGTGAGTCCGTTTATGATGCATGTACCTTGTAGAACCGTGCAAACCCTTAAGATAGGGAGGCTCACTGAGATTTAGTAATCTCACCCCATTTCAATTATTATTTTTCAGGATCTTCGAGACAGGTCAAGGGCAAGGGTAAGGCGACTTAGTCTTGCAGTGATGTTTGATGATGATGACCTGTTTCTTTTCTTTATTCCTTCAGCTTCAGTACCTTATGTTTAATTTTATGTACTCTCTTTTGGAACTCGTGAATTAGTACTTGATACTTATGTATTCGGCCATGACTGTTTCGACTTGTTTTGTACTAACATTATAATATCTACTGCGTATTTATGTATGATTTCACTACCATTAATGCCATGCACTTATTATCCTAGGCAATGATATGTGTGGGGTGTTACAGTTGGTATCAAAGCTGGTCGATTCTCGGCTTCGCCTTGAAACATCATAGTCAGCAATTGCGTGTTTGTTAGCACGATTCCTTGCATTCTACTTATGGTATTGCGCCTGATCAACTTGATTCTATGTGTTGGACAAACAGGAAGATGACTGAACAACACAGAGGACCTGGGAGACCCAGAAGGAATCCAATTCCTAATCCGCCTGAAATTCCAATTCCCAATCCAGCTGGTGATGCCAATGTACCTTGGTTGCAGATGATGCAACAAATGCAACAACAGAACCAGATGATGATGCATATGATGCAAGGTATGCAAGGGAATCAACAACAACCAGCTGCTCCTGTTCCTCAAGTTCCTTATGGGCCATATTTTCGTGCTTTCTTTCGGATGACTCCTCTAGAGTTTGCAGGTAGCCTGGATCATATTGTAACCCATGATTAGTTGTATAGCATGTAGAGGATATTCTAGGCTATTCAGTGCATTGAGGAGGAAAAGGTTATTTTTGCTGCTCAGAAACTCAAGGGTCCTGCAGGTAGGTGGTGGGATATTGCCTCCACTCGCTTCACTTCTCAAGGGATTCCTAAGTATTGGGAACATTTCAAGACCGCTTTCTTAGAGAAGTACATCCCTAACAGCATTCGTTCCCAGAAATAAAGAGAGTTCCAGTTATTCAAGCAAGGAAATCTCACTGTTTCTGAATATGCTGAAAAATTTGAGGACATGGTTGCTTATTCTAGACAAGCTGTTTATGCACCAGATGAGTTATGGAAGATTGATCAGTTTTTGTTTGGCCTTAATGCTGATATTTCCCATAGTGTGTCTCAGAGGGAGTTCACTACTTATGCTGAGTGTCTCTGACAATGTTATATTGCTGAAAACAGTCTAAAGAGGGTTAAGGAAGAAAGGGAGCAAAACCGACCTTTTCGCCAAAACCAAGGGAAAGTGAGCCAATTCTTGAAGCCTCGTAACTCTCCTCCAGCAATGAAACCAGCTTATGTCAACCGTTCAACTCAGCCTCCTTGGTGTAACAAATGTAAGAGCAAACACCATGGAAACTGTAGAAGCGGTCCAGTGAAGTGTTACAAGTGTGGATAGGAAGGTCATCTCAGGCCTAACTGCCCTAGGCCAGACATTCCTGAGAAGACCATAGGGCGAGTGTATACCTTGGATGCTCGAAAGGCTCAAGGAAACACAAGTCTTGTTGCTGGTACGTGTTTTGTAAATAACCAACCTTGTTTTGTTCTTGTAGATTGTGGAGCGACGCATTCTTTTATTTCTAATTCTTGTGTGCGCCGACTCAGATTTGAGGCTACTAGTCTTTTTGTTCCTATGTTGATTTCATCTTCCATGGATGATGCGGTCGAAGCCTTGGAGACATTTAGAGATTGTTCAGTCACTTTCAACGACGAAAGGTTCTCTATTGATCTTATTTGCTTGCCTCTCAAGAAGATTGATGTAGTACTGGGCATGGATTGGTTGTCGGCCAACTCAGTATACATTGGTTGCAAGGAGAAGGTTATCTTTATTCTTGCAGAAGAGACTGCTCCTATTGATGAGATTGGGAATCTAATCGAAGGTACAATTAACCTGATTAGTTGTCTCTATGTTCAGGAGAGATCTTTTCTTTTAGCTCTCACCGCAGAATCTGAAACCAAGAAAGATATATCAAATATTCTTGTCATTTGTGAGTTTCCAGATGTGTTTCCGGAGGATGTCACTTCTCTTCCTCCAGAAAGGGAAGTGGAATTCTTTATCGATCTTGTTCCTGGAACAACTCCAGTTTCTATTGCTCCATATCGAATGTCTCCTGCAGAGTTGAGATAATTGAAGAGTCAGTTGGAGGAGTTGATAGCAAAACATTTTATTAGACCAAGTGTCTCTCCTTGGGGTGCTCCGATGTTATTGGTCAAGAAGAAGGATGGTAGTATGCGCTTGTGCATTGATTATCGACAACTCAACAAAGTGACCATAAAGAATAAGTATCCTTTACCACGTATTGATAACCTCCTGGATCAGTTGAAAGGAGTCTGTGTGTTCTTGAAGATTGATCTCAGGTCGGGATATCATCAAATTCGAGTGAAGAATTCCGATGTATCAAAGACCGCATTCAGAACGCGGTATGGCAACTATGAATTCTTGGTTATGCCGTTTGGAGTGACCAATGCCTTTGCTGTCTTTATGGACTACATGAACCGTGTGTTCCAACTATATTTGGACCGGTTTGTGGTGATATTCATAGACGACATTTTGATATATTCTAAGACGGTGGATGAGCATATGGAACACCTGAGGATTGTGTTGTCAGTTCTTCGAGAGAAACAATTATTTGCAAAGTTGAGTAAGTGTGAATTCTGGATGTCCGAAGTGAAGTTCCTTGGACATGTCATTTCTAGTGGCGGTGTGGTTGTGGATCCGTCAAAGGTAGAAGCAGTGATTAATTGGGAAAGACCTAAGAATGCAAGTGAAGTTCGGAGTTTCCTTGGATTAACAGGTTACTATCGGCGGTTCATTATGGGATTCTCAAAGCTAGCTCTACCTATGACCCGACTTACGAGGAAGGAAGTTTCTTTTGAGTGGAATTCCGATTGTGAATGGAGTTTCCAAAGGTTGAAGAAGAAGTTAACTACTGCTCCGGTTATTGATAATTGCATATCCAGATAAATCTTATGAAGTTTTCTATGATGCATCAAAGAAAGGATTAGGTGGTGTCTTAATGCAAGAAGGTCGAGTTGTGGCTTATGCATGTAGACAACTAAGATCTCATGAATATAATTATCCTACTCATGACCTTGAACTTGCGGCTATTAATGATCACAAGAGCTTAAAGTACCTTTTTGACCAGAAAGAACTGAATATGCGTCAGAGGAGGTGGATGGAGTATTTGAAAGACTTTGATTTTGATTTGAGGTATCATTCGGGAAAGGCTAATAAGGTTGCAGATGCCTTGAGCAGAAAGGAGTTTCATGTAGCGAAGTTGATGATGATGGAATTCAATTTGATGGAAGAATTTAGGAATCTCAATTTGCAGTTTGTGTGGGCACCTACGGGTGTGTTGATTAGTAATCTCAATGTTGAGAATGTTTTGTGAGAAATAATCTGGCAAGCTCAATATGGTGATATGGAGTTGCAAGCTCAAGAGACATTGAAGAAACATTTCAGGTGGCCAGGTATGAAAAGAGATATTGCTAGTTATGTGGAACAATGTGGTATATGTCAACAGGTGAAGACTGAACACCAAAGGCCTGGTGGAATGCTGCAACCGTTGGATGTTCCTATATGGAAATGGGACAGCATATCCATGGACTTTGTTGTTGGACTGCCTCGTACTTTAGGTGGTCATGATTCCATTTGGGTGATAGTGGACCGTTTGACAAAGTCTGCACATTTCCTACCAGTGAAATCTACTCACAAAGCTCCTCATCTAGCCCAACTCTTTGTAGCAGAGATTGTAAGATTGCATGGTATACCGTCTAGCATTGTGTCAGATAGAGATCCGAAGTTCACTTCATATTTTTGGAGAGCTTTTCACCGAGAGATGGGGTCGGAACTGAATTTGAGTACTTCGAACCATCCTCAGACGGACAGACAAACAGAGAGAACCATTCAGACAATTGAGGACATGTTGAGGGCTTGTATTTTGGAAAGTGGTGGAAGTTGGAAGGACCATCTACCGTTGATCGAGTTTGCGTATAATAATAGTTACCACTCGAGTATCGGTATGGCACCATATGAGGCACTTTATGGGAGGAGGTGTCGTTCCCCATTGTGTTGGTCGGAAGTTGGTGAAAGAGGGAATCTTGGACCGAAAATAATACAAGAAACAACAGAAAAGATTAAGGAAATCCGAGAGAAGATGAAAAAGGCTCAAGATCTTCAGAAAAGTTATGCGGACAAGAGACAAAGACCTTTGAGATTTGATGCGGGTGATCATGTGTACTTGAAGGTGACTCTGAAACTTAGGTTGAAGGGACCATTTAAGGTTCAGAAACTTAGTCCAAGTCATGTGGGACCTTATCAGATCATGAAACGGGTAGGTGAAGTGGCGTATCAGTTGGCATTACCTCCTTCATTATCCGGGCTGCATGATGTTTTCCATGTATCTCAGCTTCGGAAGTTCGCACCGGATTCATTTCATCCTATCCTTTCCGATGCCGTGGAGATAGAGCCCGACCTTTCTTTCCAACCTCACCCAGCTCAAATCTTGGATTATGCTAGCAAGTCATTAAGGAATAAGGAGATACCGCTTGTGAAGGTGTTGTGGGAAGAATCCCGCCTGGAGGAAGCCACTTGGGAGCTTGAAGCGGAGATACGAGAGTCATATCAACATATTTTCTGGTAAGTTTTCGAATTCGAGGACGAATTCTCATTTAAGGGGGGGGGGGAGAATGTAACAACCCACTATTGTTTGTTTATTTATTAAATGGAAAAAATAAAATAAATAAACAAAAGAATGTAGTAACTAAGTTAGTTGGATTATGTTTAATATATTCCATGAACGCCTCATTGGATAGTTAAGGGACTTCAAATTGTGGTGATACCCTTGGTTGTATTTGCACCTAAACGTGAGGCATAACCCCGGATTCTAGGTGAATTCGTTTATAATGCATGTACCTTGTAGAACCGAGCAAACCCTTAAGATAGGGAGGCTCACTGAGATTTAGTAATCTCACCCCATTTCAATTATTGTTTTTCAGGATCTTCGAGACAGGACAAGGGCAAGAGTAAGGCGACTTAGTCTTGCAATGATGTTTGATGGCGACGACCTGTTTCTTTTCTTTATTCCTTCATCTTCAGTACCTTATGTTTGAGTTTATGTACTCTCTTTTGGAACTCATGAATTAGTACTTGATACTTATGTATTCGGCCATGACTGTTTCAGCTTGTTTTGTACTCATTGTACTAACATTATAATATCCGTTGCGTATTTATGTATGATTTCACTACCATTAATGGCATGCACTTATTATCCTAGGCAATGATATGTGTGGGGTGTTACATATAAATAAGGTAATGATCGACATAAAATTAAAATAAATTTAAAGGATAGAAAATCAAAGTTTAATAATATAATTTTGTTGATATATTAATTGAATTAGAAATGCGATTAATATAAAAAATTTAATTTCTCCCTTACTTCACTCATATAAAATATATATATATATATAAATAATAATAGTTAATTTACGTATATTATATTAAACAATTCAAAAACAAATATAAATATAGTATGACTGAACAAAGGTACCTATAAATAAGGTAATCATCGACATAAAATTAAAATAAATTTAAAGGATAGAAAATCAAAGTTTAATCATATAATTTTGTTGATATATTAATTGAATTAGAAATATGATTAATATAAATTTTTTAATTTTTCCCTTACTAGTTAATTTTCGTATATTATATTGAACAATTCAAAAACAAATATAAATATAGTATGATAGAACAAAGGTACCTATAAATAAGGTAATGATCGACATAAAATTAAAATAAATTTAAAGGATAGAAAATCAAAGTTTAATAATATAATTTTGTTGATATGTTAATTGAGTTAGAAATATGATTACTAATTTCTCCCTTACTTCACTCATATAAAATATATAGATATAAATAATAATAATAGTTAATTTTCTTATATTGTATTAAACAAATCAAAAACAAATATAAATATAGTATGATAGAACAAGGTACCTATAAATAAGGTAATGATCCACATAAAATTAAAATAAATTTAAAGGATTGAAAGTCAAAGTTTAATAATATAATTTTGTTGATATATTAATTGAATTAGAAATATGATTAATATAAATTTTTTAATTTCTCCCTTACTTCACTCATATAAAATATATAGATATAAATAATAATAGTTAATTTTCGTATACTATATTAAACAATTCAAAAACAAATATAAATATAGTATGACAGAACAAAGGTACCTATAAATAAGGTAATTATGGACATAAAATTAAAATAAATTTAAAGGATAGAAAATCAAAGTTTAATAATATAATTTTGTTGATATATTAATTGAATTAGAAATATGATTAATATAATTTTTTTAATTTCTCCCTTACTTCACTCAAAGTGAATTTCACCTTTCCTCTCATATCCCATCCCCACTTACAAACCAATTTTAATTTTCCTGTCACTCATACATCAACTTCAAAATCCCTTTCATTCACAATTCAATTGCTATCTAATAATATTAGTAGATTTTAGAAAACCAATATTACCCATCGTGTTTTCAAGTTCAATTTTCTAACCTCATGAGCCTAATAATCCCTAAGAACGAGAGAAAATCAATTTCCTCTCTCAGAAGGTGACTATCCATTCAAACGACAGAAAACCAATTTTCTCTTAGAATGCAAGAATCTCTACAAACGCAACTCTCACAGTCATGCTATATTCTCCCTCTATTTGGATTGTCAATTTCTTGCTCTAATTATGGTTATCATTTTCAATAAGTTCTAATTATTATTTTTATTTGTAATATTCCATATCCTTTTAAGTGCTACATTTTATATATACTCTATAACTTTTTAGTTTGGACAAATAGAATAATTAATGAACTTAGATGAACTTAATTCTTAATCAATTCGATAGATTTTTATTAATTGATAAAAGAAATGATAGATTAGTAACATTGTTAAATGGTACAATGTTATTAGGGAACAAAAATATCTTTTAAGATATTTCTCTTCACTCTCTCTTACCATTCCTATGTTATTTTGCTAGTAAGAAAATAAGAGAAGAAATAAGAAAAGGAAAGTAGATAAAGAAAAAAACAAGAGAAGAAAAGAGAAAGAGTTGAGAAAAGAAGAGGAAAAGAGGAAAAGTTTGGAAAGAAGAAAAAGCTTGGATCAAAAAGCCAAAATCATATCAATTCATCATCATCTTCTTCTCATGAAGTGGGTTCTAGTTTAGTTATAGCTTTGGAAGAATTTTTGTATGCAATTGGGAATTAGGTTTTTGTGAAATTAATAATTATCATTATGTAATGTATACATTCTTGTTTTGGTGTGTGATTATTTATCTTAATTTATTATCTTTGCAATGAAAGAAATACATAGAGTAAAAAAAGCAGCCATTTAAATTTTGTAAAATAAATAACCTTACTACACATTTAAGCAAGTTACTTGTAACAATCATTCCTTACATATTTAAGAAAATTATTTTGTATAAATCATTCTTTAATACGAGTGAAGTCAGTACATGAGAACATATAGCTAGGAGATAGAAATTTAGCCTTAAGGAGGCTCAGGTGAATCCAATATCATCCATTAGTATTGTGATAATGTGACTTTGAGGAGGATTAGAAAGTATTATGTCTTGCTGCGGCGATGATGCAAGTCCAATCATAGTTTGTGGTAATGGTTCAGGAATTGACGAGAGATTAGATTCCATCTTTTCAGTTGCATTAGTCCTTTCATTCATTGATGATGAGTTTGCTTCCTTCATCAAACTGTTCTCTGTAGTTATTATTTTAAAAAATATTGTAGATAAACTACTTTTATTTTTAATCCCATACATTTCATAATTTATTTAATATTTAAACTTAAAATAGTCAATGTCTCTCTCTCTCCTACAAATTTTGAGCATAGCACATCATAACAATACGAACATCATATTCATATGAAGTGAAGAATTTCAATGATGTGTTCAAAAATTCTTCGAGTCAAAGGTTTCTGAGTGTTGCCATTAACTCCTGCTTCAAGAAACATTTCTGAATTATGATCACTAAAGTTTGATAACATGCCCACTATTTTGCTCTGTATCCCAATGCACGCATATCCATCACAAACTAAATAAAATACAATAACAAAAACATTTTAGTTATAGATATAATAACAATTAATCTCAGATTTAGAAAAGAAGAAAGAAATTGTCTATACCTGAGGTTCACTTACAATGAACAAATCAAAGTAAATAAAAATTATGATGTCAAAAGTTGCATTGCTTCTTGAGCACTATTTGTAGGTTCTGCTCGAATGCATATGCCTGTTGATTCAAGTATATGAACGTTAATAAAACATAAGAAATAAAAAAATGTAAATATATGCAACTAGAAATTAGTTTTTGCTAGGATCAAGTCAAGTATTAGTGCAAGAATCCAGCAAATACCTAGCAAATAGAGAAGAAAAATAAAAATTTCTAATGACAAACATTTGACCTCATAAAAACTCCATAACAGAAACTTCAAAATTCCAATGACAGAAAACAATTACTAACATTTAACCAAGGAAATTACGGTCGTTGAAACGAAAAAAAATTCTCTGCCGAAAGACCAATCAGATTGCATGGTAGAGATGTCCATGAATGAACAAACTTCATCTTCAACCGTTAGAATGGAGCTGCATAATTTAGAACAATATTTAGTAGATATTAGAAGATCTTATATGAATGAAATTAACTAGTTGGAGGAATCAGATCTAAAGAAGTAGTGCAAATGCGTACCTGTATTTAAATCAAAGTCATGATAACATTTGTTTCCTTTGATTCAAGTTGAGTTGGTATTAAAAGTGAAAGGTTCCAACAGCTATTGCAAAAAGTAGTAGTGAAGGAGGGGCTTTTGTAGTTTCTTAACAATAGCGTGGATGATTTTTTTAATATAAGTTTTATGAAATAAATTATGTTATTTTATTTTCTTCTTTTGATTGTGCTTCAGGTTGCAGAGAAATGTTTTGGTTAAAAAAGTGCAGAAAACTAAACAAAAATGAAATCAAATAAAAAAAGGATAAAATGCTGTAAGATGTTGGAAGGAAGTTTGGTTAGATGGAAAAGTTGTTTAAGTATTTGAGACAGGATAGTAAATTTTTGAGAAAAGGATGGTTAGCTGTATTTTTGAGTGTTTAAAAATTTTTATTTGATTTAAGCTTCAGGACGTCATCTCTATTTATACTAGTGACATTCTTTAATCAACGACTAGGATTTTGCCACCTCAAACTTAATCTAATGGCAATAAATCACTTTCTAGAATTTCTCTATTATTCAACAAAAATATTAATTCATCCTTTTCTTCTAGATTAGCCTTCTAGAAGTTGGACCTACACCAAATATTTGGGCTTAAAATTCCAATGGCTAAAAAACTAACAAATCCAAAATCAGTTTACACCCTCCTTAAACTTGATTTTGCTATTCCAAGTAAATATCTTAACTTGATAAATTTTATTACAAATAATATATTTTATAACAAACTTTCAGCTCAATTAATTAAAAACCGAGGTCAAATGCCTTGGAACGCGTCATTTTAATTTTTTAAAAATTAAATCTTATCCCTTAGTTTTAATCTAAACTAACGGAAGTTGTAGTTTACGGTTTGAGCTTCCATTTTTAACTCCTGTAATTTCGTATTTTATTTAGAACCAAAATGGCACCCTTATTTTATTTAATTTTTTAAATTAAAATATAAATCGTCCATTCTCTCTGTTGTTTAATCAACTTTTTTTTTAGAAAGCAAGGAATACTAAAAATGGAGAACTAAGGGTTCTCCAACCCAAGTACAAAGGAAGGCGAGAAAGCCGACAAGAAAATTACATACCAATTACAATTACGAGAGGAAAAAAATCGGTTCCTTTACAAAACTCGTAAAACGTATAATTGGGACGGGTAATATTCCCACAAAAGATCACTTCCACACCAAAAGTTTAATGTTCCAAACGGTATTGTTAACGTTCCAAGAATCCTTCCGGAAACACACACTGTTCCTCACCAACCAAATGGCCCAAGTAGTAGCAAGCCACACAACACCCAACTTCCTATCTTTCACCATATTCACACCAAAAAATGAGTGCCACTCCATAAAATGCGAAAAACACTCCTCAAAAAAGTTATTTCCTTTACCAACCCAAAACGCTATTTCACTCCAAATCTTCTTCACCACCCCCACAACTAAAAAAGAGATGATCCATATTTTCCGTATAATTACCATAAAATGTACACAAACTCCTCTAGAGCGAAAATAATACCTCTAATCACCAACAAGTCCTTTGTAGGAAGTCTCTTGCGAAAAAATCTCCAACCAAAAACTTTTATCTTAAACGAAACCTCCAACTTCCAAATCAAACTAAACACACCGTCATGAACATTAGGAGGGCCAAAAGGAACCCGAAACGAATCATAGAACTCGTAGCACGATGCCACCGAAAAAACCTTCTTCAAACAACCACTCCACATCACCGAATCTTTGCCCTCTTTCCACCCATTAAACACTTCCACCCTACGATTCAAACTCTCCATCTCTTCCGAAATCTCGGCACACCTAAAATAAACTCGAAAATACCAAAAATACTCCATTTCCAAACACCATCCAACCAACCCCCCATCGCCGCAACGGGGACTTTTTTAAAAAAGACAACTCAAATAATACCGGAAAGGCTTCTCTCAAAGGAATGTCAACAAGCCACTTAGATTCCCAAAAAGGAGTATTAATAATCCGTTATGTATAACAAAATTAGACCTTTCAACAATAGAATCCAAAGCAAAAGACAAACTAACCTTTAATAAATCTTTCCGCCAAAAAGAACAAGAGGGAGATACTTTAGCATCCTTGTCGCCGCAAAACACAATAGAAGATAAATCACCGTAACGCGCCTTCAAAACCTCGAGCCACAAAGAATCTTTCCCTTGAAGAATGCGCCATCTCCACTTGTTAAGGAGAGCCAAATTAAACAAGGAAATATTTTTGACTCCCAAACCTCCCTTGTCAACCGGTAAAGTAACATCCTCCCACCTCACCCAATGAATACTCCTCTTTTCCTCCACTCCACCCCACAAAAATTTGCTTTTAATGGAATTCAACCGTCTCACCACTTTATTTGGCACTTTATAAAAAGACATGGTAAAAATTGCTAAAGAACTAAGAACGGACTTTAAAAGGGTAATTCTACCTCCAAAATTCAAGAAACGGTTCGTCAATCCTTCTAACCGGTGTTTCATCTTTAACACAAGTGGCTTCCAAGTGTCCTCCTTTCTCGGATTAAAACCAATGGGAATTCCAAGAAAATAAAAATCGCTCTCCTCCACCTTACAAGAAAGAAAATAAGACGCCGCTTCCATAAAACTACCATTAGTATTAATGCCAATCAACTTACTTTTATGATAATTAATCCCTAGCCCCGGAACAATCTCAAAAGCCCTAAGTGCCGCTTTTATGGCCCACACATGTTTCCAATTTCCTTCTCTCACAATTAAAGTATCATCCGCAAATTGAAGCACATCCTTCGGACAAGACTCCTTAATAACGAATCTTTGAAACTCTCCCACTTCAATGAAATGTCTAATCAAACCCGTAAGTCTTCCGCTACTATGACAAAAAGAAAATGAGAAAGGGGGTCTCTTTGTCTCAAACCTCTTGAAACATCAAGATCCTTCGTGGGGCTCCCGTTAACTAACACCGACATAAGTCATCGAACCCGATCGGCTTGGACGAGTATAGGCCTATTTGCTTGGTGAGTTGCACGTATAAGGTGGTGGCGAAGCTTTTGGCGGGGAGGTTAAAAATAGTGCTTAATTCCATCATTTCCTCTTGTCAAAGTGCTTTTGTTCCCGGTAGGCAACTTCTTGATGGTGTTTTAGTAGCTAATGAAGTGGTGGATTATGCTAGAAAAGAGGGCAAAAGGTGTATTCTTTTTAAAGTGGATTTCGAGAAAGCTTATGATAAAGTAAGTTGGAGCTTTTTGAAATATATGCTAAAAAGGATGGGTTTTGGGGAGAAGTGGATGAAGTGGATGGAAACTTTGGTGTTTGTTGTTTAATCAACTGATCGAGATATAAACTCCAAACAATATTATATCTCAACATCAGAATGCTAACTGCTATTCACTTTTGTTAACTCTATAACTTGTTAGTTTGGACAAGTAGAATAATTAATGAACTTAGATGAACTTAATTCTTAATCAATTCGATAGATTTTTATTAATTGATAAAAGAAAGGATAGATTAGTAACATTTTTAAATGGTACAATGTAATTAGGGAACGAAAATATCTTTTAAGATATTTCTCTTCACTCTCTCTTACGATTCCTATGTTATTTTGTTAGTAAGGAAATAAGAGAAGGAAATAAGAAAAGGAAAGAAGAGAAAGAAAGAAACAAGAGAAGAAAAGAGAAAGAGTAGAGAAAAGAAGAGGAAAAGAGGAAAAAGCTTGGATCAAAAAGCCAAAATCATATCAATTCATCATCATCTTCTTCTCATGAAGTGGGTTCTAGTTTAGTTATAGCTTTGGAAGAATTTTTGTATGAAATTGGGAATTAGGTTTTTGTGAAATTAATAATTATCATTATGTAATGTATACATTCTTGTTTTGGTGTGTGATTATTTATCTTAATTTATTATCTTTGCAATGAAAGAAATACATAGAGTAAAAAAGCAGCCATTTAAATTTTGTAATATAAATAACCTTAGTACACATTTAAGCAAGTTACTTGAAACAATCATTCCTTACATATTTAAGAAAATTATTTTGTATAAATCATTCCTTAGTACACGTGAAGTCAGTACATGTGAACATATAACTAGGAGATAGAAATTTAGCCTTAGGGAGGCTCAGGTGAATCCAATATCATCCATTAGTATTGCGATAATGTGACTTTGAGGAGGATTAGAAAGTATTATGTCTTGCTGCGGCGATGATGCAGGTCCAGTCACAGTTTTTGGTAATGGTTAAAGAATTGACGAGAGACTAGATTCCGTCATTTCAGTAACATTAGCCCTTTTATTCACTGACGATGAGTTTGCGTCCTTTCATCACACTGTTCTCTGTAGATATTATTTTTCAAAATATTGTAGATAAACTACTTTAATTTTCATCCCATACATTTCATAATTTATTTAATATTTAAACTCAAAATAGTCAAAGGTTTCTGAGTGTTGCCATTAACTCCTGCTTCAAGAAACATTTGTGAATTATGATCACTAAAGTTTGATAACATGCCATTGCCCACTATTTTGCTCTGTATCCCAATGCACCTATTAATATCCATCACAAACTAAATAAAATACAATAACAAAAACATTTTAGTGATAGATATAATAACAATTTATCTCAGATTTAGAAAAGAAGAAAGAAATTGTCTATACCTGAGGTTCACTTACCATGAAGAAATCAAAGTAAATAAAAATTATGATGTCAAAGGTTGCATTGCTTCTTGAGCACTATTTGTAGGTTTTGTTCGAATGCATATGCCTGTTGATTCAAGTTTATGAACGTTAATAAAACATATGAAATTAAAAAATGTAGATATATGCAACTAGAAATTAGTTTTTGCTAGGGCTGAATAAATACACAAATTGAACCTAAAATCCAACCACTTTAATACGATCAAATCTAACGTAAGTGCAATAATCTAGCTACTTAAATGGGATCAAATCAAGTATATGTGCAAGAATCCAGCAAATACCTAGCAAATAGAGAAGAAAAATAAAAATTTCTAATGACAAACATTTGACCTCATCAAAACTCCATAACAGAAACTTCAAAATTCCAAATTCCAATGACAGAAAACAATTACTAACATTTAACCAAAGAAATTACGGTCGTTGAAACGGGAAAAAATATCTCAGACGAAAGACCAATCAAATTGCATGATGGAGATGCCGCTGAATGAACAAACTTCATCTTCAACGGTTAGAATGAAGCTGCATAATTTAGAATAATATTTAGTAAAAATTAGAAGATCACATATGAATGAAATTAAATAGATGGAGGAATCAGATCTATAGAAGTAGTGCAAATGCATACCTGTATTTAAATCAAACTCATCATAGCATTTTGCTCCATTGATTTAAGTTGAGTTGGTATTAATAGTGAAAGGTTCCAACAGCTGTTGCAAAAAGTAGTAGTGAAGGAGGGGCTTTTGTAGTTTCTTAACAATAACGTGTATGATTTTATTTTATTTTTATATAATTTTTATGAAATAAATTATGTTATTTTATTTTCTTCTTTTGATTGTGCTTCAGGTTGCAGAAAAATGTTTTGGTTAAAAAAATGCAGAAAACTAGACAAAAATGAAATCTAATAAAAAAGGATAAACAACTGTAAGATGTTGGAAGGAAGTTTGGTTAGATGGAAAAGTTGTTTAAGTATTTGAGACAGGATATGAACTTTTTGAGAAAAGCAAGGTTAGTGGTAGTATTGAGTGTTTATAATTTTTTATTTGACTTAAGCTCTAGGACATCTCTATTTATACTAGTGACATTTTTAAATCAACCATTAAGATTTTGCCACCACAAATTTAATCTAATAGCAGTAAATCACTTTCTAGAATTTTCTCTATTATTCAACAAAAATATTAGCTTATCCTTTTTCTTCTAGATTAGGTTTCTAGAAGTTGGACCTACTACACCAAATATTCGGGCTTAAAATTCTTAAGGCAAAAAATCTAACAAATCCAAAATCAATTTATATATTCAACACCCTCCTTAAATTTGATTTTGCTATTCCATGTAAATATCTTAACTTGATAAATATTACTATAAATAATATATTTTATGACAAACTTTTAGCTCAATCAATTAAAAACCGAGGTTAAATGCCTTGGAACGCGCTATTTTAATTTTTTTAAAAATTAAATCTTATCCCTTATTTTTAATCTAAACCGACGGAAAATGTAGTTTACTGTTTGAGCTTCGATTTTCATCTCCTATAATTTCGTATTTTATTTAAAACTAAAATGTCACCTTTATTTTATTTTATTTTTTAAATAATAATATAAATCGACTATTCTCTCAGTTGTTTAATCAACTGACCGAGATATGAATTCCAAACAATATTATATTTCAACATCAGAATGTTAACTCTCATTCACTTTTGTTAACTCCTCTAAACTTTTTTCTCCCCAACAAATGAACGAAAGCCCAACTCTTCATCTTCTCCATCTAACGAAAGAAACATCATTATTCATCTTTTCTACCTAACGAACCGAAACATCATTTTTCATGTTTTCCAAGTCAAAATGACTGATTGTAGGGACGCACGTTGAATATAAAGTGATTTGCTAACGCGCGCGGATAAAAAACGAGTAATTTTTAAAAGACCGTAGATAGCGACAATGACTCGAATATCGTTCTCAAGGAGTCTTGTAATAATCAACCATTCAAAATCGATTTAGGGGGGTTTGGTTTAGAATCGAATTATAAAATATAGCCATTAAGCGATTAAAATAAGTGATTAATAAATTAAGCTAATCTACTATTTTCGGTTCCGACTTATCACACGTTTCTACCTTACCAATATCGTAAGCGGCTTGATCTCTATTCGATTTCTATATCAATTGACAAGTGCAAAAGACATAAACTAGATTGACACTCCTATATTCTGAATTAAGCAAACAGATTAACCCTCGTGAATTAAGCAAACACGAATTAACGTCAAAGCGACTTAACAACGAATAAAAGTTAGGGATGCAATCATACGAATTTAATCAAGACAATTCCATGTAATAACAGATTAAGCAAATGCAATTCGTAGAATAGCATTGAAAGAGAAAGGAATTAAATTGATAAAGTATAAACCTCCAAGCGTTGGAAACGCGATTACAGCAAATTGACTCTTGGGAAATTAGTTCTCCATTGCAAAAGCGTACAAGCCAAAATTTTAATCGTGAAAAGAAGGTAATTAACCTACTGTAGCGGCTACCAGCCCTTATAAAACAAAACAAGGTTTTCACTAAAAATCCGAACCGAGTTGAAAACATAACCCAGACCCATAAAATAATGACCCAAAAACAAATTATTATAATGACTGAAACTTCAACGAAATTCTGGGAACTATGCACTCCAAGTTTGCCTTTGACTCCAACATGAAAGTCGTAGCTCTTTCTCTTACCTTTCCAGAGAATACTAGAACACGTTGATCTGCAAATTTCACGGATGATTTAAGTGTAGAGGAAATTCACATCAGTGGAATCTACGGATTCCTGGAGGAACACAAAAAGAAGGACACTTGGAGAATGTTGAGGGACTTAAAACCTAGTGATGGTATGTGGTTATGTTTTGGCGACTTTAATGATATGGCCAGTTCCTGCGACAAATGAGGAGGGATCCCAAGATCCGAGAACCAGCTATCTTGGGGGAGGAGCGCTATTGCAGACTGTGATCTCATTGACATTGGCTTCGAGGGCCACCCTTTCACGTGGTCTAATGGCAGAGTCGATAATGATAACATCCAGTGTCGGATTGATAGAGACTGGGCAAATGCTTTATCCCTAAACAAATTCTCCCCTTTGAGAACCAGACACTTGCCTAGAAGAACCTCAGATCATGCTGTAATTTCTATTGAGCTGGATTCTAAAGCGCACCCACAGCGAAAGAAGAGTGCCTTTGTTTTTAGTTTTGAAGAAGTGTGGACAAAAGACAATCGCTGTGAAGAAGCTATTCGCAGGTCTTGGGCTTCCAACACGGATGTGGCAAGGAAGATCCTGAACTTGTCTTCTCTAAGTAGCCTTTTTGTAAAATACAGGAAGAGCAATTTAAGGCAGGAGATTGTTAAAATTGAAAAAGCTATCAAAAGTTTGGATTTGAGTGTGTCCTCGGCTGAGAATATCTTGAATCTGCGTTCTCTGAACAATCAGCTTGATGATATTTTGGCTGCTGAAGAAATTATTTGGAGGCAGCGCAGCAGGGCCGTTTGGTTGAAGAACGGTGACAAAAACACGAAATTCTTTCACGGAAAGGCGTCCCAACGAAAAAAGACCAACACTATCACAAAGATTCAAGACCCTAATGGCTTTTGGTGGAGAAAGGAGGAAGACATTGAAAGAATTTTCCTCTCTTATTTTGGTGACATCTTCTCCTCGTCTGGCTCGATTGGCGCGGATCATCTCTGCGAAGTTGTCAAAAACAAAATTACAGATGAGTTCAAGGATTGGTGCAATCTGAGTTTTACTTCTGAGGATGTGAAATCTGCTCTATCTCAGATGGCTCCGCTCAAAGCCCCAGGCCCTGACGGCATACCCTCCTTTTTCTACCAGAAGTATTGGCACATCGTAGGAAAATACATTAAATCCCTTGCCCTGGATATCCTCAACAAAGGCACCAACCCTGAGGCCTTAAATAAAACCTTCATCTACCTCATCCCAAAGTGCAATTCCCCTCGATCTCCCAAGGATTTCAGGCCCATAAGCCTCTGCAACGTCACTATGAAGTTGGTTACTAAATGTCTTGCTAACCGCATAAAACCTCTGCTGCCCTCGATTATCGATGAGGAACAAAGTGCCTTCGTTCATGGACGTTTGATCACGGACAATGGACTCATTGCCATGGAGTGTTTCCACTGGTTGAAGAAGAAAACTAAAGGAAAGCGTGGCACCATGGCTATAAAGCTTGATATGTCAAAAGCCTTCGACAGAATAGAATGGGTTTTCGTGGAAACTATGCTCTCTGCCATGGGCTTTCCGGAAACCTTTGTGTCTACTATCATGCGGTGTGTTTCCACGGTCTCCTACCAGGTGCTTATCAATGGCCAACCGTCCCGGAGTTTCTGCCCAAGTAAAGGACTTCGTCGGGGAGACCCTTTGTCACCCTACCTCTTTATATCATGTGCAATTAATTTTATGTGAAGCTTTTAAATCTACACCATACAATTTGATTTAATGGTTGTCAATCAATGCTCTCATATCTCACATTAATTACTCCTCTCATTTTATATATATATATATATATATATATATATATATATATATATATATATATATATATTTGGTAGACAAGATCCAAGTATCATGCTCACAATGATGACTATATCCCAATAGGAAAACTAATGATGCTAGGACAATAATTACATGATAACCTTTTTGAACTAACTTTGATATGGAAAATCAGTTGGTTGTTATTGTTGAAGGTCATGTTGATTTTGAAGAAAGGATAACTCAAGGCTTTGATCTTTTAAGTGTTGTTTCTTGAAAGGAATGAGATGGATTCTTTGATATGTTCTATGGCCCTACTTACCCTAATCTGGTCAAAGAATTTTGGGTGAATGCATCTGTCCAAGATCTAAATCTACAGAAAGCCATTATTTCCAAAGTATTTGGAGTCCCTATCACCATCACCCCAATTACTATTGCAAATGCAATAAATTGCGAGTATGACAATGTTATTGATAAGATGTTTTGGGAACACTATTTTCCTTTTAGAACTATTTTTAATAATTTGTTTGACCTATCTAAAGCTTCTAATAGTAAACCTTTGGCACTAGTTTGATATCAAATTATGGCCTCAAACCTTCTGCCAAAGAACAAGAATATAGACTCTCTAGATATTAATGAAAGGACTTTTCAGTTTCTTTTTAACAACTCAGATGTAAAGATCAACCTTTCCTATGTTATGGTTGAATATCTGAAGAAGATTATCCTATCCTTTTATGAAGGAAAGTCCTTGTTCATTCCTTATGGAAAAGTTCTTTCTAAACTCTTCATGCAACAAGGAGTAGTGAAAACTATGGTTGATGTTACTTCACAAACCTGGGGTGATAAGCTGGAGTTACCAAAAATCCTTAAAGCCTCTAATAATGACCTCTTTAAGGTCAAGATGGTCTCTCTGGATTAATTTTCCTTATATTATGTTCAGTTATTTGTTTGTTTTTTCTGTGTTCTATCTTTTTACTATTTTAAATCTTCTATTTTGGCTTAAACTGGTTGGTTGTTAAGCATATTCTACTAACATGATGGATTTATCAAAGTGAGTTAAGGGAAAACAAGCAT
Organism: Vicia villosa; assembly: GCF_029867415.1. NCBI lineage: Eukaryota > Viridiplantae > Streptophyta > Magnoliopsida > Fabales > Fabaceae > Vicia > Vicia villosa. The sequence goes on from NW_026705238.1 coordinate 218,806, forward strand.
AAAATAAAAAGTACTATCATCCTTTGAGGAGGATAATACATGTTTTAGATCTTGAGGCTATTATAAAGTGAGCTCAAAGGAATCTAGGAACTATCTGTGAAACTTTCTGGCTTTTTCATTAACTCATCCAAATAAGCCAACCAGTCCTCATCAGCCTCACCTTATGGTGAATCTTACTTATTCTTGAGCTTCCTCATTGTTGCCTATGAGGTTCTGCCTCGAGTAGTGACTCCAGCAGAAGTGCCAGCTCCTTCAGGAGTCGAGGGGTTTTGTGCTCTTATAGCTTTCTCGGCTTTATATTTTTCCTCTTTGGCTTGTTTTCTTATCAGTTGGTTGATCTCTTTCTCGAAGTCTCTTTTCTTAGCCTTGAACGATTTTTGTTTGCCCATCTTGCTGAAAAATGAAGACCTGAAAGAGAAATGTGATATGATTGAGTTAGGCCCAACCACATTTCTTAACATGGTATAAGAGTCTAGTTTTCCGTAGTTAGTGGTCTTGACTCTGTAACCATTTTCTCCAAATCTTGAATAGCTTTCTCAAGAATTCTAGATTCTGGCCTCACACCGGAACCAGCTTTTTTTGAGTATGTTTTTAGATTTTGGTGCTTGCATCACAGATTTTCCCTCGGACAAGCTTAGATCTGGCAGTTCATTGATGCCATCTTTTTCTTTGGATCTACCAGTATTTTCTAAATCATCAACACTACTTGGGAATCCTCCAAGTAGGGATTTAGAAGGTACAAAATTTTTTTTCTTGGTGCTTCTGATGAGATGTATCATGCACTCCACTTGCATCTTTATGTTTACCCAATTTGTTCTTAGATTAAAGTAACATCTTCTGCTTATTAGCATCTTTGGCTTCTACCACAGAAGAGACATCATTATTTGATACTTTCAAAGAGGCAGAATTGGCCTAATATCAGCCGGTTCCTTTTACAAAGTAATTCTAGAGACCTCCAATTGATATTTGAGATTTCAAGTCTGCATAATGTTCACTAGGTACAACCAAATTCTGTGAAGAGTTAAGTGTATTCTTCACGGGTGGTGGCGCAATCTTTCCTGCATCTATCTTGCCCACTTTTACATGCTTATTTGATAAGCATTTCATTTCATCATGTTTCTCGCCTTCTAATTCTCCGTAAACACTCCATCTCGCTGCAAACCGCTTCCGTGGGGGACGATAACTCCAATCTCGACACGGACGCCGCTAGTGATTCCTCCAAACTGCCTTCCTCGTCGTGTATTCGAATATGTTACAGTCAACTAGTCAACTCTTCCATGTTGAGCTCCGACCTGGCGAGACCACCATTGTGTCGTGGAAGAAGCTTCTCATGGACGCTAATAAGGCCAATGAGGGATCCACTTCCGCGGCTCCGGAGTAGGTTCCTAAAGTAAATCCCACGCTTGAAGCTAGAATGGCTCTTGGACAAGCTGAGAATAATGAACAAGATGCTCCCCAAACAAACCGGTTCAACACTGTAATAGAGAAGATTGCACGACATTACATGGGTAAGGATAGTGATGATGAGGATCTACCTGTAATTCCCGATGATCAGTATGATACTGAAGACTCTTTCATTGATGATGCTGAACTGGATGAATATTTTGAGGTTGACGATTCTGTAATCAAACATGAAGGTTTCTTCATAATGAGGGGGAAATGGGAACGCATAAATGAACCTCCATTACCTAATTAACCAAACTCTAATACCATGTTAACAAATGTGGTTGAGCCTAACTCAACCCTTCATTGTAGGGTTGAATTACATTGTAGGGTTGAATTAGGCCCAACCACATGTCTTAACCGAGATCCCTTGAATGCACAACCCAAAAGAAAATTAAAAAAATGAAGATATATGCTTCTAGAAATTAGATTTAACTAGGGTTAAAAAAATGCCAACTTAGCCTAAAATTCAATCACATTAATGTGATCAAATCTAACATAAACTCAATATTCCAGCCACATAAATAGGATCATATCAAGCTTAAGTGCAAGAATCAAGAAGATAAAAAATTGCAAACTCCATAAAAGTTTTAATGACAATATATCTGACCCCTACAAAACTCCATAAAAGAAACTTCAAAATTCTAATGACAGCAAAAATAATTAAATAAAATAAGATAAAACTCACCTTATTAACCAAAGAAATTACCGTCGTTGAAATAGAAAAAAAATCTCTAACAAAAAATCAATTAAATCGCATGGTAGAGATGTCGTAGAATAAGCAAACTTCATCTTAAACCGTTAGAATGAAGCTGCATAATTTAAAACAAGATTTAGTAGAAATAAGAATATCACATATGAATAATATTAAGTAGATGGAGGAATAGATTTAATGAAGTTATGCAAAAGCGTACTTGTGTTTAAATCAAAATCGTGATATACTTTGTCTCCATTGATTCAAGTTTTGTTAGTATTAACAATGAAAGATACTTATGGCTATTGCAAAATGGTTGAAGTTGAAAGGACGCATGTTGAATATAAAGCTAGGGATTGAAATTTATTAAATGGGTTTATAAATTTTAATGGATTAATGTATTTTTTGGCTCAATAATAAAAATATTAATCCATCTTAATATTTAAAAATATTTTCATGTTAAGAATACAAGATATTGGAATGAAGTTTTGAATAGGTAGAGAAAGTGTTTAACTATTTGGAAGAGGATAGATTTTTTTTGAAAAAGGGAAGCCTACTTGCATTATTGGGTGTTTTTGGCTTAATATAAACTAAAATACATTACCTCAATTAATACTAGTGGCATTCTTAAAACAACTATTAGGATTTCGCCACCACAAATTTATTCTAAGGCAATAAATCACTTTCTAGAAAAAATTCCAACTTTTATTTATTTTCTAGAGAACTCTATGGATCTCTCTAGATTAGGCTTCTAGAAGTTAGATTTAGTACAACACACATTTGGGTTTAAAATTCTAGAGACCCAAAATTTAAGAAACACAAAATCAATTTAAACAATTATTATTCCATTAAACTTATTTTTGATACGCCATGTAAATATTTTAATTTGACAAATTCTTCATGCTTAAGAGTTCATGCTTAAGAGGCTTGGAGAAAATATCAGTAGCTTGGTAATACACTTCTTTAAGTACTCTAATTGCACATTGTTGTTTGAAAAAATCTCTCTAATAAGTGATAGTGTGTGACAATGTGTTTACTTAGATTATGGAAGACTTGATTCTTTTCTAAAACTATTGTTGATTTGTTGTCCATGAATATCTTGGTCGACTCCTTTTGTGGCAAACCCAACTCCTTTAACAAGTTTCACAACCATATTCATTACAACATTTATTACTTCTAGAAACCTTGTTTAATGCAATGATTTTTTTATTCTTACAATATCTTACAAATGTTCTCTAAAATACTTCTTTGAACAATTTTTAAGGGTTATAATAATTTATCTTTATCTTTATCTTTAATAATATCTGTCAAATGTCCCGCTTAAACAATTATGGAAACAATTTTAAATTGTTACATTATTCTCAACAAAAGACTACAATTTTTAGATAATGCATAAAAATTTCAACAACAACAAAATATTAGGTGACAACTTTTCCTCTAAATATTATAAAATAGATTTAACTATATATATATATATATATATATATATATATATATATATATATATATATATATATATATATATATATATATAATTACTGTGATTAAATAATAGAAATATATTTTATCATAGAATTTTTTTTTATTAAAGAAGTTGAAATTTTAATTTTTTAATGATATTGTAGTTTAAAAATTAATTAAAATAATAGTAAAATACTATTTAAGAATAAGCTAATATATTATTATAGGAATTGTTATTTTTTATTAAAATTAATTTTGGTATATATGTTCAAAAATATAAATATTTATCCATAAAAATAAAATTATTAATATTTATTTATAAATATTATTTTTTAAATAAAAATATAAATATTAATTGGAATGGAATATTAATAATAGATATTCAATCATATAAAATATATAGATATAAATAATAATAGTTAAGTTTATGTATATTATATTAAACAATTAAAAAAAAATAGTATGATAGAACAAAGGTACCTATAAATAAGGTAATGATCGACATAAAATTAAAATAAATTTAAAGGATAGAAAATCAAAGTTTAATAATATAATTTTGTTGATATATTAATTGAATTAGAAATATGATTAATATAAAATTTTCAATTTCTCCCTTCACTCAAAGTGAATTTCACCTTTCCTCTCATATCCCATCCTCACTTACAGACTAATTTTAATTTGGACAAAACTTAGGTACAATATTTTAGGTGTGATTTTTACTATTTTCCAATAAAAATAAGACAAATATATTAACTATCATTTAGTGGGTGAAGTTAAGAGAAATTTGCATACGTGTAAGACAAAATTATACCCTTGCCATATTTTCATTAGAAAATAGTAAGAACCACACATAAAAATTGTACCTAAGTTTTGTCCTTTTAATTTTTGTGTCACTCATACATCAATTTCAAAATCCCTTTCATTCACAAATCAATTATATATCTAATAATATTAATAGATTTTAGAAAACCAATATTCTTCACGGGCAATGGCGCAATCTTTCCTGCAGCTGTCTTGCCCACTTTTACATGCTTATTGGATAAGCACTTCATTTAATCATGTTTCTCGCCTTCTAATTCTCCTTAAACACTCTTTCTCACCGCAAACCGCTTTTGTAGGAGACGATAACTCCAATCTCGACTCAGCCGCCGCTAGCGATTCCTCCAAACCGCCTTCCTCGTCGTGTATTCAAATATGTGACAATCAACTCTTCCATGTTGAGCTTCGACCTGGCGAGATCACCATTGTGTCGTGGAAGAAGCTTCTCAAGGACGCTAAAAAGGCCAATGAGGGATTCACTTCCGCGGCTCCAGAGCAGGTTCTTAAAGCAAACCCCGCGCTTGAGGCTAGAATGGCTCTTAGACAAGCTGAGAATAATGAACAAGATGTTGTAATAGAGAAGATTAAACGATTTTACATGGGTAAGGATAGTGAAGATGAGGATCTACCTGTTGTTCCTGATGATCAATAGATACAGAAGACTCTTTCATTGATGATGCTGAACTGGATGAATATTTTGAGGTTGATGATTCTGTAATCAAACATGAAGGTTTCTTTATAAATAGGGGAAATTGGAACGCATAAATGAACCTCCGACATTACCTAATTAACCAAACTCTAATGCCATGTTAAGAAATGTGGTTGAGCCTAACTCAACTCTACAGTGTAGGGTTGAATTACATATTAGGAATGAATTAGGTCCAATCACATTTTTTAACTGAGATCCCTTGAATCCACATCCCAAAAGAAAATTAAAAAGTGAAGATATATGCTTCTAGAAATTAGATTTAACTAGGGCTAAAAAAAAGATGCAAACTTAGCCTAATATTCAATCACATTAATGTGATCAAATGTAACATAAACTCAAGATTCCAGCCACATAAATAGGATCACATCAAGCTTAAGTGCAAGAATCAAGAAGATAAAAAAATTGTAAACTCCATAAAAGTTTTAATGACAATATATTTGACCTCTACAAAACTCCATAAAAGAAACTTCAAAATTCCAATAACAGGAAATTAAAAATAATTAAATAAGATAAAACTCACCTAATTAAAAATAATTAAATAAGATAAAACTCACCTTATTAACCAAAGAAATTACGGTCGTTGAAATAGAAAAAAATATCTCTAACAAAAAATCAATTAAATCGCATGATAGAGATGTCGCAGAATGAACAAACTTCATCTTAAACCGTTAGAATGAAGCTGCATAATTTAGAACAAGATTTAGTAGAAATAAGAATATCACATATGAATAATATTAAGTAGATCGAAGAATTAGATCTAATGAAGTTATGCAAAAGCGTACTTGTGTTTAAATCAAAATCGTGATATACTTTGTCTCCATTGATTCAAGTTTAGTTGGTATTAACAATGAAATATACCTACGACTGTTGCAAAACGGTTGAAGTTGAAGGGACGCACGTTGAATATAAAGCTAGAGATTGAAATTTATTAAATGGGTTTATAAATTTCAACGGATTATTGTATTCTTTGGCTCAATAATAAAAATATTAATCCATCTTAATATTTAAAAATAATTTCATATTAAAAATACAAGATATTGGAATGAAGTTTTGAATAGGTAGAGAAAATGCTTAACTATTTGGGAGAGGATATAATTTTTTTGAAAAAGGGAAGCCTACTTGTATTATTGGGTGCTTATAATGTTTGGCTTAATATAAACTAAAATACATTAACTCTATTTATACTAGTAGCATTCTTAAATCAACGATTAGGATTTTGCCACCACAAATTTAATCTAATGGCAATAAATCACTTTCTAGAAAAAACTCCAACTTATCTTTATCTTCTAGAGAGCTCCATGGATCTCTCTAGAATAGGTTTCTATGGATCTAGTACAACACACATTTGGGCTTAAAATTCTAGAGACCCAAAATTTAAAAAACACAAAATCAATTTATACAATCATGACCCCTTAAACTTATTTTTGATACCCCATGTAAATATTTTAATTTGACAAAGTCTTCATGCTTAAGAGGCTTGGAGAAAATATCAGTAGCTTGGTCATGCACATCTTTAAGTACTCCAATTGCACATTCTTGTTAGAAACATTCTCTCTAATATAGTGATAGTGTGTGACAATGTGTTTACTTAGATTATGGAAGACTCAATTCTTTTCCAAAACTATTGTTGATTTGCTGTCCATGAATATCTTGGTCGTCTCCTTTTGTGGCAAATCCAACCCCTTTAACAAGTTTCACAACTATATTCACAACAACATTTATTACTTCTAAAAATCATGTTTAATGCAATTATTTTTGTCTGTAGACAAGACAATTCTTGCACTATCTTACAAATGTTCCCTAAAATACTTATTTGAACAGTTTTTAAGGGTTTTAATAATTTATCTTTATCTTTATCTTTAGCAATATCTGTCAAATGTCCCCCTTAAACAATTATGGAAACAATTTTAAATTGTTACATTAATCTCAACAAAAGACTACGATTTTCAGATAATGCATAAAAATTTCGTCAACAACAAAATATTAGGCGACAACTTTTCCTCTAAATATTATAAAATATATTTATATATATATAATTACTTTAATTAAATAATAGAAATATATTTTATTATAGATTTTTTTTTTATCAAAGTTGACATTTTAATCTTTTTAATGATATTGTAGTTTAAAACTTAATTAAAATAATAGTAAAATTTTATTTAAGAATAAGCTAATATATTAGTATAGGAATTGTTATTTTTTATTAAAATTAATTTTGGTATATATGTTCAAAAATAAATATTTATCCATAAAAATGAAATTATTAATATTTATTTACAAATATTATTTTTTAAATAAAATTATAAATATTAATTGGAATGGAACATTAATAATAGATATTCAATCATATAAAGTATATAGATATAAATAATAATAGTTAATTTTCTTATATTGTATTAAACAAATCAAAAACAAATATAAATATAGTATGATAGAACAAGGTACCTATAAATAAGGTAATGATCCACATAAAATTAAAATAAATTTAAAGGATTGAAAGTCAAAGTTTAATAATATAATTTTGTTGATATATTAATTGAATTAGAAATATGATTAATATAAAAATTTTAAATTCTCCCTTACTTCACTCATATAAAATATATAGATATAAATAATATAGTATGATAGAACAAAGGTACCTATAAATAAGGTAATGATCAACATAAAATTAAAATAAATTTAAAGGATAGAAAATCAAAGTTTAATAATATAATTTTGTTGATATATTAATTGAATTAGAAATATGATTAATATAAAATTTTTAATTTCTCCCTTACTTCACTTATATAAAATATATAGATATAAATAATAATAGTTAATTTTCATATATTATATTAAACAATTCAAAAACAAATATAAATATAGTATGACTGGACAAAGATACCTATAAATAAGGTAATCATCGACATAAAATTAAAGTAAATTTAAAGGATAGAAAATCAAAGTTTAATCATATAATTTTGTTGATATATTAATTGAATTAGAAATATAATTAATATAAAATTTTTAATTTCTCCCTTACTTCACTCATATAAAATATATAGATATAAATAATAATAGTTAATTGTCGTATATTATATTAAACAATTCAAAAAGAAATATAAATATAGTATGATAGAACAAATGTACCTATAAATAAGGTAATGATCTACATAAAATTAAAATAAATTTAAAGAATAGAAAATCTAAGTTTAATAATATAATTTTGTTGATATATTAATTGAGTTAGAAATATGATTAATATAAACTTTTTAATCTCTCCCTTACTTCACTCATATAAAATATATAGATATAAATAATAATAGTTAATTTTCGTATATTATATTAAACAATTCAAAAACAAATATTAATATAGTATGATAGAACAAAATTACCTATAAATAAAGTAATGATCGACATAAAATTAAAATAAATTTAAAAGACAGAAAATCAAAGTTCAATAATATAATTTTTTTGATATATTAATTGAATTAGAAATATGATTAATATGAATTTTTTAATTTCTCCCTTACTTCACTCAAAGTGAATTTCAGCTTTCCTCTCATATCCCATCCTCACTTACAAACCAATTTTAATTGGAAATTTCTTCACCCACCTCCTAACCTTCTTGCTCACCCCTGGTGAATTTACAACACTACCCCTTGTTTCGGAAGTTCATTTCCGAAAAGGTACTTTTTTTTGAAAAAAAGATATTTTCGGAAATGAACTTTCGAAAACGTGTTTTTTTTAATATAAAATATTGATTTCGGAGATGCATCTCCGAAATAAAGTTACATTTTCAGAAAATGTGGTGTTTCAGAAGTTCATCTCCGAACTCACCCCCCTTGGAGGAATTCGGAAATGCACTTCCGAAAAAAGGTCTGGACAGAAGAAAAATAACAAACAAGAACGATTCGCTTTATTTAATCGGATGAAGACGATGGAGGAGACGCTGCAACAGGTTAGAAAGTCCTGATCCTCTAGAAATCCATACCACATTGTAACTTACCAACATAATAAACAACAACAAAAAACTTATGAGCAAACTATACTTACATCATAGTGGTGTAGATCCTTATCAGCCACTCGCAACTGAAAATGATTAGCACGAACTTGAATTTTCCTTCCCAATTTTCCTTCTGAGACGACGGAGCCGACTCTAGAGTAGCCTTCTGTTTAACTTCGGCAGTCAGGCTCTCGATGGAGATCAGAGCCGAACTCAAGGAAGCAATCGGCGCTGCGACAGATGGAACAAACGGCGCTGAAACAGATGGACGAACAACCGGAGCTGCAACAACAGACAAAGGAGAGGTAACCGGGGCCGGAGCATATGACGGAGGAGGTGGATGTCTGGAGGAAGAAGGATTAGAGGTACGTCCAACGCGAGAGCCACGGCCACCACCACCACGGCCTGATCCTGCAGCATTGATGGATGATTGTTGAGAATGTGCAGGAGATGATTTCCTCCACCGCGGCGAGACATTGTGATGAAAGCAGTAACAAGAGATAGAAAACGTTAAAGCAAAGAAGAAGACTTAGGATCGAAAATGATTTGGGATATTTTGAAAGAAAAATGGGTGAGAAGCTTTTAAATAGGAAAGTGTTTTAGAAGTTAACCGTCTGAGAGTGGTGGGGAGAAGGAAAAGGGAACTTCGAAATTTCAAAAGGTTTTTTATTCTTTTAAATAGGGCGTGGCTGTGGAGCTTCCCAATTTTTGTTACGTAGGCTTTTAAGTAGGAAAGTGTTACTACATTTTTTAGAAGGTAACCGTCTTAGAAGGCTTACATAGGCACATGTGTCCACATTTCTTACCTGATCAGGGGACGTCATTACAAAAAAATCAAACAAAGGGGTGCGCTGGGAAAGTCAAAGTTCTATGTCTATAATCCAGAAGATGGATAGTGTTCGCGGCGATGAAATCCAAGAATCTACATATTGAAATCAGAACAATCCAAAAACTAAGATGATAAATCCAATACAAAAACACTGTGCGATACAATCCGAAATCAGAACAAAACAAAACAAAACACGTCAAACAAAACAAAAACACGTTATTCTGCCCGACGAGCGTTACAAAATACACATCAAACAAAATAAAAACACGTTATTCTTCCCGACGAGCGAACTCCTCCGAATGAAGATAATTATACCAATCCTCATCCCACTCAGTATCAGAACCATCAGCGTTGATCACGCCTGAAAACTGAGTCTGCACGTCCGAGCCATGGACCCCCAGGGGACGAGAAGCAGAACCAGTCAAAACCTTCTTCTTCTCCTTCACCTCCTTCACCTCCTTCTTTGAAGAACCTTTTCTTCCCTTAGCGCCACCCATTCCTGCGTAAAAATGAAGAAAGAAAGGTCCATGAGACCTCCTTTTATAAAAGAAGAAAGGGACACAAACTTCAAAGAAACAGGCACAATAAACAAAGACGTTAAAAATAAAGTACTTGCAAATTAAAACGGACACTCCCTACCCTCTCTAGAAGACGCAGTCCTGCGTGCTGGTTGATTGTCTGACATGTTCCTGTAAACAATTGAAATCGATTAATATGCGAGACAAAATAAAAAACAAAAAAATTTGAACTTCTGATACATTTCGGAAGTTCATTTCCGAAAACTGGGATGAAGGTGTTTTCGGAAATGAACTTCCGAAACACCCCTGCGATGGAGTTTTCTGCAACTTCCATGGCAGACCCCTAAACCAAACTTCAAACCAAATCAAAATGCTTCTAAACAACCTAAATACTACTAACAACCTAACCATATATCATTTATGCAATTAAAACCCTAAATAACATGCATTTGAATAATATATCTAAAAATTTCAAAACTTACAAAGTGTTAGGATTGAGGGCTTTTGAATGTTGTTTAGCAGTGTGATTGGAGCCTTGATGCAGCTTTGGAATTCTGTTTGCACAAATTTTTGCCTTTGCCACTTTTTGTTTTGATTTAAGGTAAATGATTGGGGGAGGGGGAGTGTTTTGATAAATCTGCAGAAATCGCAGTATTTCGGAAGTGAACTTCCGAATTAATAATTTCGGAAATGAACTTCCGAAATAAGTCAATTTTTTCAAAAAAAGACGCTTTCGGAAATGAACTTCCGAAGCAGGGGTATTTTGGAATTTTCGCTGGGGGTGACCCCCATAGGGAGGTGGCTAAAGAAATTTTCTTTTAATTTTCCTGTCACTCATACATTAACTTCAAAATCCCTTTCATTCACAAATCAATTTCTATCTAATAATATTATTAGATTTTAGAAAACCAATATTACCCATCGTGTTTTCAAGTTCAATTTTCTAACCTTATGAACCTAATAAACCCTAAGAACAAGAGAAAATCAATTTCCTCTCTCAAAAGGTGACTATCCATTCAAACGACATAAAACCAATTTTCTCTTTCCCCTACTTTCGTTAAAGATATCATTTTATTAAACCTAATTTCTTTATTTCCTCCCTCTATTTGGATTGTCAATTTCTTGCTCCAATTATGGTTATCATTTTCAATAAGTTCTAATTATTATTTAAATTTGTAATATTCCATATCCTTTTAAGTGCTCCATTTTCTATATACTCTATAACTTGTTAGTTTGGACAAATAGAATAATTAATGAACTTAGATGAACTTAATTCTTAATCAATTCGATAGATTTTTATTAATTGATAAAAGAAAGGATAGGTTAGTAACATTTTTAAATGGTACAATGTTATTAGGGAACGAAAATATCTTTTAAGATATTTCTCTTCACTCTCTCTTATGATTCCTATGTTACTTTGTTAGTAAGGAAATAAGAGAAGGAAATAAGAAAAGGAAAGAAGAGAAAGAAACAAGAGAAGAAAAGAGAAAGAGTAGAGAAATTAAAGAAGAGGAAAAGAGGAAAAGTTTGGAAAGAGGAAAAAGCTTGGATCAAAAAGCCAAAATCATATCAATTCATCATCATCTTCTTCTCATGAGGTGGGTTCTAGTTTAGTTATAGCTTTGGAAGAATTTTTGTATGAAATTGGGAATTAGGTTTTTGTGAAATTAATAATTATCATTATGTAATGTATACATTCTTGTTTTGGTGTGTGATTATTTATCTTAATTTATTATCTTTGCAATGAAAGAAATACATAGAGTAAAAAAGCAGCCATTTAAATTTTGTAATATAAATAACCTTAGTACACATTTAAGCAAGTTACTTGAAACAATCATTCCTTACATATTTAAGAAAATTATTTTGTATAAATCATTCCTTAGTACACGTGAAGTCAGTACATGTGAACATATAACTAGGAGATAGAAATTTAGCCTTAGGGAGGCTCAGGTGAATCCAATATCATCCATTAGTATTGCGATAATGTGACTTTGAGGAGGATTAGAAAGTATTATGTCTTGCTGCGGCGATGATGCAAGTCCAATCATAGTTTGTGGTAATGGTTCAGGAATTGACGAGAGATTAGATTCCATCTTTTCAGTTGCATTAGTCCTTTCATTCATTGATGATGAGTTTGCTTCCTTCATCAAACTGTTCTCTGTAGTTATTATTTTCAAAAATATTGTAGATAAACTACTTTTATTTTTAATCCCATACATTTCATAATTTATTTAATATTTAAACTTAAAATAGTCAATGTCTCTCTCTCTCCTACAAATTTTGAGCATAGCACATCATAACAATGACAAACATCATATTCATATGAAGTGAAGAATTTCAATGATGTGTTCAAAAATTCTTCGAGTCAAAGGTTGCTGAGTGTTGCCATTAACTCCTGCTTCAAGAAACATTACTGAATTATGATCACTAAAGTTTGATAACATGCCCACTATTTTGCTCTGTATCCCAATGCACGCATATCCATCACAAACTAAATAAAATACAATAACAAAAACATTTTAGTTATAGATATAATAACAATTAATCTCAGATTTAGAAAAGAAGAAAGAAATTGTCTATACCTGAGGTTCACTTACAATGAACAAATCAAAGTAAATAAAAATTATGATGTCAAAAGTTGCATTGCTTCTTGAGCACTATTTGTAGGTTCTGCTCGAATGCATATGCCTGTTGATTCAAGTATATGAACGTTAATAAAACATAAGAAATAAAAAAATGTAAATATATGCAACTAGAAATTAGTTTTTGCTAGGATCAAGTCAAGTATTAGTGCAAGAATCCAGCAAATACCTAGCAAATAGAGAAGAAAAATAAAAATTTCTAATGACAAACATTTGACCTCATAAAAACTCCATAACAGAAACTTCAAAATTCCAATGACAGAAAACAATTACTAACATTTAACCAAGGAAATTACGGTCGTTGAAACGAAAAAAAATTCTCTGCCGAAAGACCAATCAGATTGCATGGTAGAGATGCCGCTGAATGAACAAACTTCATCTTCAACAGTTAGAATGAAGCTGCATAATTTAGAATAATATTTAGTAGAAATTAGAAGATCTTATATGAATGAATTTAAGTACATGGAGGAATCAGATCTAAAGAAGTAGTGCAAATCCATACCTGTATTTAAATCAAACTCATGATAACATTTGTTTCCTTTGATTCAAGTTGAGTTGGTATTAAAAGTGAAAGTTCCAACAGCTGTTGCAAAAATTAGTAGTGAAGGAGGGGCTTTTGTAGTTTCTTAACAATAGGGGGGATGTTTTTTTTTTATATATAATTTTTATGAAATAAATTATGTTATTTTATTTTCTTCTTTTGATTGTGCTTTAGGTTGCAGAAAAATGTTTTGGTTAAAAAAGTGCAGAAAACTAGACAAAAATGAAATCTAATAAAAAAGGATAAACAACTATAAGATGTTGGAAGGAAGTTTGGTTAGATGGAAAAGTTGTTTAAGTAATTGAGACGGGATATGAACTTTTAGAGAAAAGGAAGGTTAGTTGTAGTATTGAGTGTTTATAATATTTGATTTGATTTAAGCTCTAGTAATCATCTCTATTTATACTAGTGACATTTTTAAATCAACGACCAGGGTTTTGCCACCACAAACTTAATCTAATGGCAATAAATCACTCTCTAGAATTTTCTTAATGATTCAACAAAAATATTAATTTATCCTTTTCTTCTAGATTAGGCTTCTAGAAGTTGGACCTACTACACCAAATATTTGGGCTTAAAATTCCAAAGGCCAAAAAGACTAATAAATCCAAAATCAGTTTATATATTCAACACCCTCCTTAAACTTGATTTTGCTATTCCAAGTAAATATCTTAACTTGATAAATGTTATTACAAATAATATATTTTATAACAAACTTTCAGCTCAATCAATTAAAAACCGAGGTCAAATGCCTTGGAACGTGCCATTTTATTTTTTTTAAAATTAAATCTTATCCCTTAGTTTTAATTTAAACTAACGGAAAATGTAGTTTATATATGGTTTGAGCTTCGATTTTTAACTCCTGTAATTTCGTATTTTATTCAGAACCAAAATGACACCTTTATTTTATTTAATTTTTTAAATTAAAATATAAATCGTCTATTCCCTTGGTTGTTTAATCAACTGATCGAGATATAAACTCCAAACAATATTATATTTCAACATCAGAATGCTAACTCCTATTCACTTTTGTTAACTCATCTAAACTTTTTCCGCCCCAAGAAATGAACGAAAGTCCAATTTTTCATCATCTCTATCTAACGAACAAAACATCATTATTCATCTTCTCTACCTAACGAACCGAAACATTATTTTTCATGTTCTCCAAATCAAAATGACTGATTGAAGGGACGCATGATGAATATAAAGTTAGGTTGAAATTATGTAAAGTGTTTAGTTATATTAACTGGTTATTGATTTTTTATTGATTTTTTTTTTTGCTATATGACAAAAATATTAATGCTTTCTTCTAAGTATTTAAAATAATTTTTTATTTTAAAAGAATCTTAAAACAGTAGATTTTTTTTTAATATTCGTTGTTTGAAATTATGTTAGGATTTTTTTTAATAGTAGACAATGATTCTATTAAAAGGAGTATAATCCACCCGGAAGAACAACTAGGAAAGCCTATACTTCCTGAAATAGATGAGTGGTAGAGTATTTCAATAATAAAAGTTACATAAGTCAGCTTTTTTACAAAAGGAACAAAGCCACTTCCACGCCCTCATAACAATTGCCGACATGCAATCATAAAAAATAAAATCATCTTCCTTAAAAATAATGGCATTTCGCATAAGTCAAAGGCTCCAAACCGTAGTTATCCATATAACCGCTATGATAGTCCTTTGAGAAGAACACTTCACCTTGTCACAATGGGAAAAAAAATCCAAAAAATCCCCCAAAAATAAATCCACTAGAGTTCTCATCCACTCACAAACCTTATTCCAAATTCTAACCGAATATGTGCAACTACAAAAGAGATGCGAAAAAGTTTCTACCTCCGTAAAACAAAAGACACAACATAAATATCTAGCTTCCGACAAAATTTCACGTTTGAACAATTGATCCTTTGTAGGAATCCTATTGAGCAAACACCTCCATTTGAAAATGAGTAAATTAGAATGAGCTTTTACCTTCCACAAATGGTTAATGGAATTCACATCATCTGAAGGCAGAGAAGTAACTTGCTTTTCAGTAAAAATCTCTAAATCGGATTTAACTAAAAAAAACTCCTTCGAATTTTGGAATCCAATCAAATTTGTTCGAAACATTATGCTCCAAAAAATCATGCTGTAGCAATTCATTAATTCTGCCATCAGACATGGCTCGACATCACCTGCAGTATCAACAATCTTCCATAAATCCCATCTCCAAATTGAACACTTCCACACACCTGTTTCTGCAACGCAACAGTCGGGGTTAAAGGATTGCTCGAATAATTTGGGAAACGCCTTCCACAGCGGCTGATTGCAGACCCACATGGAATGCCAAAAAGTTATACCAATGTCGCAACCCACAGTGCAACGAACAATACTAGAGAAAAGATTCTCAACAGAAATGACAGAAGAATAAAAAAGCACTAAATCTCTCCACCAAATTGAATTGCTATTATTCAGAATCGAACTGCCTTCAACAAGAACCTTGTTCTCAATATTCCCATATCAATTTCTTAGGATATTTCTCCAAGCCGTACTTTGGTCTTCCAAAATATTCCACTTCCATTTGTTAAACAACGCCATATTCATCACCTCGACATCTTTCACACCAAGACCCCCTCTATCACTCGGAGTGCACACAATACTCCATTTCACCCAATAAATTGTTCTTTTAATCTCGCAACCATTTCAAAAGAAATTACTTTGGATACTACGTATCTTAATAAAGACTTTAGAGAGCGCTTTATAGAAGGATAAAGCATAAATAAGAATAGCGTTCAACGCGGAGTTAATCAGCACTACACGACCCAAAATAGTGAGATATTTACCTTTCCACCCGGCCTACCTATTCTTCAAATGGTTGATCAAGTCCCTTCACATAGATAATTTCCTAGGGCTATCTCCCACTTTAACACCCAATAATTTAAAAGGAAGGCTATCAATATTGCAAGATAAGAAAACCGAGGCCGCATTCAAGAACCACTCTCCCACATGAATACTCTAGAGCATACTTTTGTGAAAATTAATCTTCAATCCGGACATCATTTCAAATCCCCTATGAATCACTTTCATACTCCAAAGGTTGTCACTAATACCATCCACCACACTAATCATATCGTCCGCAAATTGTAACATATTTACTTCCTCCTCCACATTGATTTTGAATCCCCAAAAGTTCCCTTCCTTCACTGCCTTATTCATAAGGCAAGTTAAAGCCTTAGTGACTAAGACGAACAAAAATAGATAAATAGGTCCTCCTTGACTAAGACCTCTCTCCACTTTAAAATCCTTCGTTGTGCTTTCGTTTACTAAGACCGACATCGAACTAGAGAACACACAACCTTTCGTCCATCTTAACCATCTATCACCAAATCCAATCTTGTTAATAAATACCTCAATAAATTCCAACTCACACAATCATAGAATTTTTCAAATTCTACTTTGAAAATCACACAACTTATCTTCTCACGTTTTTTCATATCCAAAATTCATTAATCATCAAAACCCCGTCCACAATGCTTCTCCCTGGGACAAAAGCTGTCTGATTTTCCGAAACAATGTTACTAATAACTTTCTTAAGTCTAACCGCAAAAAGTTTGGATAACAACTTGTGCAAGCTACCAACTAGGCATATTGGCCTATACTCTCATAAAGCTTGCGGATTTTTAACCTTCAGGATTAGAACTAGGAAGGATGAAGTGCACACTTTAGTAAGCTTTGCCTTTTCATGAAAATTCTTAACGATTCTAACCATATCCACCTTAATATCCTCCCAATTATGTTTGAAGAACTCAAAAGAATACCCACCCAGCCCCGCACTTCTATTACTGTCGCAAGACCACAACACATCTTTCATCTTCTCCTCCGAAAACAATCTCTCAAGCCACTTCCTATCGTGCTCACTTATGGATTTGAAATCAAGTCATTTCGGAATCGGTCTCAAAACATTACTCTCTTTTAAGGAAGCTTTCAAATTAGGATTTGACTGCCTCATTAATTTCGACAACTCCCTCCACTCTCCCATGCTCACCTTCCAAAGAAGTGATATCATTCCTTCTATTTCTCTCCTTAATCGAATTATGGAAGAAGTGAGTATTCTTGTCATTAGGGTACAACTTTAAATCCCATTAGAGTTTTTATCTTTGAACGCGACTGAACAATCCATAAGTGCAGGTAACCAATTCCTCATTATGTTAATTGGCATTAATTGATTGGTTAAATATTGATCATATATGAATTAATCTATTTTAATCTTGTTGAATGGTATTTTGGGAAAAATTCCTTATTCCATAAAGCACATAAAAGATTTAAACATGATTTGATAAATATAGTAACAAATCTTCAATCAGCGCGTGATTTACTCAGAGCATAACATCTTCTGGGCGCGATAGGATGTCTCACAGACTAGAGAACATTATGCTCTACACATGTTGATTTCTTGTTTGAGCATAGTGAGATCTAATGTCTCACACAATGTAATGACATATTTCTACACATGTTTCCTAAAAATGTCGTCAATTAGATGTAACAACAAACTCCCTCCTTTGGCCAATATTTTTAGAAAATAAAACATGTAAGATGTAATGCATTATGCTACAGGCATTCTTCATGATATGATTATCAGAAGTCATATGAGAGTAGTGAAACAAAAAAACATGTTATATAATATCACATTCATAAGCATGTGCATTAAACATGCGAACAACTTGCAGATATCGGTACTAACACCACAAATCCTCTTAAGCGGATTCAAGAACATGTGTTGCATAACATCAACAAAATATACTTCTCCTAATTACCTCGAAATGGGAAATGGGTACAAGCACTAAAATAACACAAATTAGAAATCAACCAACAAAGGGTAACATCCCAGAACGGACAAATGTTTCAGAAGAACACAAAATAGGAACCAACCTAATATAGGTTAACAAGAACAATTATCCTGCCCGTATAGGGCAATTTAAACATTAAAATAATAAAACCCATGTAGGCAATTAGATCTTATTCGAATATTTTAACTAACCACTATTGATGAATGTGCATTACTTGAGTAGAATTTACTCTATAGTATTACGACTAATTAACAATAAGATTGTACCCAACTCCTTGGTGCACAACTCTCTAATTCCTTAGGAGAATTCAAAGTAAAAGTTTGTTATATACATGCGTTAATTCTCTAGTCACAACTTATAATTACATATCCCTATTATTTTAACTTGAACAATTTCTCTATTTCAGATCGGTAGCCTTACGGTCAATAATCCATACTCATCTAAATTCACTTTGCGCACTTGTCAACACTTAAAGAGTATTAAGATTAAAAGCAATTGGATAATAATTATAAGGTAAAACATTCAAATAACATCAAACATTCATATAATCCAAAAGAGAACAATTAGGTTCCTCTTCTAAGACCTAATCAAAAGAAACCTAGCTACTCACAGTGTAATAATAAATTACCATGAGTTAATATGAAGGGGCATGAAAACCAATGAAAAAATATGTCTCCAATGGCTCAAAAGCTCTTCAAATTTGGGCTTGAATTTCTCTTGTTGTCACTTTCCCGCATGGAAACCAGAACCCCTCCAAAAGTTAAAAAAAAATCACTATTTAAAGCTACAACTATGTGTGTCAAGATTTTGCATCATCGCGACCCCATTTTCTTGTACCGCGATCGTGATACTTTACCATTGCGCCCACGATGAGAGCATCATGGTCGCAAGAATTCTTGGGGAAAACCCAAGGTTTTTCTTCATTTTTCTTCTTAATTTTTCTAAGTCCCCATCTCCACCTTTGGCCAATTTTCTCACTTCTTCATTATTTTAACTTGTCTTTTGCTTATAATTCCATATATTATGTAAAAAATACTCGCAAAAAATATTACTTAATTACAAAGTGTCATCAATTATGAATTTATTGACTAACTTGGAATATAACTAGTTTATCTCACAACTAGAAAAAATCTCACAAAGGAATTACTACAACAATGGCCCCACACTAGCTAGAAACAAATACATCATATATAAGACTCAATCTCAAAAGCACTAAGGAAAAGGTGAAGAAATAAAGATATGAAGATCAGTAGGAAAATGTGAAGATGAGTGGGAGAAAATGGTATTTGAAATATATTTCCTGGTCTAAATGATACTAGAAATGAGCCCTCTATTTATACGAGAAAATGTGGCTTAAATATGGAAAGAATTTATGGGCCTTTTAAAGCTCAAAATTGATTATGCAATAAGGATAATCGATTATGTAACACAAAAAAGAAAGTTTTTAAAAGCGTCGTTACTAGCCGATTAGGAGACCTAATGATAGATTATTAGGGTTGTAACAATGATAAATAACTATCCTAATAGGCTAATCGATAATGCCATGTAAAAAACCCCTTCCAATTGTTTAGAATGTGTCTCTAATCCATTAGCGACTCACAAAAACATTTTCTATTATTTTAATAAAATAAGAGAGGATTTTTTAATTATTTGAAAGTCGAGTTTAATCACTTCGTCTCTTTCACAACTATAAAACTTTAGGTTTCTTACTACAATATCTTTGACTCTAACACTTCACTGGAACCTTGAATCTTCTCCCTTATGATACATGAGATAACTCTTCATGGTATACACTATCATTAGACATACAGTTTAATCAGAGATCATCACTAAATTCACTGAACGCCGCTTGACATTAGGTGGTGTCCTTCAAAGATGTGCTTTGTTATATAATTTCCAAGCACCACAACTGGATCACCAAATCAGATGACGAATTCAACTTATAGTGTTATCATCATAAAAGCAAGATGGACTTGATCAACACTTCAGATGAAGAATTCACTTTAGAGTATTGTCATAAAAATCCAAATAGATTGTTGCATACATCATGCCTGCGAGCACAAAGGTCCATATGCTTCCCCTTTTGATGATGACAACGATCTCTCTTGAAAATTATTTAAGGTACTTATTTCAAAGGATGATGATGTTAAATCAAAGGTCACAACATATATGATTTCTTGGTCGAGCAATGATAAATATTACAAACTTCCGTCCTACAAAGCATAAACAAGGGCATGGGGGAAACTATTCTGGACTATCCACAAGACCCAAAAGCACTTATGTCTAATACCAGCGAAATCAAACAGTAAGGTGCTGAACAAGTGGACTTCATTTCCCTAGCAAGCAAGTAAACTCTCCCTCAAATCTATCCTTCTCGTCCATATCAATCTGACGGCTGACCACATTTCATGCCCCTCACATGTGTTCAGTTGCTAACTAACTCTCTTATTTAAAGAGAGGATCACGTCATTTCTCAGTTATTCAAATTTTTCTCCATACAAACTTCACTTCTTACTGACCTTGAGTGTTGGAGTGCTAACTTTGCAGGTCAACCCCCTTTTCACCACATGAAAGCCTTGAACCATCACAATATACCATAAATTCAACCTCTCCAATCATCATCTTATTTCAGAGCAGAACAAAAATCAATTATCTGTGTTTCCAATCTAATTATTTTTTTAGGGCACCATCGTGTGTCTTCTCTAATTTGAAAATAAATTTTATGTGTACCAATTTTTTTTGTTAGGAAAATAAATTTGATTCATTGGAACAAAATATACCGGGGTTAAAGAGGAGGGGTTTGGACTATTTTAAAACTTTTTATTTATCATTTTTAGAAGAGGGCTGCTATTTATACACCCAATATCATACACTTATCCAGTTACACCGTATAAAATACTTTTTGGCATGTGCTTGTTTTTAGAATAAAGTAAAAAATAATGATTAAATATTAAAAAAAATCAAAACCATAATATACTACGGTGTAGGTGTCACTTAAATTGTAAGAATAACATTTCTCTTTTTAGAATAATGAAAGTAGAGGATTCACACTAAAAAAATAGCTAGTGGTAGAGTTTTGGAGAGTAAATATACATTAAATAATGGAACTATTAGGGATGTGAAGATAAAAATGTTTAGGTTAGAGACAAAATGCATGAGATATATAAGCTTTGATGGAAAAGAAATTAATCTCTATTGGAATTGGATGAGTGAGGAGATGGATGAATTTGGTAGGGTAACACATATTCTGTTAAGAAACACCTTGTGCCTTGTGGCTTACTCATATATTGTCAATAGGAATTAGTTTACTTATAGATTAATTGTTTGTTCCTAGAATAAGGGAAACAAATATTGACTTGTTCTCATTAAATGTAATTAATTGTGTAATTACTTGTATAACCCTGTAACATCTATATATACCAGAAATAATAATGAGAAAGGCATCAAGCCAAGAATTATTGACATGGTATCAGTAGGTTTTCGATCAAACCTGTGAATTTTAGGTTAATCTTGGCTTTATTCAGCGACACTCCACTGGGTCGCTCTTGAAATCATCTCGGTTCTCGGTTCTAGGCTTGCGATTGTGATCTTCGGTAATTATAATTGTTTCACGGATTTGTTCTTCGTAAGGGGGGTCAAGGGTTACAATTTCGCTGTTCGTTCTTGTTTGCAACTCACGATCGGTTTGGGTGTTCTCGTTTCGGTGTCGGCGAATCTTCGGATTTGGGTGTTGATTTCTCTATATTTTCAATCACACACGGTTTTGGGTTGTTGTTCCTTCATTAACAACATTGCCATTAGTACTGCTACAAGTTAACTACAACACTGCGTGCCACTTACGTTGATTAAAAAAAAAAAAAAGGCAGTATTGTTGTTAGGTGGAGAGAGTTGTTCCAGTAAGGAAACTTCTGTTTTTTTAATTATTAGCAATATTGTTTCTATGGCTTTCAAAGGAAATTTGATTTATGTTCGCTTTACCGGAAAAAATTATTCTACTTGGGAATTTCAGTTTCGGATGTATGTCAAAGGAAAAGGATTATGGAGTCACTTGGACGATGTCTCTTTGGCACCGTTAGAGACAACTGCCTTAGATGCATGGGAAATAGAAGATGCTCAGATTATCACTTGGATTCTCGGTACTATTGATCCTCACATGATTAATAATTTGCGATCTTTTTCCACTGCTCAAGAAATGTGGAACTACTTGAAGCGTATCTATAACCTAGACAATGCAGCTAAACGTTTTCAGTTGGAGCTAGAGATTTCTAATTACAAACAAGGTAATCTGTCAGTTCAAGAATATTATTCTGGTTTTTTGAATTTGTGGACAGAACACTCTGCGATTATACATGTTGATGTTCCCAAAAGCTCTCTCGCGGATGTCCAAGAGGTCTACAATACTAGTAGGCGAGATCAATTTCTCATGAAGCTTCGTCCAGAATTTGAGGTTGTCAGAGGTGCTTTGCTGAATAGAAATCCTGTTTTTCATGAACGCACCAAACATATCGAAGTTGATTGTCACTCAATCCGTGACGCATATGATGATAGAATAATATCACTTCCTCATGTCAGTACTCAGTTGCAAGTTGCAGATATTCTTACCAAGGCTGTTCCGCGTCCACGTCATCAGTTTCTTGTTAGCAAATTGATGCTCATTGACCAGCAGCATCAATTTGAGGGGGGATGTCAATAGGAATTAGTTTACTTATACATTAATTGTTTGTTCCTAGAATAAGGGAAACAAATATTGATTTGTTCTCATTAAATGTAATTAATTGTAATTAATGAGAAAGGCATCAAGCCAAGAATTATTGACATATATTAGTTCTATTCAAAATATAAAAAACAGATAATATAAGGGACAGTCTAGCAACAGTTATAAGTGGAACATTATAAAAAGTTTTATGGTCCTATAGGTTTTGAGCTTGTATCATAGTCCTTCAGGTAGTTGGGCCTCTTAATTGGCCTTTTCAAACGGCTCAAATTCGTATCACTCATATTGCTCATCTTCATTTTTGTATCACTCATATTGCTCATCTTCATTTTTTTCTTTGGGGGCAATGGAGAAGATTCATTGGGTATGTCATTGTGATTAACTTTGACATTAGTAGGTAATATCTCTTGATCCAACAGTTGATCTGATAGAAGATTAACATGTTCAATGTTTAGTATATTATACCTTTGAAAAATGTAAACTAATTTCATGATAAATCAAAAAGTAATATTGGTAAGAGTAAGATATGTTTCTGGCTTAAGGGAAGAGAAAACATACCTTCAATATTTAATTTCTGTTTGGACTTATTAAGGTCTAATTCATGAGGGGATTTTACTACTTCGTTTTCTTTGATTGAGGAAGCAAAAGCAGCATACATATGTACTCCACCTATGCAAGACATCGAGATTGTCAATTTATAATCACAAACACTTCAATTAAAAATGTGTCTGATATCCGCCGGAGACACATATCGCTATATTCAATTGTTGTTATAATAGAGACCAAATTTCTAGTATGTTGAAGTTCTCCTTTAAAGTGATACTTATGCATGAAAGTAAAATAGAGCCAATGAGCTTACTCTCTTTTAAGGCAGTGTAAGCAATTTTTGCAGCATCATGTTCTGCCTGTTTTTTAGAGCTAGATGCTTTTCCATGAAACTCCAAGCCCTCTACTGTGACAGTTGAGAAAAAAGTTGGTATATGAGGAGGACCAATCTTCGTAGATTTATATGTTGGTTTGGAAAAACCTTCTTTCTGTGTTAATTCCAGAAGTTTACTCTTGGATGAACCCGAATCACCCTGAATAAGTAGGATACAAATCAAAATTCAATCATAACTATTTCTTAGGCAAGTAAAATGTTAATTTAGAGAACATATGAATTTACAAGGACAGTAACCTGTTGAAACATGTGAACAATATTTATAGCAGCTTGTTCTGCTTCTTTTATAGTGTTGAAAAATGTAGGGCTTTCAAATGATTTCCCGTTGATAACAACAGTAGCCTTATAACGAGTGTTATGAGGTGGCCCTTCTGTTTTAATTGTAAAAACAGGTTGATCGAGATTACTGTTTCGAGCATAGTTTTGCGGCTGATGTTTGCTCAAATGATCCTTGCCTGGAAGAAAAAGTTGATTATTGTTGATAGATCATAGATATGTTGAAATTGAACAATAGTATGAAAACTATCAAAGACTTGCAAACACAAATAGTGAAATAAAGTTAACAACATTTTTCGAAGACTCTACCAGAATACACAATGTTATTCAAGTTCATAAGTAGATGCTTCATATACGTGTAAAACTAAAATTCAATGCGTTATTCAGGCAAGCAATTATGAAAAAGTAAGACAAGAGGAAAGAAATTCTTACCATATATTTTATCTGGAGATTGTGGGGGAACTGGACTCTCCTGTGGTTTGGGTTTGGCAGCTTTAACTTCCTCTTTTGAACCATATTTGTTTGTTGGTATTGAAAAACCTATAGATGTCATGAAACACATACATTAGAGTAACCTATGAATTTGATGTAGCTTACTAATTCTTATATCATCATACTTGTAAAACATTCAAGAGCTTAAACAGAAAACTCATTTCCACAATACAAAACTATCAACATTATCATCTCACAGAAAAGATAAAAAAGAGAACATTTTAGCCGCGGAGAGTACTAAGAAAGAAAAAGAAGTGGACTACATGGAGGTGGAGAAGAAAAGTTGAGGAAAGCATTCATAGCAGCTTGGTTGTAAGCTTCTTTGGAAGAATGGAAAGTATGATAAGAAGAAAAAGTATCGCCATTTACAAAGACAGATGCCTTAAAATTTGGCATGTGTGGTGGACCTTCACTCACGGCAGAGTACTTTGGCAAACTCCACCGTCTCCGTTGACATAGCTCCTGCAACTTCGCCTTGTACATTTTCACTTAAACTCCTTGAACATTCAATTAAATAGTGAGGAATTAATCAGATAGTTATATGATAGAACTATTTTTTATAATTTGATGTTATACATATATATATGGTGTAAAATAACATTGACATTGAAAATATATAAACCATTTGAATAATAATTACATGATATATGGTTGGTTGCATGCAGAGAAAATGTATTAGGCGTGAAGGAAAGAAGGATCATGAAAGAGTGGTTGGTACTTTGGGTAATGTCTGTCTTGAAGCCTATTTTGGAGTTTTATGTATTCTTGTCTTCTTGGTTATGAGAGGGAACTACTTCAGTACCCTTCAAAAATAGTAGGGTAATTTAAAGGGTGCCACATGTTTATAAAATCCATATCATGAAGATGTAATAGTTTATAATATTAGCGAGATAAATTATTTAAAATTATAGATACATTCCTTATGACTTTGGAATTGTTTAACATCACATTTTCTTTTCTTCTATTTTTAGAAGAACCTCTTAGAATTTCATCTTCTTCCCATGGACAAGTACAAGCGCCTTTTCTTCTTTTTAGAAATTTGTTTATACCATAATCATGGTTTAGGTAAGAGTAAGACAAACAAAAGGAAATGAAGTTGGCTGAAAACTCTTCCTAGGTTACACGTTAACTCCAACAATCATGGAACATTTGGGCTCTTTCTTCTTTGATTTTCACCTACATCCCAAATCATTTACATCGATAACAACATGATTTGCAACATAACCTTGTATAAAATGTATCTATTATAATATATTAAAATAGAGCGTAATATATTTTGCGACACATATGTACCACCTAATTTAAATATGTCCTAATATTATTTTGGTCTATATTATTTTGATCTATGTTAATTTTGGAGTTTATTTTGCTTACTTAAGTTTAAAAAAATTATATATTAGCTTCTTAATTTTTGAAAACGTACCATATTAAGTGTCTGTTTGGAACTGCGTTTGGAGCAAAAATATCGCGGCCCAATGCTTTTTCAACGTGAAAATGAAGAAGCTACAAATTGTAGTGTCGTGGTAAACGCGCGTATTTTGGATTCTAAACGTACAAGCAAACACACACTAATTCTTTTCGTTTAATTCTGAATTTTTTGCATCGCTAAACATATCATATTAGCGATCAATTCTGAATTTTTTGCATCGCTAATTAGATAAAAAAAAGACTAACATGATACATTTTATAAAATTGAAAAATCAATATAAACCTTTTTTTTAAGATAAGGAATCAAAATCAACTTCAATGCTAACATACAACAGAAAAATAGGATATTAAACCTTTAAATATTGTCATGTCAATTTTTTTTTGATGTGGCACCTTTAAAATAAACTCAAAATTAATTTCTATACTTGTATAGTGCTAATATGTGTTACAACTTTTCATTATATCAAAAGTCATATTTATTCCACATTCATTGATTTTTCTTTATTAGTAGTTGTAACACTCTTGCTAAGGTGTAATTCTCCAATTATGACATTTAGACCTTTTGGTAACTTTCCCTATCCTATGAAATCCTTTCTATCAAAAATCAAGTTCTAGATTGTTACATACTTCATTATGGAATGTATTCAAAGTGGGGTATTTGCATACTCATCAACTATATAGAAACACTTATATTAATATACATCCCTATAAATAATTCAATTTTTTTACAAACTTTTTATCTCAACCAATTAAAAAATGAGGTCAAATGACCTAAACGCATCATTTTAAAAAATTTTAAATTGAATTATATTTCTCAATTTTGAAGAAAGTCGACAGAAAATGTAGCTCAGGATTTGAGCTTCAATTTCTAACTCCTACAACTTTGTGCTTTAATTAGAACCAAAATGACACACTTATTTTATAAATCATCTTATCCTTCAATTTTCTAGAAAAATCGACATAAAATATTGATTAATATTTTATTTAATTAAGTTGAACTCAGTCTTTACCTCATATCTTATATCTCAGTGTTTTACTAAAAACTAAGATATAAACTTTAAGCAATATTTTATTCTGAGATCAAAATTTTAAGTCACATTCAATTTTCATTATTTGATCTCATAAACTTTTTTCGCCCTAGCGAACAAAGAAAAATAATTCTTCATCTTCTCCGCCTAACAAACTGAAACACTATTCTCATCTTCTCGAATAAGGAAACTTGAACTTCAAACTAACACTTTTCTTTGACTCTCTCATCACATTTTCGATATGTAAAATTTTCTCCATACTTGTACCAGTAATATTGTTATTGTTGATGTTGTTATTGTTGTTATTGTTATGGTTTTTGAGACTTGGGGTATCATATTGTGTTGTTTTTAAGGTATTTGTAGTTGTTGTTTATTATTGTAAGACTCCATATAATATAAATCTAGAATAATATCATACACAGTGTTAATTGGTACTGATACAACATAAGTTTCTAACGGCATCATTTATATATACATGTCCAAAATTTACAATGCATCGTATGGCACATGATATACAAAAGGACAAAAAAACATGTTGATGTCCCTAGAAAATACGTTGTAGTTCATAGAAAATATGCACCCATAATGCGCCCACGATAGCTTCAAACATGCCCGCATTGAATCAATGATGGTGCAACGTGACTGCGTTGAAAGGCAGCGGCCAGGGTAGAAAGGTAGTGTGCCCGCATTGAAAAGCAGCGCGCCCGCGTTGTAGCTTTTCGCTGACATGTTTTTCAGCAGCTTTGTAAGGAAGGGAAAGGAGAAAATAGGGATTTGACGACCAAGACCCGAAAGTGACATTTGGATAGTGATTTAGGATCTCTTGGAGGTCGTTGAAGCCATAGGAGACCTCCTTCTTCGGTGATTTTTTATGTTATTCTCATATAATCTGTTGGTATTGGTTAATTTCAGCATGAGAAGCTAGATTCCGCTAGGTTAGGTCAAATTTGATGATGACCTTATTTTTACTTGATTATGGCATATGATCGATAATGTTAATGTTATTGTTCTGACTTATTGTTATTATTGAGTTATTAATAGTGCGCATTGCTTTTTGGTTGTTACGGCATGCGAGTCGATATTGATAAATAGTGACTACTGACTCTAGGGCTATCTAGTTCAACTACTTTAAATGTAGAATTCTCTAAATGACTAGGGATAGTATGATTAGGAATTGTGACTAGCTGATTAACAGTCTTTGTTGCTTAATCTCAAAGGACAATTGGCCTGAGGGATCAGGGAGTTGACGCCTAGATTAGTGAGCTATACGCCAAGGAATTGGGTATAGTGGTAAAGTTAGTTCATAGTGTAACTCTTTATTCATCGCATTTCTATTAATGCGTATTTCATCAATCGAGTTGAAATAGGGCTCCCAGTAGGAGTTAACTGCCGCCTAACGTTTACGTGAAAACCTCTAGTTAATATCTTGTCATCCTTATCTTCTTCTTATCTTTTTTGAAGATGTCTGTTAAGGTTTGGAAGAAAATAGTTAAGATTTAAGGGATTTTTCTTTGGGGAGGAGTAAAAAAGGAATCCAAGATAGCCTAGGTTCAGTGGTGGATATCTATAAGCCTAAAACGTTAGAGGTCCTAGGTGTTCGTGACCTTCGGTTGGTCAACTTGGCTCTCTTAGATAAGTGGAGGTGGCGACTGCTTTCTGTGGATTCTCGTATTTGGCGTGATATTTTCACTTCCAAATATGGAGTAGCCTTTATGACTTCTATTGTGGGTGGGATAGCTAGTTGTCTTCGACCGGCCTCGCCTTGGTGGAGAGGGGTTTTCCTTCTAGAAGCCAGAGGTGTTGATTCTACTGACTGGTTCAGGGATGGCATCTCCTTGAAAGCTGATATGGTTTCCTTACCTCTTTCTAGGAGGATATTTGGATTGGGGACTCTTCACTTTGTCTTAGATTCCCTAGAATTTTTCCGATTTTAACCACCCCAAAATTTTTTTGGGGATGTCGTAATGAGACGGGAGAGTTGAATTTAGGACCTCAAGTGGAGAAGACCTTTCCTCTTTGACTATGAGTTAGCAATTTTTACCGAGTTCCAATATGTAATTAGAGACTTCACCCCTTTTGTTGAAAGTGATGAGTAGATATGTCGTGAGTCGATTGATGGGGTTTATTTAGTGTCTTTTGTCTGTTGGCCCGAGCGTTTTCCCTAGTCGCCAAGTCTCAACCATAGAGTTAGTCATTCCAACTATTTGGTGTAGCTAGACCACTTCTAAAGTTATATTTTTCTCTTGGCATCTTCTTTAGGAACATATTCTAATCAGAGATAACTTACTTAAGGGGGGAGTCTATTTGATCTCTAGGACTATTTCATGTCCCTTCTGCTCGTTACACAACAAGACAACCTCCAATCTCAATGTGACATGTGAGGTTGCATCCTGAGTTTATTATAGAATTTTAAGGTGGTT
This sequence comes from Vicia villosa, assembly GCF_029867415.1. Lineage (NCBI taxonomy): Eukaryota > Viridiplantae > Streptophyta > Magnoliopsida > Fabales > Fabaceae > Vicia > Vicia villosa. Next base: position 248,573 of record NW_026705238.1, read on the forward strand.
GGGGTGGTGTGTCATTTTACCTAGAGATACCTTGGCCCTTTTTCAGATGTTTATCCCTTCAAAAGGAGGTTCTAGGATTAGAGGGGGTAGAGGATGATTTGGCATGTCGTGGTTTGGTCAGTTAAGAAAACTCAAAATGATATTATTTTTCGGGATCTTCGATGACATCAAAACACGTGGAAGACATGAACATCTTTTTGACATGAAAATGGTATCTCGATAGATCCATAGAAAACTCATGTGCCTTCTCGGTCCGACTTGAAATTAGTGTATATGAGTGCATCCTAAAATATACTTCTAAATTTATGGTCTGTTTGGTTCAAATGAGGGGGATGGGAGGGATTTTAATGAAGGGGAGAGGAGGGGAAGGATTTTTTTCAAATTATATGTATGTATGGTTCAAACGAGAGGAGGGGAGAAGAGAGATTTTGGTTAAAAATATGTTTGGTTCAAACGAGGTGTTTTATTTATAATTTACATTTTTATCCTTATGATTTTATATAAGTGATATGAAATTCAAAAGTTAAAATTTCATAAATAATTTTTTGAAAAAATATTTGTAATATTGAGTGATTAAAATTTTATAACTTATCGCATAACTTTAAGAAACTTAAGTACACTTGTTACGTATTATAACTCGACACAAAATAATCTATGTGTTGATAACAACCTTTTGAATACATAAAATAGCTTATTATTAACTATATATATATATATATATATATATATATATATATATATATATATATATATATATATATATATACGTATCAAATGAGAACTTTGGCTATTATGAGAACTGAGAACTTTTAATAATAACCATACGATTTAAAAGCAATGCCTTAGATTTCATTCAAATTTTAAGAAACAATAATTAATACATAGATTCTGGTTTGAATACATATCACACCAATGCAAATCTCATCATTGATTTTAAATCGTATGATTATTATTAAAAAATCTCAGTTCTCATAATAACTAAAGTTCTCATTTGATACGTCCCCATATATATATATATATATATATATATATATATATATATATATATATATATATATATATATATATATATATATATATATATATATATATATATATATATATATATATATATAGGGAGCGTATCCGGTGAGAACTGATATTTTTGTGAGAAACGAGAACTATCGATATCAACCATTTGATTTGATTAATGCTCAAGATTTAATAATTCCATATAAAGAACACTTTATAGAATCCTTTTCTATTACTTTTGATATTTAAAATTTTCATAAAAATTGAATCTTACCAAAAATATTATTCTATATGCTATTTAATTTTATATCAAATATATCAAGTTTAATTTTTCCATGTTATCTCGTACTTTTTTTTTCAATCTCTCTTGATTCTTTAAATTTATTATAAAAAATAAATAAATCATATTCTATATTTTGTTTATTGTTAGAGAGTTTTGATATTATTTATCTTATTAAAATAGACTATGACTGTAAAATAGATATGTCTAAGGTATAGAACTTTATTTAATTTGTTGACTAAGAATTTTATTTTTTTATCACCTATATATTGATTTATTAAAACTATTAAAGAATATGAAATTATAACCTACATTTTAGGTTGGATGATTTATTTATTTACAAGTTAGGAAATTATTATTTTAACAAGTTTTACTAAATAAAATACATTATTAATTTATCATCTATATTTTTATTTGATTAAATTATTTCTTTTATAAGAAAACAATATTTTCATTTGATTTATTCTTTATATTTTATTAAAAATATTAAAGAATGTGAAAGTATTACCAGTATTTAAATTCTGTTGATTTACTTATTTACGTGTTTGAAAATTTTTATTTTTACAAATTATACAATTGTGACTATTTTAATAATTTATATTATTGTTATAATATTTTAATAGTTATGACCCCTCTTAACTATTGGCAAATTATAAATTTTAATCTTATTATTTATTTATTTATTTTCAATATAAAATTATCCTTCTTACAAGAATGAAAATATTTTCCAATCTGCTACTTGAAAGAAATTATAACTTCATATAAAAAAAATTAAATAAATAATAAGATTACAAATTCTAGTTTACCAATATCATAAAAAGTCTACAATTATTAAAATATTATAACAATAGTAAAATTTATTTAAAATAAATCAATCAAATTAAAATATCCAAAAAAATCGTTAACAATACAAAAATATAGAATATGATTTTTTATAAATAATAATATCTGGAACTCCCTAACAATACAATAAAGAATAATACAATAAAATTGTATATTTTATACATGTATATTTTAATAAAATAAATAATATTAAAATTCCATAATAATAAAAAAAATATGATTTTATTTTGCAATAGATATAAAGGATCAAGAGAGTTAAAAAAATTGTACGATATATCATGGAAAAGTTAAATTTTATATATTTATGGTAAAAATAAATAGCATATTAAAAAGTATTTTTGGTAAGATTGTATTTTTATGAAAAAATATTAAACATAATAGAAAAGATTCAATAAAGTGCTCCTTATGTGAAATTATTAAATCTTAAGCGTTAATTGAATCTGATGATTGATATTAATAGTTCTCATTTCTCATAAAAGATATCAGTTCTCACCGGATACGCTCCCTATATATATATATATATATATATATATATATATATATATATATATATATATATATATATATATATATATATATATATATATATATATATAAATGAGGGCATATCATATGAGAATGCCATATTTATATGAGAATGTGAGAATGAATCTGAACCATTGGATTTTAAAATAAATGGTGGAGATTATGAGTGAATTTTTTTTCTCTCTCCTACATCATTTATTTCAAAATGTAGGAGAGAGAAAAAAAATTCACCCATAATCTCCACCATAATCCAATGGTTCAGATTCATTCTCAGATTCTCATATAAATATGGGGCTTTGGCTAATATGCATAAGGATTTTACTTATGCACCATGCATAAGCCTACATAAGCCATTGGATCATGTTTTTAATCCAGTATTAAGTATTGAGTATTGAGTATTGAGTATTGAGTAATAACAATTGATGTCTAGAATTTGATCCAATGATCCAAGGGTCCATAATAATCTATGCATGGTGCATAGATTTTTATCTATGCACGGTAACTGCACCCTAAATATGGCATTCTCATATGATATGTCATATATATATAAAAGTAAATTTTAACTTTTTAGATTCATTGAATAAATGTTGCATTTGGATGATATAAAGACTAGATAGATCTTTTATTCAGTAAATGTAAAAAGTTAAAATTTGTTTATAAATAGGAATGAAGAGAGTATATAATAAACAAAATAAATGAATTGTTTAAAATTTTATATATATTATATATATATATATATATATATATATATATATATAAACATAAAATTAAAATTATAATAAAAAATTTACAGTGAATATAATTTTTATTAAATAAAAATAATAATTTGAAGGTAAAATATCATTATAATAAATTGATATAAGCTTATATCAATTTATTATAATGATTTTTTACCTTCAAATTATTATTTTTATTTAATAAAAATTATATTCACTGTAAACCGGATGAAGTCATGGCGTATGTACTCAACCGTTTTATGACCAGCATAAATTCAGAAAAGTTGTTCTTTTTACCGTTTAATACCGGCAACGAGTTAGACTTTAATTCTAAATTCATCTATTATAATTTTTCATATTTTTACATTGTGTAGAAAGTTTTCATCTCACATTTGTTTTGCCTTACAGTGGACATTGGTTGTTGGTCGCGATTAATCCTATCAGTGAAGTTGTATATTTTCTGGATTCCTTACACAATCCAGTTAGTACATACGAAGCTATGAAGAATTTGGTTGATACGTAAGTGAGATTGTTCTAAATATTCGTGTGTATATTTATTTATTTATGGGAATTGTTTTAAATTATGCGTTTATGTTTTATTAGCGTTATACAAGTTTTTCGAGCACAAAAAGGAAGTCAAGTACCAAAGAGTAAAGCCAACAACATCACATGGATTCAAATGGAGGTATATTAATTAATGTTTCAAAATTTTGATTATATAAATAGTGATGATATATACGTGATAAAACTTAGGCCTTATCCATATTTTCTTTCCATGTGTAGTGTCCTAGGCAGCGTAATGAAGTAGATTGCGGTTTTTACATGTTGCAGTATATGAAAGAAATTCTTCTTTCGAATCAAATAGAGATTCCGTCCAAAGTATGGATTTCTAACTTAAGAGTTATTTTAATATTTAACACATATTTCTCATATAATTAAATAGTCTTAACTTAAACATACCATGTTATATTATTTTGTAGTATTTTGACGACTTCAAGTGTGCTACTTACTCAAAATCTAAGTTGGATGAACTTAAGGAGGAATGGTGTCAATTCATGATTGAGTTGAAAGTTGTATAGGTATACTGAAATTTTACTATAATTGATGAGAATTTTGAGTATAGCCAAGTGCATGTTGCAATATTTGATTTATCTACATAGACTATTAAGTGATATGTAGGCCGTTTGAAATACATTCGTGGGAGATGTAGAATGGTTTTATATACACTAATGTAGAATGTTTTTCACCTTTATATTGTTTTGTTTTTGGTTTTCTGTTATTCTGTTTTGTGATTATAATGGTTAATTTGATGCAATTGCAGGATATTGAAGGGTAAAAAGGTTAGCTGGCAAGAAGAAAAAGTAGATATTTAGCATCCTTTTGACTTGTGTAAAAAATAACAATGTTTTGGATAATGCAATTGTTTTCATTGAATTGGATGTAATTTTGTTGTTGTTTATTAATATATTCTTAGCATATAAAAAATTCAAAGTTTATTCGTATATATATATATATATATATATATATATATATATATATATATTCTTAGCATCTTATCTCTGAAAAATAGAGTTTATTTTTGTTGTTTATAGGTAAAATTTGTAATGGTATATTGTACAGGTGCAAAATGTGGTGAAAACCTAGGGCAAGCCTTTTTTAAATAGATCCATTTAAAAATTTCGTGGACATTAGACAGCGCTTTAAAAGAGAAGCGCTGCCTAAAAGCTATTAAAAAACTTTGTTTCAGAAAAGCGCTGCCTAAAGGGGGCCTTTAACAGCGCATTTAAGAAAAAAGCGCTGGCTAAAGTGGTACTTTAGCAGCGCTTGTGGGGAGAGCGCTACCTAAAGGTGGCCTTTAGCAGCGCTTTTAAGAGGCTTTTTCTTAAATATTGTTTCAGAAAAGCGCTGTCTAAAGGGGCTCTTTAGCAGTGCTTTAGATATAAAAGCGCTGTCTAAAGTGGGCCTTTAGCAGCGCTTTATAGGTAAAAGTGCTGACTAAAGGGTGCCTTTAGCAGCGTTTTCAAGGTGAAAAAAAGCACTGCCTTTACCTACGGCAGCGGGGGAATAGATAGCGCTTTTAAGCGCTGCCTAATGCCAAAAAAAAGCGCTGTCTATGTGCATGTTTGGCGTAGTGAAGCAATTAAGAAAAATCACAAAAAAAAAGTAGGAACACAAAAGAAAATAATAATTTTAAAATGATAAAATAAAACTGAAGATATTTTACTAAATATATTAATTTATTAAATATCAACCGTCACATTCCCTCTCCTCTCCTCCCCTCTGAATCCCTCTAATTCGAGGGACAAAAAAATGTAATTTTGAGGGATTTTGCTTCCCTCCCCTCCTCTCCCCATCCTAAAAATTAAATCAAACACATTTTATTATAAATATCTCATTATCTCCATTTATCTCTAACCAAACACACCTTTAAAGAGTTTAAGGTGATTTTGAATTTTTATAGAATGTTTCTCCTCCCAATAAATGTGCTACAAGTAATTCCCTAATTAAATAATTAAATATATTGAGGTTTTATTATTGGTGGAAAGATCCTAAGCAAGCATTGAGAGGTTTTATAATGGGTATAATTAAAGTATGAATAACTAGTGCCCTTAGGGCAGCAATAGTTAAGACTTTAAAAATAGTGAATTTTTTTCGATAATCTGCGTATTTAATACCTCAAAAAGTTAAAATATTTAATTTTTATCAATTTTTTTTTTAAATGTTTAACCAATTGTCCCGAGGATAGAGCAAGACTTAAAGTATTGATTATGTACGCATGTACGGTACTTTTCCAACAATTCTGGTCGTGCGATTAATCAAATGTGCCAAACAATGACACGTATACAATAAAAAAAACAGAATTAGAAGAAATAAAAAGCGTCTCTTTCTTATCTCACGCCCACCCCCACACCAGCCACGACCCTTCACATAGGTGTCTTCAGAGCTTGCTCGCCGCCATTAATGATGATTACACTGCATCAATACCATCAGATCTAATGATCTATACTTGTCTTTACCCCTTTCATAGTAAAACAGACCATTTTAGTTTAGTAAAACATTGTAATCAAAAGGAAAACAAAGCAACATAAGTTGTGCGCCGGTGAGGTCGATTACGGTTGGCAGTACGGCGGAAGAACGGGCGTGCAGAGCAAAGGAGCGGAGGGAAGAAGGTCGGCGGCACAATCATGGTGTGTTGCTCTTTGTATTTAGACTTACAGATGATACAAGTGTTTTTCAAACCTGTTTTTCTTTTTCTTTTGTAAATTGCACACGTGGCATTGTTTACTGCATCGGATTGATCAGACGGGCAGAATATGTGGAAAAACACCATGCCTTTCCCGCCTTAAAGGCACTCAATCTTTATCCGTTACTTTATACCAGCTGTTAGTTAAGATTTTAAGAAGAAATGACTTGGTGAAAAATATTAGTGTTTTCATTTTTGTCATACTATAGCATTTCACAATTCACATTAGCTATTGTTCTTGATAGCACCAATGATAACACATTTTAAAAAACCAAATAAAATTGTGTGTACACTCTTAACAATATACAAAATTAAACTCTACTTGAGGATATCCAATATATCTAAATTCAAACAACATTTAAATAAGTCGTAGGTTAACTTGAAACTAAATTAAACATAAACAACATTTAAATAAGTCATCTATTCTAGAGTTTAACTTGAACCCAAAATAGCAACATACAATTAACGTCATGTTTTCTACTAGTTGAAACCAAAGTCATACATGAAACTTTTTAACCAGAATCAAACATCTTTATCATTTGGACATTCCAAGCTCGCTGCAACCCATTTATCTTCACCAATAGGCACAATTGTAATCCCCTCAGGAAATTTAATATTTGGAAAACTTGTGTACACCCTGTACCTGTTACCAAGTAAATAACTACTTGGAGTTGTATTTGAAGTCTTTCCCTTGTTCAACTCAGAAATCCATACAGGAGGGGGTTTGTTACGTGAAGATGAAGGGAACATGTTGTTTGTCTTTATTTTTTTGTTAGGAGGCAGTGGAAAAGAACCATTATGCATGCCTTCAGAGTAAACACAAAGTCATTGTCATGTTCAATGATAAGTAATATATGTATTTTGGATGAAGATGAAGAAGCAAACCTTCAGAGTTGAGGATCTGCTTGGATTTAGCAATGTCTGATTTACGAGCTGATTGTATTGCCGGGTTTTCTTTGGTAGCGGAAGAAAAAGAAGCATACATATTTAGTCCACCTGTGCGGGATAATAATATTATCAAAGCATAATCATATTCATAGATATATGTTGCATCTAAATTGAACAGAACATCAGATTTCAAGCGTTTTTACTGTTTAGTGTTCGAAACCGACACAACACCGAAACATATTTATATTTAATCACTTATATTGCTTATATTAAGTTAATTATGTAGGCCAAATTTGTTTCTGATTGGTATGAATGAAAGCAAATTTAAATGAATGAACTTACACTCTTTTAATGCAATGTAAGCAATCTTTGCAGCATCATGTTCTGCCTGTTTTTTGGACCTAGAAGCCTTTCCATGAAATTCAACACCCTCTACTTCCACAGTTGAGAAAAAAGTTGGCATATTCGAAGAACGAGATTCTGTAGTTTTATATGTTGGTTTGGAAAAACTTTCTCTCTGTGTTAGTTCTAGCAGTAAACTCTTGGCTGGACAAGATTCATCCTGAATAAATAGAGTACAAAATCAAAATTCAGTTAGAACTATATTAATGCAGATTGATAGACCATGAAGTGGATACTTGCCTTGTTAAACAAGTCAGCAGAAATTGGCAATTCCTTCAAAGCAACATTTGCAGCAGCCTCTTCTGCCTCTTTTATAGTGTTGAAAAATATTGGGCTGTCGAATGATTTTCCCCCAATGACAACAGTAGCCTTATAGCGAATGTCATGAGGTAGCCCCTCAGTTTTAATTGTACAAACAGGTGGATCGAGATTGTTCTTTCGAGCATAGTTTTGTAACTGATGTTTGCTCGTCAAACAAGCTGGCTCTTGATATTTGGCAGCTACAACTTCCTCTTTTGAACCATATTCATCTGTTGGTTTTGAAGAGCCTGCAGGGAAGTCATGAATCACAAACATTAGAGTAAAATTGTATAAATATAAATAACATCTTCTACCATGTGAAGTTGATGTAATTGTAACCAACTAGCTCCTATCATAATATTGTTTTCCTTATCTTTCAGTTACTGCTAAGCACAATAGCAAAGGGAAAAGATAAAGGAAAACTTTCTAACAAAAGTGATTCCAAACTTCAGAAAATTATGAATGAGTAAGAAACCTTCAATACTATTTTGTGTTTATTTATCATAAATAAATCACTTTTTTATGAAAAATATATCATTTCCACGGCAAGGTTAAAAAAACATCTTTTTAAGGAAACAAAGCAAAATCAGAAAGAGAAAGAAGTAGAGTACCAAATGAAGGAGAAGAGAAATTGTGAAAAGCTTTCATAGCAGCTTGGTTTTGAGCTTCTATGAACGTATTGAAAGTATCAGAAGAGGTAAAAGTAACACCATTGACAAAAACAGAAGCCTTATAGCTTGGCTTGTGTTGAGGACCACCATACATGACAGAGTATTTTGGCAAACTCCACTTTCTCTGGTGGCATAGCTGTTGTAGCTGTGTCTTATACATTTTCACTCTCACTCCTTTCAACTATTGCTACTATGTGAAGTTATAATGAAAATGAAAAGTAAAACCAATGTAAACTATATATATTACATATTGGTTAAAATTACATGATATGATGATATACGGTTACATGCAGAGAAAATTGCCTTGGGCGTGAAGGGTCATGGAAATAAAAAGTACACTCATGCATTCCACAAGGGATGAAAGTACACTCATGCAAAACTAAAGAGAACTGCAAATCATGATTATACTCATGCAGAAGTGAAGAGAACTACAAATCATGATAAATATTTAAAGTTTAACTATGAAATTTGTACACTTTTGGAATTAGTTGTGTAGCAGATAACACGTGTCATGATCCTGGATTTTTTTCACTATAGACATATAGTTAATTTCATTTAATATTCCTATATATTTAATTTTGTTTTATGAATAGCTCTAAACTAACTACTTCTAACTACACGTATTGTTATGAATAGGAGTATTTGGTGTAATTTCATCTAACTAACTTCATTGAATTGAAATGGTGGATACAAGCTCTTACTTATAGTACAAATAAAGTCTACCTATATACAGTGTACAATAACTTATTACAATCTCTAACTATTTTTTAATTTTCATTTTTGAAGTATGCCTTAAAGTATTGGTCGATGAAGAGAAAAAAAACATATTTTGACATTTGTCAAAAATTAGAAAATCAAAATGCAATTTTAAGTTTGACCGGTTTAGTTTGGGAGTCTGTTATTTGATGTTAGAATATTGGGTATATATTATTTGGAAATAGTCTAAATTAATATAAAATATATTATAAGATATTTATAATATTTTATTCTAATAATTAATAGATTGTGTTTTGGGCTTTGTATGTTCGATTTTAGTAATTATGTATCTTTTCCGTGTTTTAAAGTGTGACAATAGGGTTTATGTATCTTAGGTTTGAGTGATTCATATATTGCGAGTTGTAGAGGTTGGAAAACACTTCGTAGAAAATAGAAATTTTCTTTTAACTTATATGTAATCTCTTTTAACAACTTTTTAAGTATAGTGAATTGGAGAGTTGTTCTCTCCCCAAGAATAGATCGTTTGATCGAACTGGGTAAACAAACATTTCGTCTTTTTTTGCTTTATTGTGTTATATTTTCTATTTAGTGGTTATTATTAATGAAGGCCATTTATTTTTGTTGCTATTGTTCTTTGCCTCACATATCAAAGTATTTATTGAAATTGAACCTTGTCGTTATCCCCCATGGAGAAAAACAAAGATGCAATCAATTTTAATTCATAAGAACTGTATTGATGCTTTGAAATGTGAAGTATTGATACCCGCGGCGCTTACACACGCACAGAAGACTAAGATGGTGAATAAGGCCAGGAGTGCGATTATCTTGTGCCTCGGGAATAATGTTCTAAGAGAAGTCGCTAGGGAGCAAACTGCGGTTGTGATGTGGACAAAACTTGAATCATTTTATATGACCAAGTCTTTGGCTTACAGGTTGTGTTTAAAATAACAACTCTATTCATTCTGAATGGCGGAGAACAATCTATAGTGGAGCAGCTTATAGAATTTCACAAGATTATTAATGATCTTTAGAATATTGAAGTGAAGATTGATTATGAACACAAGGTTTTACTCTTGTTGAGTTCATTAACCAATCTTTTGAGTACTTTAAGGATGTTGTCCTTAAAAGAAGGTAATGTAATTATATCTATTATAATTAATATAATTATATTATATTATTATTATTAAAAAATCAAAAATAATATTAAATTATTTTTTAGTTAAAAGAAATTAAATTTATAATTTCAATAATACAAAACAATAATAATAATAATTCTTCGATTAAAATCTCCTTGTTCAAGATCTCTCCCTTTTATTTTTTTAAATTATGGTATTTGATTTTCGGACAGAGTAATTTAAGGAGATCAATCTCACCGCCTATTTGTGGGAGTCCTTTTAAAGTCAAAACAAAGTTTTGTATTGATTTGACCCAGTATAAGAATTATTTTCCCCTAGCAGAATTCAAACCTGAGACATTGAGAAGAGCACATTTTCAAAACTCAAGTCTTCACCACTAGATCGATCTTTGGGGTTACACACCAAAATTGAATAGACGTAAATAATTACGAGATAAATTACTGCTCACAACAGGAACACCTAGGGATGGAAATGAGTCGAGTAGAATCTCGGATCGACTCGTTCAAAATTGGTTCAGATCAAATCTCAGATCAAGTTTGACACGAACTTTTATTTAAGCTTTAACTCGACTCGTTAAAAATTCACGAACAACTCGGTTCGACTCGTTAGGTTCAACTCTCTTGCTTCTCGGACTTAAAAGTCATTTTTAAAGACATTTTTTTATATAATTGACATTTTAAATTAATATTATTAAAAAAATATTAAAATAAAATAAAAATTATCATTTTGGAATTTAACTTTGTCTCAAAAATCTAGTAATTTAAAAATTACATAATTTATATAATGTTGATTTTTTTATTTTTTTTTTGTTTAGAAATATTTTTCTTATTTGAGAATATAAATTATCAATTAAAATTGCTAGATAAAAAATATAGGGTTAAGATTTAGAGTAAATCTTTAAACCTACTCTTAAAAATAATATAATTATTCTCTTATATAATCGAGTTGACTCATGAACCTAACGAGTCAAACTATGTATAGTTTAAGTTCAACTTATTTAGTTAACGAACTTAATTTTTTGCTCTTATTCACCTCATTATGTTCATGAACCTAATTCAAAGATTTAATTGTCTAACCGAGTTCTAAACTATTTTCGAGTTTATTCGATTCATTGTCAGTCCTAGGAAATAGAGGTGGGAATAGGTTGGACCGAGCTAGGCTTTGCCAAGCCTAGGCCTGGCTTGCTAAAAAATTCAAAGCCTAAGTCTGGCCTGTAGTCTATCGCAGGCCTATTTTTTTAGCCTGAGTCTGGCCTTTTTGAAGACCTGATTGGACTACTAGCCTACTTAAAAGAGCATTTCATTTAAACATTTGTAAATAAGTCATTCAACTAAAGTTTATATAGACTAAGGGTGTGTTTGGATTGGCGGTGGATAGAATTGATTATGAGAGAATTGAGTTTGGTAGAATTGATTTTAATAGAATTGAGTTTATAAGAATTGATTTATGTTTGGATACAATGATATAGAAGTGATTCTTATCAATTAATGTTGTTTGGATAGTTTTAACAAAATTGATTTTGAATTGTATAATTACCAAAATGGTAATAAATTCTAGTACAAATCAAAAAGAAAAGAAGTAATTGATGAAAATTAAAGAGGGTAAAGTAGGAAAATTTAAAAGAGTCGTAATAAATAATATATAATAAATGTAGAATTGATTCTACTAAACTCAAAAGCTAGGAATTGTAGCTTCTACTAGAATTGCTTTTGGAGGATGAGAATTGATTTTGAAAAAGTATCCAAACAAGAAAATAAAACCAATTATCAAGTTGAAGTGGACTAAAAGTGCTTTTGGGGCTTGTAGAAGCCAATCCAAACATGCACTAACAAGTTAAAAAATCAATTAGACTAAATGTTTGTCTGTGTTGAATTATTTGAGTGTACCTACTAAAATACGTTTTGTGATACTATTTATTTGAGAGAACTTATGAAAGCAATTTATGTCATTGTTCGTAAGATTTTTTTCATCTTATTTTCACAATTTCTTTAAGATAATTAATATTTATTTTTAAATTTTAATTTAAAATACAAAATACAATATAATATTAATAATATTATTCATGTTTATTTAACTAGGCCTTCATGATAGGCTTAAAAAGCTTTTTATATGGCATGTGGCCTAGTCTTTTTAGCTAAATAGGCTTATAAAAAAAACTAGGCTTTTTCTATTTAAAAAAAGTCTGACATGAGCCTGAGCCTGTGTAGATTAGACCGTAGACCTTTGTTAGTCGGCCTGACCTATTGCCACCCCTACTAAGAACATCCATAATCACTATTCCATTAAATGAGTGCATCATAACTAGCAATAATTTTCCTATAAGTAATATAATTAGTTTTTCCTTTTATATTATACACAATTAAATAAAAGGTCCAACAATTATCCCCCTAAAAATATTTACCTTTTCCTTAAGGTGAGTGTTACCCATGTGTCAATTGGGGTCTCAGAAGAACTCAAACCCTTCTTATTTGGATTTGTCACCATATAGTTATCATTTTTTCTATATTATTCTCCAATAGCATGTTTGTTTGCACATACATGGCCAAGACTAATCTTCTCATCAAATCAGAAACTAAGGACCGGTTTATTTTGCCTTTTTTTTAAAATGATTTTTATAGTGTTATATAATTTTATTAAAAAAAATTTATAAAAAAATTTTTTAGAAAAGTTTCAAATAAAAATTTTGTTTGAATAGTTATTCTTAAAATGTGATTTTAGGTATTTCATTTATTTGTGGGGAAAAAATTAAATATCAAAATTTTAAAAAATCACTTAATTTTGAAACTATTTCAAATAGATTTTCATAAAAATCATTTTTGAAATACAACTTTTTGAAAAAATTACGATTTTGACTAAGTTTTTATCTTTAATAATGTATATTTATATTATAGGATGTCAAATTAGTGTTTAATTTTAGAAAAAACAAATATAAAAAACAAGACCCTAAATCCATTTTTTTGAAAAACAGTTTTTGAAAATCTATTTTCAAAAATACAAAGAAAAAAAATCATTTTTTTAAAGCTGAAACAACCATGCCCTAAATCCTTTACATGATTTATCTTTTATTTGTGTATATGTCAACCTTATAAAGCACATGCCTTTGAAAAGAGTTTAATTGCGACTGATATGCCTCAATCGTGGAACTTGAAGCACCGAAAACATTTTGTGCATGGCTTTTATTCCCTATATCACATGTCATAGTCCTTCTGTTTCTGTAGTTTTTAATGGTTGGTTCACCACAAAAAAAGTTACAATCATTACTTTTACTCAATAAGTTATTTTTCTCATCCACCCCTTCGTGCATAATCGATAAATTCAGTCAAGTCAATCTTTCTACTTGATGTTGTTTGCCCTTATAAAATCTGAGTCCATTAAAAATATTTCCTTCAAATCAGATGGTTTAGTACATTTTTGGTGGCTTGCATATAAATCAAATTGCTCTCTGTATTCTTCACTCCTCCAGTTTGTTTAAAGCAATAATTCAAAGGGGCTTTGGATCAACGAAAAGTTTCTACCAATTGTGCCACATGACATATCATGTCTAACGACAACAGTTCAACCCCACATTCTTATAGTTCAACTTGGGCCTCCATCTTGCTCAAAAAGTATCCAAAGCCAAATTTGATCACATTGCTTGTTCGATGGTATACTTAATTTCTATTGCAGGACTCATTTGTTTAATGAACACTTATATATTCTATTTATTTTAATCATGAATAGATACTTCTATTTATAAAGATTAAATGCATAGAGTAAATTATATTCTAACAGAAAATGTCAATTAAGTGAAGAGAATCCTAAGCATGCATATATAGAGGTTTTATAGTGGAGTTTAACTTTTGTCTCTCTTGAAACTGAATTCAAACACAAACAACATTTAAATAAGTCTTATAGAGTTTAACTTGAACCCAAATAACAACATAGATTCAATATCATGTCTACTACTACTTGAAACCAAAATCATACATGAAAATTTTTAACCAGAATCAAACGTCTTTGTCATTTGGACATTCCAGGCTCGCTGCAATCCATTTATCTTCACCAATAGGCACAATTGTAATCCCCTCGGGAAATATGATATTTGGAAAACTAGTGTACACCTTGAACCTGTTACCAAGTAATGAAGATGACGGGCACATGTTGCTTATCTTTATTTTTTTGTTAGGAGGCAGTGGAAAAGATCCATTACGTTTGCCATTGTTAACTTTGATATCAGTGTTTAATATCTCCCAATCCAAAAGATCATCTGTGAGAATAAACATAAAGTCATTAACATGTTCAATGGTTAGTATTTTACATCTTAAGAAAAGCGAAATAGTTTCACAATGATTCCGAAAAAAAGTTATTGATAAGTAATATATGTTTTTGGTTGAAGATCAATAAACAAACCGTCCGAGTCGAGGTCCAAGTTGAGGATCTGTTTGGATTTAGCAATGTCTGATTTAGGAGTTGATTCTAGTGCCATGTTTGCTTTGGTTGAGTGAGAAAAAGAAGCATACATATGAAGTCCACCTATGCAGGACAATAATATTATCAAAGCATGATCATATTCATAAATAATAATCTGCGTTAAAACATATTCGGCTATATTTTGCATCTACATAGCACAGAACATCATATTTAAAGCGTTTAGTGTTGGATACCGACTTGATATTAAAACTTGTTTGTGATAGGTATGAATGAAAGCGAAGTTAAGTGAACGAACTTACACTCTTTTAAGGCGATGTAAGCAATCTTGGCAGCATCATGTTCTGCTTGCTTTTTGGATCTAGATGCCTTTCCATGAAATTCAACACCCTCTACTTCCACAGTTGAGAAAAAAGTTGGCATATTCCAGGAACGAGACTCAGTCGTTTTATATATTGGTTTTGAAAAACCTTCTGTCTGTGTTAATTCAAGCAGTAAACTCTTGGCTGGACAAGAATCATCCTGAATAAATAGAATACAAAATCAAAATTCAGTTTGAAGTTTGAACTATATTAATGCAGATAGACCATGAATATACATGTAAACTTGAATAAGTTTGATCTTCAAACACAGTTGATATACTATTAGGCCTTGTTTGGATAAAAAAAACTTGATGAAGTGCTTAACACATAAGCACTTATGAATAAGC
The DNA here is from genome assembly GCF_029867415.1 of Vicia villosa. NCBI lineage: Eukaryota > Viridiplantae > Streptophyta > Magnoliopsida > Fabales > Fabaceae > Vicia > Vicia villosa. The sequence continues at coordinate 264,422 of NW_026705238.1, forward strand.
TATTTCTATAATAATAACTAAATAAAGTCAAACTGTTTTCTTATAGTTTTTAAGCAATGTATATAAGCTATCCTAGACTTAAATATCCATACAGAAAACCTCAATTTGAAATCACATTAGAAAACAAGGACACTTGCCTTCTGAAACAAGTCAGCGGAAATTGGCAATTCCTTCAAAGCAACTTTGGCAGCAGCATGTTCTGCTTCTTTTCTTGTGTTGAAAAATGTTGGGCTGTCGAATGATGTCCCACCAATAACAACAGTAGCCTTATAGCGAATGATATGAGGTAGCCCCTCAGTTTTAATTGTAAAAACAGGTTGATCAAGATTGTTCTTTCGAGCATAGTTTTGCAACTGAGGTTTGCTCGTCAAACAAGCCGGCTCTGAAAGAATGAGTTCATTATTTTTGTTAGATAATGTTTAAATAGAAAAGAATAGTAACAAGATTTTAAAATATTTGCAAACACATTAGTGAGTAAGGTGGAAGAAATTGTTTACCAGTCATTATAACTGGAGTCTCTTGAGGTTTGGCAGCTCCAACTTCCTCTTTTGAATCGTGTTCATCTCTTGGTGTTGAAGAGCCTGATGAAGGAGTAGATAAGTTGATAAAAGCAGTCATAGCAGCTTGATTTTGTGCTTCTTTGGAGGTATGGAAAGTATGAGAAGAAGTAAAAGTGAGATCGTTGACAAGAACAGAAGCCTTAAAGCTTGGCATGTGTTGAAGACCTTCATTCATGGCAGAGTATTTTGGCAAACTCCACCTTCTCTGTTGGCATAGCTCTTGCAGCTGTGTCTTGTACATTTTCACTCTCACTCCTTCCTACTATTGCTACAATATTGAAGATAGAATGAAAATGAAAAGTTAAATCAATGCCTTGGGCGATAATAAGGGTCTATCTTGAAGATTATTTTGTTGTTTTATGTTTTTTGTGTTATGGTAGTTTACAGCATTATGAAAACAAGTGTGTTGGGTACAACTACTATTATACCATATCATGCCATACATGTTCTGCAGAGTTCTCTGCAACTAGATTGTTACAGACAATGTGTCTGCGATTCAAACTGAGTTTTGTTTCCTTCACAAAAATGGAAACAAAATTGGAGATACTCCAAAAAAGTAAATCCAACCTTATGCTCAAAATGGGAGAGTACTCTGCAAAATTTGTCTTTCTTCTTTACTCTTTTGAATGTACATTTTAATGTTGGTTTGATTTTCCACTCCTTGAACCTTAAACTAATTGTTACTAGCTAATAGCATGTTAGGATCTAGGGGTGGACAAATTTCAACCGACCGACCCATTGTAATTTTTGTTACAAATGGTTCGGATTGGATATATATATATATATATATATATATATATATATATATATATATATATATATATATATATATATATATATATATATATATATATATATATATATATATATAGAATTAAAATTAAATGATATGACACGGTTGCATGGAGAGAAAGTGAAGGATCGTGAAAATAATGGTTCTGCAGAGTTCTCTACAACAAGATTTTAAGAGAGAGATAGTACGATATTATGATTTTTTATTTTTTGGATAAGCGTACGATATTATGATCTTGTAGCAGACAATGGTGTTTACATTTCAAACTGTGTTTTTGCCTTCACAAAAACGGAAAAATAATTGCAGATACTTCAAAAAGTAAAATTGACCTTATGCTCAAAATGGGAGAGAACTACAAATCATGATAAACATTTACAATACAGGTTTAACTATGTTTGCACATTTAAGAAATTAGTTGTTTAGGAGATATCACTCGTATAACATGTGTCAAGATCCTGGTTTTTTTTTATCATAGCAGTATCATCGACATGTTCTTCAAGACCCGAGAAACATCTTGAAGATAGACAAATAGTTAATTTTCATTTAATACTCTTATAAATTTAAACTTGTTAAATTAGGAATACCTCTAAACTAATTACTTCTAACTCCACTCCTAATATTCTCTAACAATAAATAAATGTCCAGATGAAATTTACCATTTGAGTTAGTCAATGTTTCTTATAAATGAACCCAAAAATGAACATTTTTGTTTCTCAGATAAAAAGAGAGAGGGAGAATTTAGTTTTAACATATCTACTAGAGATTATTTAACCAAAAAATAATCAACTTGAGTTTTAGACTTAAACTCAAATAACATCTATGACAATTAGAAGGTTCAACTATAAGAGCTAACTTGTTATTATATTTTTCTTTTTCCAAGAAAAACATACTGTAAAATGCAAACCGACAATTGGTACATGTTTTCCAACAAAACATACAAGAAAAACTCAAACAAAAATAGATAATTTAACATATTCACATGCTGTATAATGTAAACCTACAACTGAAAGAGAAAAGAGCATCATGTTTGAGACATAATTTGAAACATAAAGCATTCAGTTTTCCAACTGGAGCACGTCCTTTCACATAGATAGATGACTCTGTTGTCTCATCATCAACTCACTTGGTACTAGTTAGTTGGTTGCGAATGAGCTTGACAGCATCAACCAGGTTGGTGAGGGCGGGCTTAACCTCAGTGTATTTTCGGGTTTTAAGGCCACAATCAGGATTGACCCAGAGGATGTTGCTTTCAAGGACTGCAAGCATCTTATTGATTCTGTCCGCAATTTCTTCTGTGGGTGGAATTCTTGGTGAGTGAATATCATAAACACCAGGACCAATGCCAGCACCATATTTAACTCCCTCACGGAAGACAGATAGTAACTTCTCATCTGATCGGGAATTCTCGATGGTGATCACATCTGCATCCATATCTATGATCGAGTGAATGATGTCGTTGAAGTTTGAATAACACATATGAGTGTGAATCTGCCAAACCACACGTTATATTAAAATTAATACAAGCTCGGTAAATAAACTGCATAATAATCATTAATGAAGATTAGAGCCAATGAAGTGAAGCTGAACCTGGGTAGTGTCTTGAACACCACAGTTTGTAATCCTAAATGAGTGAACTGCCCAGTTTAGATAGAAAGCTTCCTCAGATTTCCTTAGAGGCAACCCTTCTCTTAAAGCAGCCTCATCGATTTGGATGACGGTAATGCCAGCTTTCTCAAGATCCTCAACCTCATCCTTTATAGCCAAAGCAATCTGGTAGCAAGTCTCAAATCTAATAACAAAAAGACAATGTTAAATGAAACTGACATACTGCAAAATGATCATCATTTATAACTTATAAGGTGTTTTTGCATACCTAGGTTGGTCATCTCTAACAAAGGACCAGTTCAGAATAGTAACAGGGCCAGTAAGCATTCCCTTCATAGGTCGTTTGGTCAAACTCTGAGCTGTCGAAGACCAGAAAACAGTCATTGGCTTGGGACGGCTCACATCACCATAGATAATTGGTGGTTTGACACAGCGGGATCCATAGGATTGAACCCATCCATTGGCAGTGAAAGCAAAGCCAGATAATTGTTCTCCAAAGTACTCAACCATGTCATTCCTCTGAATTGGCAAAAAAGAAACCAACTTATAAATATATGAGTTTTGAACGGTATTTTCACACAAAAAGCCTCCTTTAAACCACTAAATAAATAAAAAATATCAGCTTCATACCTCAGGCTCTCCATGCACCAAGACATCAATGTCGAGCTCTTCCTGGATCTTAACAACATTGTTAATTTCTTCTTTAATGAAATTGATATAATCCTCCTCGGAGATCCTATTCATATAGTGACATATGGCAGGTTAAGCGTTAAAATGTGATAATCATGGAATGTGGTAGATAACTGAAGAATAGGAAGAATTATGCTTACTTTTTGGCCTTGAACTCACGGCGAACCCTTCTAAGATCTGCAGTCTGAGGGAAAGATCCAATTGTAGTGGTTGGAAGAATAGGAAGATTCAATTTCTTTTGTTGTGCACCCAATCTGGAACTGACATTAGTAGCCCTACGGTGATCAGAGCCCTTCAAAGTTGCAGCCTAAGAAAAGAAACCAACAATTTAAGAATAATCCTACTAGCTTATAACTAATCAGATACGAAAATAACATAATTGAAATCCAGAAGAGTACTAACAGCCTTTTGGACAGCCTCATTTGTCACCCTTGGGGAGGACTTCCTTGAAGCCAAAGCAAAAGCATTAGAAGAAAAGTAAGCCTGCAAAATAACACGCATTAAGAAGCTGAAAATATACAGTATGAACCAAAACATTCTTCGAGAGTATGATTTACCTCATCCTTTTGTCCAGACAATGCCTTGGCCAGGGCATTTACTTCAACTATTTTCTGTGCTGCAAATGCAAGCCAAGACTTAATCTCTTGGTCCAGCTTCGTCTCATTCACCAAATCAACTGCAGTGTGAAGAAGAGAACAGGATGTGGAAACCACAACTTTCTCTGCAGAAGAAAATTAAAATTCACATTTAGGTTGTTGCGCATTGAATATATATGTTAGCAGAAAGAAAAAGAAAAAAAACACTAAATAGTAAATACCCTTTCCAACAATGTCCACAAGGGTCTGCAAGGTGTTCAGCGAAGATTCAAGATTATTGGCCCAAATATTTCTTCCATCAACAACACCAGCAAAAAGAAGTTTTCCAGATGGAAATCCTTGCTTGATCAATTCAAGGGTCTTGGTTCCACGGACAAGGTCAAACCCATATGCAGTAACAGCCTTCAAGGAGGTGAGTGTTTTGTACGCATCAGCTGGGACATCAGCAAAGTATGTCTCAACCAGAACATCCAAACCAGATAAAGTAGATTCTAGCTCTGCATAAGCATGATCAAATGCTTGTAACTGGTGAGAATCAAGATCCTTCACAAGGGTAGGTTCATCAAATTGAATCCAAGTAGCACCAGCCGCCTTCAATTCAGTCACCACTTGCCTATGAAAAATTACAGTATGATTAATATTTGAAACAAATTAAATACATGATTCAAAAACTACATCACTACATTAAGCCGTTACTTGTAAACAGGAAGGATCTTGTCAATTAGGGAAAGAAGGGGAAATGACTTTTCAACACCCTTAGCAGGTTTTGATAGCAACAAGTAGGATACTGGCCCAACAAGTACAGGTACGGTATTCACTCCTAGCTGCATAGAACAAAAATACATTGTATAAACAACAGTAAGAATATATAAATAATTCAAAACAAAAGTCTCTTGTAACAGACATTCTTCCCATGTTTCAATCTTCTGTAGTATATCATAGGCAGGGTAGTGAAGATTCTTCCATTCCAAGACCAAAGTATTCAGTAATTATTTTTATAAAAAAAAAAATTAAATTAAAGATACTTATGTTAAAGTAAGTTTTACACTTACAGCTTTGGCCTCCTTGTATTCATCCACCGCTTTGTGTGATGCATAGGAGAACTTAACATCTGGACCCAATTCAGGAACAATGAAATGGCTGCACAATAATAGATTATGATTTTGTTATGATTATGATAAATATCAAACCAAATTGCCAACTCAACTTGTATCTACATATTTAAATGAAATACAGTAAAGTTATGCATCAAAATCTACTATAATATTTTGTATAGTTATGCGTCAAAATCTCCATTCATACACTAACCTAGCTTGTATTGAACCTAAAATCTCCATGTATAACTTGAAAAGTAAGAAAAACATTTTGAGGGGGGTTACTTACTAGTTGGTGTCAAACCACTTGGTCATTTCCATAGCAGGCACAGAAGCATTTCCTCTAGCCATGGAGAAGTAAACATCAAACCCAATCTCTCCGCCTTTCCAATTGTATCTGTCGGGAACTGCACCAAGCATAGCTGTAGTGTCCAATACTTGATCATAGTATGAGAAAGTGTTGCTTGGAATGTGCTTAATTCCGGCATCGGCCATCTGCTTCCAGATGGCTGCCCTAAGGCCCGCAGCAACCTGCTTCAGTTCTTCGGCGCTACTCTTTCCATCCCAAAATGATTCAAGGGCAAACTTAAGTTCCCTCTTTGGTCCCATGCGGGGATAACCAACGATATGGGATGTCATTGCTCTGTTATTTCAGATAAACAATTTTAATATACCATTTGATCAATCCAAACATAGCCTTAAATTCAATCATAAAGAACAACTACCAGTAGAATTCTCAATAAACCTAAACCCTAAACTACTCAAGTGAAATGAAGATACAGACCAAAAGGTACTCATGCAGCATGTTAAGAAACATAGCAATACAAAAATGATATTGTGAGTGAAGTTATGAGAGAAAGGGAACAAACCTAATAGAAGTAGCGCGGAGAGAGAAGCGATGAAAGGAGCGTGGCGAGTGGTGGCGAAAGAAAGAGAGAGAAGAGAGTGAGGATGTAAACGGCGTCGTCAGACACTGAGAGAATACTCTGTTCATTTATTATACGCAAGTAACGCAACACGTCCTCGCTCTCTATCTTGTTTTGCATTCTCAAACTCAACTTCTACTCTTTTTATTAGTATTATTAATCTAATTTTAATCATTAATTCAAATATAAATATGTTGGTTTTGGGGGTTACATAATGTGGGGTTTGTTTTTTTTGAATTTCTTGAGAAAAAAAATTTAGAAAAATTGAAAATGCCCTTCACTTTTTGAAAATACATTTTCAAATTCATCCTTTGTATTACACAACAGCTTAAAGGCTAAAGAAAATTTTATTTTAGAGATACATCTTTAATGGATGCATTTAATTTATTAAAAAATAAGGTATTCCACAACACAACTCTAGTTGTCCTGCATTATGAGACAGGAAAAAATAAGAATTAGGAACTAAAATACCTTTTTATTTTTTATTAATGATATATTTCCCCCTCTCTCATATTAATATTTACGAAAATACTCTTTTATTTCCTATTAAAAATATGTTTTTCCTCTCTCTCATATTAATATTTAAAAAATACTCTTTTATTCTTTATTAAAAATATATTCTCTCTCTCGTATTGATCTTTAAGAAAATACTCTGTTTTTTTATTAAAGTGTATTCTCTCTCATATTAATATTTACAAAAAAAAAAAAAAACACTTATATTTTCTATTGAAAATATATTCTTCATATGAAAATATCTTTTATTTTCTCTTAAAAAAAATATATTCTCTCCCCCCTCTCCTAATAATATTTACGAAAATACACTTTTATTTTATATTAAAAATATTTGTTCCCTCTCTCATATTAATATTTACAAAAATACCATTTTATTCTTTATTAAAAATATATTCTCTCTCATATGTATTTACAAAAATACCCTTTTATTTTCTATTAAAATTATATTCTCTCATTAATATTTACAAAAATACCCTTTTATTTTAAATAAAAAATATATTATCACTCTCTCTATCTCATATTAATATTTACGAAAATACCCTTTTATTTTCTAATAAAAATATATTCTCTCTATTATTAATATTTACATTTATAATGGGTATTTTAGTAAATTTAAATTTATTTTTATTTGTCATGTCCATTGTCTATCAAACATTGTACAAGGCAAAAAGTTGTCTAGTACTTTAAATGTTTGTACTATTATGTCCAGTACTTACCTTTTTGCAAATCAAACGCACCTAGTGAATTATTCAGATATGTAACTCCGGAATATTGAAGTGAAAATTTGAAAATCTGGCACCTTAGCATGTAAGATTATTCCAGAGATGTATCTCCGAAAAAATTAAATGTGTTAATGTTAAAAACAGTCACCTGCGTGATCAGACCTCATATCTAATTTTTCCATAAACCCTTTCCGTTAGTCCTGCCATTCTCAATCAACATTTTCACTCCAAAACCTCATTATTGTGTTTCATCAAATCAAAAGGAGCAAAAGAAGTTGGAATTCAATGTAAAGTTATGTCGTACCCGAAAATGTATCTCTGAATTCTTTATGAACTCATCCGGAGATGCATTTTCATAAGTTATCTGTTCTCATTTTCCAACAACCTATTTTCTGTTTAAGATGTTGTTGAGTATCTTATGTTTTTGTTTTCATTAGAAATGATTCATATTTCTTCAAACCTATTGTGTCTCTAGATTCCTCACGTGTAGTTGTGAAGTAAGTAGATGTTGGCAATCAATTTAAAGATGGACAAGAGTTTGAATTTCGAGATCATGTGCTTCAATAAATTCGTACAGAGGCTCCTAAACTGGGGTTTAGTATTTAAATCGGAATGTCCTACAATGGTTCGGATATAATAGATGCATTTGTGACATTAACATACGAGAGAAATGGGAAATATAGACATTCATTCTCTCTGTAATTTCAAACGAGATAAAACTTGTTCAAGAAAATGTGAGTGTCCTTTTAAGTTGTGTGGTTATTGGTTGGCAAATAACAAGTGGAGTTTAATGTGATATGTGGTTTACATAACCATGATTTGTATGAAAAGTTATATGGTCATCCAATTGCATGTCGTCTCATGGTGAAAGAGAATGAATGTGTTTCTGACATGACATTGAATTTGGTGCATGATAAGTACCAAATTGTAGTGCTTTTGTATATATAGTTTTGTGGCACTTATCGTGTTTTTGTGTAAATTTTGTTAAATAATCCCCCGTTTTGTGTGTAATTATGTTTAGTTTATTTATACTCGTGTTTTGATTCATTTGTGTACCTTTTGAAAGTTTTCTATTAGTTTTGTAGGTATTGATGCGTATTTGGAGCATGAGTAATATAGTGTCGAATACACGACTTCAAGCGCGCAATTTTGAGGATGGAACCAACTCATCAACGAATAAGGCTCAAGTTATGGCCAAAACAGTAATGTTGCTACTGGTGTCGTTCACCCGGCGAATCTGGCGGGACAGAAATACGTTAAAATGGGGAAAAAAATCACATTTTTAGGTTATGGTTTGGGTATTTTTTGCTCCCACTCCATGACCAAACATTTTTAGGTAGATTAGCTTAGAAAACAACTATGGAGCTTACATTTGGATGATCGGAGGTAGATTGATCATCAATCAGAGCTGACAATCCGGGAGATTTTTCAGTTCATTTCTCTTCTTCTTTGCGTATTTCTCTTTGGTTGGGTTTTGTATATGATTTTATCTTGAACTCATGTATATTTGTTGTTCATGGTGTTGTATAAAGTTTACTTTGCAAATCATTATTGACGTCTTCCTTAATCTTTTTGCTTTATGTTTTGATTTGGGTTGTTATAGACATATACCTCACAAATATTGATTAGGGATGAATATCTATTAGTTCTAGACTCCAGAGATAGTTTTTGGAGCTAATATTCATCGTGAGTATCGATGCTTAATGCCTCTGTGTTATTTGTGTTGGTTGAGAGATCGTCAATGCGAGCAATATGGTTGTCTGTTGTGTTGTTGAGGTTGGCCAAGAGATCGTCGCCGAGATGATATAGTAGTCCTCTCTACTTTGGGTTAGAAATGACTTAGGGTGTGAGCGATGTTTGAAGATATTGATGAGTATTGTAGGTTGAGTATAATTGATCAATAAGTTTATGTTTGTGAGAAGTAGATTATATGCAATGTCTTATAAGTCTCTTCTTTCTAAAAAAATGAATTTCTTTTGTGTTGATATTTACTTTTCTGTTTTTATGTTTTAACTATTCAATCCAAACTCATAACTTTGGAAACTATTGAATGGAAGTTCGGTAGCACTAATCTCTGTGGACACGATAAATTTCCGGATAAATATTTCTAAAACTTTGGTTGCTTGCCACTTTACCGCATCAGCAATGCAACCGAAGAATCATACTTGCGACCTTGAAGCGTAAAAGACCCGAGAATATCGCAAATATCAGACAAGTGTACAATAAGAGCTATCAAACTAAATTAGCGTTGATGGGGATAGAACTAGAATGAAACACCTCTTGAAACTTCTAGATGATAACAATTATGTATCTAGGTACCGAAAGTGCGAGGATGGAGTGACCGTTAGCGATATTTTTTTGACTCATCTAGAGGATAAATGGATGAGCCTCCCTAAAATGAGTCATCTAAAGGGGAGATACATTTGCGAAGAAGTCAAAATTAAACTCACCAAAATATTTTGTTCAAACACAATGAAGGGCAATTCGAATCAATAATTTTGGAAAGTGACATCTTACATGAAAAAACTACAGTTAGGGTACCGACCAAATATACGTTCCTCTTGAACCATTCCAATCTATCCACAAAAAGGGTGAGACAACGGTAACATATGATACACTATTTCTTCTATTGTATCATAGTAAGGCTAATAACCACATTAGAAGATTATTCAAGTTTTAAATAACTACTAAATATGGGGAGATACTGTAAGGAGGTATCGCCGCCATAAATAAGAATTTCAAAGCTTTTCATGTCAACACTCAATAAACAATGTCACCATCAATAAAGTCACTTTGACAAATTGCAAAACATAAATGAAACTAACAAGTAAAGAAGAAAGAGAGAAACATACCAAGATAGTTGTACAGAAAAAAGGGATGACAATAGTGACAAAGAGTTGGAAGCATTAAAGACAAAATAATTGACATAAAAGATAACTTTATATCTAATACCCTAAAATTAGGAATACCCAAGAATTAAAGCTTTAAAAAGGAGAAGATAACATAAGAGAATAATAAGAAGAAAAAAACCCTTATTTATGAAGGCCTTTTGAACCCAAAAAATCCAAAAGATCAAAAGAAACCCTCAAAATTCAGTAGGAATGAGAATAACTAAGGTTCACATGACTTCATCGAGGGAGCATTCTCATGCTATAAATCATGACACATCGATTCCTCATACCATAATCATCATTCCTTGATTATTAGGGAAAAACACTAAATGTGCCCTCAATCTATAATTTATGGTATCAGGCCTAGTAACCATGTGACGGCGTTAAAAGATACTAATAGTCGAAATCAAACTAACAACGATACCCCCTTTAGAAGAGGATACATGGGCATGGGATGATGGTCCGCATAACAACAAATAAAGTACTGTTCAACCAACTTGAGCATACCCCTATTGATTCGTCTAATGAGGTCAATAAATTAAAGTGCAATGACCATACCATAACAACATAGAAAAATGATATCGATAAAGCGATACAAGTCGTCAGATCTGAATATCAAGAAATACTAATGCCACCTTTATAACGTCAAGCCAATGACATTATTCCTTTAGAATAATTATCTACAAAAAAAGTTCTAGTATCGTAGAACCTAAGATGGACTTGTCATAAAACAACATCTAATTAGAGCTATTAGAAGGAGGAACATTTTAAAAACCTGTCCTGAAGGATCCTTTGACACATGTCCTCTCATGAAACTGTCAAAAGCATAAAGTTCTAAGGCCTTAAAATAATTCTAGAACCGTACTATAAAAAGGACTAACGAAGGTGTTAAATCAAAGTCTACACCATTCTAATCCTAAAAATCTCTCACTTTTGTTTGTCACTGATTTTACCGCCAAAGTATTTGCAAGTACCCTCTATTGAACTAGGACAAACAATTATCAAGATCTTCAACAAAATTTACCATCACATATCATTTCACACCCTATTAAAGAGCTAGAAAAATTCACGTCGGATCACTAACTATAAATGTTTATATTGATGTTGGTTATGCAGTGATTGATATAAGATTTACTTCATAATATTATACTTTTTGTGTGAAAACATTGTTGCTTGAAGGAATAAGAAGTGTTGCGAATATTATACCATAAATAGTAATACTTAAAATAATTTTAGTGTACTATTATAATCCATTAAACAAGTCTATTAGTTCAAATTTATGCATGTTAATTCTAATATTTTAACTATAACTTGTAATATATTGAAACCCTTCTACATATATTTTCAATAATGTAAGCATATTAGTCTACATCAATTTTCAAAATATTTAAATATATAATTTTAAAATGAAATTTAACTAAGTTTCATTCCCTAACAAAATGATACTAAATTTTAAATAGAGTTGAATCTCATTGATCAACTAGCTCATTAAGTAAGTAAAATTACTAACTTAAAGACACTACTATGAAATAAAATTTTTTAAGTAGTCTTATAGATTATACTAGAGCTTTAAAATTTTGATAATACCTCAAAAAAAAAAAAAACTTAATTTTTAGAAAGATTTGGAAGAGAAGAAATTTTAGGTTGCGTTTATATTTTAAAAGGTGTTTGATATTTTAAAAGAGTTAAAAAAATTATATGATTTTATATGATAATATATCATATTATTTTTTAAATTTTAAAAAAATATCAAATGTTTTAAAAATTGGACCGGTTATTAAAATGGTGAGGGTATTGAATCACTGGTTCATTGGTCGAACCATTGGATCGTTCACTACAACATTTTTTGTCTCTAGCAACACTTTTTTATACAACATGCAAAAATTGTTGCCAAAAGAATAGTTCTGGCAACATTTTTCGCTTGATGCCAACAATATTTTTACAACAACTTATAAATGTACCCTAAACTGTTTTTGGGGACGATTTTAAAACGTCTCATATTATATTGTTTTGCCAATATTTAATAATTGTCCCCTTAAACGTTATTTGAACATTTTTTTTACTGATACAATATTTTTATCAAATAACTACATTAGTTAAAAGTTAAATAAATTTTTTTAATACTGATAAAGATCTTGACAACAATCTTTTTCCAAATATAAATTATATATATATATATATATAATCTATTTTTTAATAACATAAAAAATATAAAAATTACAAGTTTTGTCTTAGATAAGGAGGAATTAAATAAAAATTATTACAAAAGAATATTAGTAACAATAGTAATTAGATATTAATATAAAATAAAAAATAATAATGATTAAAATAAATAAAAATTATGTAGTATATTGATAATCATCTGAATACTGACTGGGTATGAATTTTTATGCTTCAAACAACACTAACAAAGAATAAAAAAAGAGAGAAATCGAAAACACAATGGTGTTGAGAGACTCGTGGGTGATTTCTCTCCATTTCATGTCTCTCTCCACCAAACGTTCTGGCGGCGCTTCTACCACCATTATGAAAAAGGCCAAGTCAATCTTCGACCCTTCCTCTAACGACGCCGTTTTAGACCCTTCCCTCTCCCTCTCCGATTTCAAATTCGACCTTCCCAATCCTCGTGGAACTCTCATGGCGGCTAATCTCACTCGCAAAAAAGCTTCTCCTCAGAAACCGAAGAAATTGCTCATCAAGTTCACCAAAGGTTTCTCTCATTCTCTTTTCAAATTTTAGGGTTTTTTTGGTTTCTGCTTAATTCTAATAGGGGATTTCGATTTTCAGTTGTTATTTGGTTTAATTAAGCTTCAATTGGGGTTTTCAATTTCTAATTTGTTCTATAATTATTTCCTTAGGTTAATCACTACTCACTTGTTTTGGTAGTTATAATTAAAATTTTGATAAGTGAAACTGGATCTCTTAGTGAGAGTTTTAGTTTTGAACACTTTGTATAGGTAGAAATAGTTTTTTAATTTAGGATTGCATGTGTTTTGTCTATTTTTTGAATTTTTTTCTAGAGGCTGATTCTGTTTTTTATGATACTGGTGAATGGGTGATATTTGTGTGAAGGGAGTTATATAATGATGATAATTTGAGTAAGGAAGTGATTTTGGTGGTGGTATGTCTATTGTGAATTTCTTGTGAGATATTGTAGATTGTCAATTTATTTTTCTTAGGAATAGGATGACTTCTAAATTGCTACTTGTACTTTCCTGTTTTGTGTTTGAAGGTAAACCAGTAGCACCCATTAATCTTTAGGAGCTGAAATGGGTAACACTAAAGTCTACTATATGTGCTATATTTTTGAAGCAAGTGACTCCTGTGACTTGGAAAAACTTTATTAGGTAATTATTCCATTTTCAAATTCTTTGTTATTCTTAATATTTATCTTGAATCAATTTACGGGCATGACAACAAAGCACTAAGATTAATCTTAGGTTAATGTTATTCTATAATTTCACTTTTTTGGATTGGAATTAGATCTGTTTCATACCATTTTATTTTTGTTGGTATTTAAGGATAAGACATACATTTAATTTAAAGAATTCAATATTGATTAAATCTAACGGTAATTTTTATGTGTTTCACCGATGAGGCATTTAGACTTCACCAAAAAATAATAAATGAAAATAGAAAAAATATCTGAAATGAATAAGAAATAAAAATAGTTATAAAAAATTGATTTTGTATCTCTAATTGTGATATTTGATTCTAATGAAGAATGTGTTAGTAAATAATGAAAATAGAAAATGGGAGAGAAAAGTCTTAATAAATAATGAAAATAGAAAATGGGAGAGAAAAGTCTTGGATCTTAATGTTGAACCATTTACATCAAGTCAAATTTTTGTTTCTAGTGTGCAGGTTTTAGTTGAAGAGTATGCAAGGATCCATATCGTCAGTAATGTCTAAAAGGGGAAGGAGCTTGATGATGGATGGGATCACCACACCAATCGGTTGATGTATATTCATTATTAGAGCAATTGGATTCATTGCACATCAAGTTACAAACCAACTTCGCCACTTGTCCATGGTTATGATTACATAATTTGTGTGCTGTTATTATAAACTTAATTATTATATTAATTTGAAGAATCTTATGTATAAGTTCAACTCTGGCTAGTTAATATTAAATTTTAATTGATGAATTTCATTACTTAATTTAAATTTAATTTAAAGAATCTTGTGTATAAATTTAACTCTTGTTGGTTGATGTATGTTAAATTACTTTACAAGAATTGAGCCATACAATTGTCCTAATTTTTATATAAATGATAATTTATATGTAGGGCATAATTTAATGGTGGATAATGTAGAATTTGATCGTTCAAAAACCTATTTTACTTTAAGGCAACGATTTATAGTCGTTGGTACTTGTGGGAACACTTAAGAAGTGTTGCCTAAAAGTCCATGAAATAGGCGACGTTTATGAATATTGTGCCCAAAGAGAAAAATAAACGTCCCCTTAGATAAAAGGCAACGCTCGTATAGAGGACACCTGAAAATTGTTGCCTATTCTTTTAGGCAACGGTTTTCATAACTCTAGCAACGCTTTTTCAGCGTTGCAAAAGACAATAAATGTTGTAGTGGTTGGTCGAACCGTATGACTAAATCGGATTAGACGGAATACGTCAATACAATAAATCGATCTCTATAACAAAATTATATAGTTATTAAACCGGTTGAATCATATGACACGGTCTTTAAAAAATTCATGACACTTTAAAATTTTTAAAATATCATAATTTAACATATTCGTTCTTTAAATTCAAATTCTAAAGATAATCATCACACACAATAAAATAATATAAATACAAATCTAAATAAGTTTTGAACAAAGTCTAATTCTAATAAATTCAATTTTAAAGAGGAAAATTGTTTCAAATAAGTTTGGAAATTTCTTATTCCACTCTATAGGGTGAACAATACCCTATGAAATTCCAAAAATGCCCCTGGAAAGTAGGAAATGTATTTTCAGGACACACCTTTTTTGGTTAGATTTTAGTTAGTTCCGGAGATGCATCTCCGTTTGGAAACCGAAAACACATTTTCGATTTAGCAGCAAATACATTTCTGGTCTGTCAGCAAATACAATTTTTCTTTCAAATAATTTTGTAAGTTACAAAATTAAGAAGCTGCAATAAATTTTGAATACAATTCAAGCATAAACACACACACATATATACATAATACAAATTGTGGCAAAACTAACCAAAATATATCCAAATACAGTTAGTAACCAAAATGATATTCAAATACAATCCAAAAAATCAATACACATATATAATATAATATTTAAACCAAAATACATAAAGATATACGACGTCTATTGGGTATGGTGGACTATGAGTCAGCCCGTCACCCTAACATTCCTCCGCTGCCTCCTGTACAACAGACCCCCCGACCCTGAATGGAATCGTGACACAGTGGTCGGCGTATGCCTGAAAGTGTTTATCATAAAAAAACAAACCGGTCAATATAGACTCTGAACGGCTTTATCGCCTGCTTCCTTTTGAGCGGGTCGAATGCAGCGGCACGCGGACAATCCTCCATATAACCTGCGGTAAATGACCAACCCGAGATACGAGGTAAGTGCATTTCTAGTTTGTTTCTGCGTGTAAGCGTTCTTCAGTCTTAAAAATTCATATGAATTTAGGGCGGTTCCCGGAAATACATCTCTGGTTCCTACCCGTAGTTGTATTTCCGGTTAATTTAAAGTTGTTACGTAGGGTCTCGTCCACCAAAACCCAAGTTTCCAAGGTTTTGGTGGTCCTGGAAATGTATTTTCAGTTTCCAGGGGCATTTTCGTAAATTTGCGTGGTGCGTAAGAAAAACATAGAATAGGTTAAGAAATTCGTATACGTTTTAAGTAAAATCTACTCATATTTTAATTTCATTTTTTTAAAAAAATTATCAAAACGACGTCGTTTTGCTTGAAAAAAATGAGCATTTAACTTGACGGTTTTTCAAAACCGTCGATTCAATGATTTTTATTGATTCTAGTCGGTTCCATTCAATAGCTTAACCAGTCCAACAATCAGACTAGATCAATGACTCATTTAATTCCCGATTTGTTTGGTCTAGTCAAATTTTTAAAACATTGTATCAAACACGTTTTAATATAGACGCAACCCTCCAAATTTGTCTCCTTCAAAACCTACTTCCAAAACCCACCTTAAATAAATTTGATAATAGCTAAAAATAAAAGACAATTTCTTTATACATCCATATACCGACTTACAGACCCGCAGTGAAAAACCAAAAATAACTCTATTTTCCGGATGTACATCTCCGAAGAGATCTTTTTCTAAAAAAAGGGTGATTTCGGACATACATATCCGAAGACACTTTTTTTTAGAAAAAATGTGACTTCGGATATGCATATCCGAACTCACCCATTTTTTGGGAAATGGGTGTTTTCAGATATAAATTTTTGGTGTTGGAATATTTTGTATATGCATACCCGAAATAACTCAATATTTATTAAAAAATTAAAATCAAAGTGAATCAATATAATTAATAATATAATTAATTATGTTAAATTAAAATATATTATTAAATATATACCATTATAATCAAGATATAATAATAATATTAACCTAATAAATATTTAAATCAACACATTATTTTTGTACAAATATAAAGTTAATTAAATAAAATTATTACAAAATTAAAATTTATATTTAAATAAAGAAAATTATTGAAAAAATAAATTATTCGGTTCTTCTAGATTTTAGATAATAATATATACTATCGTTGTAAATTTAAATATAAAATACTGCATTTTTCAAAAAAAAATTGCATTAAAAACAAGAATTTTTAAATTCTTAAAAATTTAAATAAATTATTTTTAAATACAGTTTTTTAATTTATTTTCAAATTAAATGTCCTAAAGTAATAAGTTATTAATTCCTCAATAATAAATATTTAAAATAAAATATTTTTTTTTTGAGATTTTAATTAATTCGGATATATATATATCTGAATTAACCAATATCCCAAATTTTTTAATTTCTTTGAGATTTTTACTATATGCATATCCGAAAAAATCTTTGCCAATTTTTTTTGTGTTACTTTGGATAAACATATCCAAATTAATTAAAATCCCAAATTTTTCTGAATGTTCTTGAAAATACATTTTGGAAGGGTATTTTGATGTTTAAGCAAGGGGTGTACGAATAAATTTTCAAATAAAATATACAATATGGCCCAACTTAGACCTTAAATTCTTTGAACAAGTAAAACCTTTTATGTAGAGCCTTCCTCGAGTAAGCATATTCGCACCCCAAACTAACAATATTACAGATGCTCTCAGATGGAGATAAATTACAACTGCATAAACCATAGCAATAAGTTAGAGGAACAGATACCCCTATTAACTTTCAAAGTTGCTAAATTGTTAAATAACTTCACATGGTTCTAGAAAAGAGAAAAAGAACAATTCAAGGAGAAACTTAATGAAATCAGCCGGCTAATATCTATACATAGTAATTGTTCAATAGTAATGTTATCATTCTTTTGTTTCTTTCACTTCTCTCCAACCACAACAAAACAACTCCTACAAGATTTGCCACTGTTTTTCATCTATAAATACTTAGAAACTATAGAAACTTAATGATATATAGAAACCAAGTTGAGAACAAGATGAAGAAAGCTTCTCTTTATGCTTGTTTATTACTCAACTTTAGTCTTTTGGCTATTGTTCCACATAGCAAGGCTAGTCAAGCTGATAAACTTGATGAGTTGATTCTGTCTAGAAGCTCACAGAATCCTCCTAAGACTTTTTCATGGGAAGCTGAAGATGCATTGCAAACACAGTCTTCTTCATCTGCTTATGTTGTACCTCCTCAAGAGGGGAGAAGGCTAGCTGACAAGATTGTCACATTGCCTGGTCAACCCTATGGAGTTGATTTTGACCAATACTCAGGCTATGTCACAGTTGATCATGAGACTGGAAGAGAACTTTTCTACTATTTTGTGGAGTCTCCCTCTAACTCTTCCACCAAACCTCTAATATTGTGGCTCAGTGGAGGTAAAAACAGTCTCAAACGGCTTTATGCTTATACCTTTTGTTCCTTTATGTTTTTTTTTTTCAACACAATGTTTGAAACATGCAGGACCTGGTTGTTCCTCACTGGGGTATGGAGCCTTTGAGGAGCTAGGACCCTTCAGAGTCAATTCTGATGGAAAAACTCTACACCGAAACCCATATGCTTGGAACGAAGGTGCGACAATCATCAATATAATTGATTTTCCTTGAGATATGAATATCTCTAACCAACTTATATCATTGTGAAATATGCAGTTGCAAATATACTTTTCTTGGAATCTCCAGCAGGAGTAGGCTTTTCCTACTCGAACACAACTTCTGACTACGACAATTCAGGAGATAAGACAACTGCCAAGGATGCCTATGTCTTCCTAATCAACTGGTTGGAGAGATTTCCACAGTACAAAACAAGGGATCTTTACCTAACTGGAGAGAGTTATGCTGGTCACTATGCTCCTCAGCTTGCATCCACTATTCTTCACAATAATAAACTCTATAACCAATTCATTATTAACCTCAAAGGCATTTCTGTATGTTGTTCAAACTTCAAACACACCTATAATGAAATATAACTCAGTCATATATGTCTAACTTTCTTATCTTGTATGTAAAAAATTTCAGATAGGAAATCCTTGGATTAATGATGCTACAGATTTAAAAGGGATATTCGATTTCTTTTGGACTCATGCTTTGAACTCAGATGAAACTCATGAGTTGATTGACAAGTACTGTGACTTCAATTCTGAAAATGAATCAGCAATATGTTATAATGCAACAATAAGAGCTTCAAATGAGATAGGACACATAGATTTTTATAACATCTATGCTCCACAGTGTCATGATTCTTCTCTCAAAAATGTCTCAACTGGTTATGTAAGTAATGAATTTGACCCTTGTTCTGATTACTATGGTGTTGCCTATCTAAATAGACCAGAGGTTCAAAAGGCTCTTCATGCAATACCTACTAATTGGACCTTTTGCACGTAAGTAATCCCTAACCCCTTTTAGGAAATTTGCAAAATAGTACTGTTTGTTTTGATACCTCCATAACTGTATTTTTTTTGTGTTAATCAAGAATGTCTTATTTTTTATGACAATTTGCAGCCGCGTCATTCGTAACTGGATAGACAGTCCAGTTACCGTCCTTCCCACCATCAAGTATCTCATTGACAGTGGCATTAAAGTATGGATATACAGGCAAGCACAATTTCATATCATATAACAAAGTGTTAACACTGCTATGAAAATTTGAATACACAGAGACAATAATTTACCATGTAGACTCTTGTGAATAATGAGATGTTGCATTTTTGTATTATATATTACAGTGGTGATACAGATGCAAGGGTTCCAGTTACATCTTCACGATATTCTATCAACACTCTTAAGCTTCCTATCAACTCTGCTTGGCGTCCATGGTATTCCGGAAAAGAGGTACTGAAATTAATCTATTTAGTGACTTTTCTTGTAGAGCAAGTAATTGAATATTTTTGAAATGTGACCAAATTGTGATAATGACAGATTGGAGGATATGTTGTGGGATACAAAGGATTGACATTTGTCACAGTAAGAGGAGCCGGACATCTTGTTCCAAGCTGGCAGCCGGGACGAGCTTTGACTTTGATCTCATCTTTCATCTATGGAATTCTGCCTCCTGTCTCACCATCAAATTAATGGCTTCTAAGCATGCTCCATGTTTCAATTTACTTTGTTGAAATGCACTGTGTGCCTAATCTACTTGTTAGATTGTAATAAAAAATTAGTTTCAACTTCCAATTAGTCACAACTCCATCCTCTAGAAAGGTTTTCTAGGGAATCTTCATCCGTGAAGGTACGAGGATTGTCGAGGGCGCGTGCAACATGTAACTTAAAGTTACCGTGCAATGATGCTACGACTTGAATTGAATATTTATGAAGTTTGTTGATTCCGCTGCAAGTTAATTATTGAATTTAAACAAAGTGATTTTTAGTAATGATTTGATTATCGTTTTAAATTTTTGTGCTATGTATCTATGAGGGAAGGCAAATAAGCCGTAACTGTTTTTGAAATGACGAATATGTGATACCTCAAATGAACTTGTTTGAAATTTATACTCTGATTATATTATATTTTTCGGGTAGAATTTGGGGTGTTACATTAGTGGTATCAGAGCAGGTCGGTCCGTCCGGCCAGAGTCGTCTAATTATTGTTTATCCTTTTGTATGCGACAAGTGTGTACAACACTGTCGGTACTTGTTGCTTTCTGGTTGTTGCAGGAATTAGTTTGAGCGAAGTGGGGGAGAAGCTTTGCTTCTCGGATGTGGTTCAGTTGCAAGTTCGCAAAGATGATTGTTGTCTGGGTGTTTCGAAAACTGAATTTCGACGAAAGAATGTGTCTCTCGAGTTATAAAAAGTTTGGGAGTGAGGAGATATGTTAAGAGTTTGTAACACCCCAAATCTACCCAACGAATATTTAATAAAATCAGAGTGCGGAAATTCAACATACAATTGGGATGTCACATTCAACGTAAAACAACAAACAACTTAATCACATATATCATAGATACATAGCACATAACTCGGATGAACCGATAAAACCTGTTTACTCTTTTAAAAAATAAAAACAACTTTTATTAATAATAATAATATCAATTATTTAACTTCACTTCGCATAATATTTTTATTAAACTAAAACAACTTCACCAACATCATATTACTTCATAAATTCCACTTAAAAGTTAACAACTTATAGTTATAACAACAATTAAAAGACAATCGTTCATCCCGCCGAGTGCTACGTATCAGAGCAAGACCCAACTCGAACTAACAGCAACTAAAGACTTCATAAAATCACTTCAAACTCCCACCGCACTCCCACCGCTATCTTGAGTACCTGTCCATTTCCCATGGTAGGGAAACATCATTCAGAAGGGGTGAGATATCCAACAATATAAACAAGCGTATGATAAATAATATATTAGGATTAAATCATACAAAATTATCACTTCACAGTCATAAAACTATAAATCACTTCACATCGCAAAAATCAACTCATGTCACTTCAAATGAGACACAACTATGCATATGCATGTGGTACCCAGGGCTTCAGCTCCCATCGCCAATTGCCAGTTAAACAGAGGCATCAAGGCATAAGCCTTCGTCGCTAATTTGCCAATCCAGGCCGTCGCCAAAATATGCAATGTATGCAACTCGATAATGCACATCACACAACATACAACATAAACAACAAATCCTCGTCGCCAGGCATAAGCCTATATCACCAATTCATTTACCAATAATTAGTGGTAAATATCGTCACTGAAACATCCTGCAACTTCGCATAAAACAACAAAATATAGCAACATACACATCACTGATAAATCCCAAAGAAAATAGCAGCCCATCGTATTCAACATAATGCACGAAACAACTAATATACAACAACGTCATAATAATTTCATACTCATTCAACACTCTAACAAAATATTTTTATTAACTTATTCTATACTCTTAACTCGCGAAAATTTATAATAATTAATAATTATAACTCGACAGAGTTTCCAAGAACTCTAAATAATTCTATAATAATCTCTACAACTCTAAAGTGTAAAAAAAAATACTCTACTGACAACATCTAGCAATTTTCTGCAACTAATTCCTCGATAATAATAATTATAAACCCTAGGTTAATTTTCCACCACCATGGATTGAACTTTTATAACCTTATTCACCGACGTCAATCAATTTCAACATTCAACAATACAATCACAACACACGAAACAGAGGCAATCATACAACCATAACCCCCACATATCATTCATCATAATCCTGTTTATAGAGCTAGAACCCCACCCTTACCTTGGATATGAGATTTCTCTACTCTCCCGGTTGCCATAGCTTATGCCGCCGCTTCCATCTTTTCTCCGAAAATCTTTTCTAACAACGTGCAGAGACGCAACAAAAACCTGTTCGGAAATCGCTTTGTCAGACAAACTTAAAATCATCAAAACGAAAATCGCTCCGGTCAGAAGTTACCTCTACGAGTCTGGAACGCTGTGTCCAAGAACCGCGACGATCCAACGGTTGGATTGGGAGAAACGTCCATTTTACTAAGGTGTCTCACTGCAGAAACTTACTGCGAAAATTGGACTTCCTCTAACTTTTCTCTTCCGCTATGGCTCTCTTCTTCACCTCTCCTCCAAACCCTATTCCTCTTTGTGTTATGATAGTTCTTCCTTCTTCCAATTCTAAATCCAACATAATTGGGCCTAAGTTACATACCCCCTCCTTACTTCACAACAACTCAAATTAAATCCAAAGTTATTTTTAAGCTCATTAATAAAATAACACTTCAACTTTATTTCACCAAATTAATCCGATTAATTACTATGCCAACTTAATAAAATAATTCCGACTTCGTCGATAAAATTCGAATTAAATACAAATAGTCCAATATTAATAATAATATTATTTCTTCAACGAAATCAACTTTATTAATTCTCCGACTAACCGAATAAAATTCAACTTTAACTTAATAATCCAAATACGCTTCCCAAAATAATACCGACAATTCCGATTGATCCTCGAACTTCGATTAAATTCTTAAATAATTTAATTAACTAATTAATTAAATTCGGGGCGTTACAACTCTCCCCCACTTGAATATTTTCGTCCTCGAAAATCTATCCGACACAACCATCCTCAACCTCGCTTATACTCGACTATACAACATCACAAAATACTCTTATCAACAAGATTCTCGTTATAGCATCCATCACTTTACTCACCATCAAGATAGCAAGATACGTCTATACCATCCAACACAATTTTCGTCCACTATCAACAAGAGATTAAGGGTGATCAAGTCCTCAATTTGTCAATAGACAGCCGACAACGATATTGAAGTATAAACCATCATTACCAACATTAATAGTGTTCCTTTCCCAATTGTACTCACCGACTCGCATTTCCGATCCTAACTCACAATTCAAAACTTCCCAACAACTTCTACAACTTTTTCCAAATTTTCAGCAAGAATCACCAAACTTCAAACACACTTATCTCTTTCAATACAGACCTCCCAAACACAAAATTTTATTCCAAAATGAAGGTAATTTCATGTAGATTCCAGAACTTCAAGAATCACTTAAATCCGATTTACGAGTATAAAGTTATCATCCTTGCAATGGGACTGGCCCAGAATTCCCGTATGCAGAATTTTCCAAAAATCAGCATCAGACCCAAATATTAAAATGCACTTTTCTTCCTCTTCACAAATTTTCTGAAGACAAATCTTATATGCGAACTATAGGGAATTTCGTAAGCTTTTCAAAAAGTCCAGAATCTCTTCAATCAGAATCACGAGTAAAAAGTTATGCCCCTTTTACTGACAGTTGTTCCATAATTGCAAAAATCAGAATTTGAGGTTGATGGACATAAGTTCCATCTATCTCTCTTGCTTCCAAGATCTACCAACATCCTTTCTTCATTCAAGACGCTCCAACTTGTCAAACAACTAAAATCTTAAATCCATGTTACCTCGGAAAACAACACAACTTAAACAATACTTGCACTGTAGCCAACTGCAGCACACCAACATCTTACCACTGAATAGATCCGAGAAGCACCGCTTCTCCCCCACTTAGCTTCAAGCCAACTCCTGCAACCAACAACTAGAAAATAAACAAGTACCGACAGTGTTTCACACACTTGTCGCATACAAAAGGATAAACAATATTAGACAACACTGGCCGGACAGACCGACCTGCTCTGATACCAATTGTAACACCCCAAATCTACCCAACGAATATTTAATAAAATCATAGTGCGGAAATTCAACATACAGTTGGGATGTCACATTCAACGTAAAACAACAAACAACTTAATCACATATATCA
Source organism: Vicia villosa (assembly GCF_029867415.1). Classification (NCBI taxonomy): domain Eukaryota; kingdom Viridiplantae; phylum Streptophyta; class Magnoliopsida; order Fabales; family Fabaceae; genus Vicia; species Vicia villosa. The sequence goes on from NW_026705238.1 coordinate 288,739, forward strand.
TAGATACATAGCACATAACTCGGATGAACCGATAAAACCTGTTTACTCTTTTAAAAAATAAAAACAACTTTTATTAATAATAATAATATTAATTATTTAACTTCACTTCGCATAATATTTTTATTAAACTAAAACAACTTCACCAACATCATATTACTACATAAATTCCACTTAAAAGTTAACAACTTATAGTTATAACAACAATTAAAAGACAATCGTTCATCCCCCCGAGTGCTACGTATCAGAGCAAGACCCAACTCGAACTAACAGCAACTAAAGACTTCATAAAATCACTTCAAACTCCCACCGCTATCTTGAGTACCTGTCCATTTCCCATGGTAGGGAAACATCATTCAGAAGGGGTGAGATATCCAACAATATAAACAAGCGTATGATAAATAATATATTAGGATTAAATCATACAAAATTATCACTTCACAGTCATAAAACTATAAATCACTTCACATCGCAAAAATCAACTCATGTCACTTCAAATGAGACACAACTATGCATATGCATGTGGTACCCAGGGCTTCAGCCCCCATCGCCAATTGCCAGTTAAACAGAGGCATCAAGGCATAAGCCTTCGTCGCTAATTTGCCAATCCAGGCCGTCGCCAAAATATGCAATGTATGCAACTCGATAATGCACATCACACAACATACAACATAAACAACAAATCCTCGTCGCCAGGCATAAGCCTATATCACCAATTCATTTACCAATAATTAGTGGTAAATATCGTCACTGAAACATCCTGCAACTTCGCATAAAACAACAAAATATAGCAACATACACATCACTGATAAATCCCAAAGAACATAGCAGCCCATCGTATTCAACATAATGCACGAAACAACTAATATACAACAACGTCATAATAATTTCATACTCATTCAACACTCTAACAAAATATTTTTATTAACTTATTCTATACTCTTAACTCGCGAAAATTTATAATAATTAATAATTATAACTCGACAGAGTTTCCAAGAACTCTAAATAATTCTATAATAATCTCTACAACTCTAAAGTGCCAAAAAAAAAATACTCTACTGACAACATCTAGCAATTTTCTGCAACTAATTCCTCAATAATAATAATTATAAACCCTAGGTTAATTTTCCACCACCATGGATTGAACTTTTATAACCTTATTCACCGACGTCAATCAATTTCAACATTCAACAATACAATCACAACACACGAAACAGAGGCAATCATACAACCATAACCCCCACATATCATTCATCATAATCCTGTTTATAGAGCTAGAACCCCACCCTTACCTTGGATATGAGATTTCTCTACTCTCCCGGTTGCCATAGCTTATGCCGCCGCTTCCATCTTTTCTCCGAAAATCTTTTATAACAACGTGCAGAGACGCAACAAAAACCTGTTCGGAAATCGCTTTGTCAGACAAACTTAAAATCATCAAAACGAAAATCGCTCCGGTCAGAAGTTACCTCTACGAGTCTGGAACGCTGTGTCCAAGAACCGCGACGATCCAACGGTTGGATTGGGAGAAACGTCCGTTTTACTAAGGTGTCTCACTGCAGAAACTTGCTGCGAAAATTGGACTTCCTCTAGCTTTTCTCTTCCGCTATGGCTCTCTTCTTCACCTCTCCTCCAAACCCTATTCCTCTTTGTGTTATGATAGTTCTTCCTTCTTCCAATTCTAAATCCAACATAATTGGGCCTAAGTTACATACCCCCTCCTTACTTCACAACAACTCAAATTAAATCCAAAGTTATTTTTAAGCTCATTAATAAAATAACACTTCAACTTTATTTCACCAAATTAATCCGATTAATTACTATGCCAACTTAATAAAATAATTCCGACTTCGTCGATAAAATTCGAATTAAATACAAATAGTCCAATATTAATAATAATATTATTTCTTCAACGAAATCAACTTTATTAATTCTCCGACTAACCGAATAAAATTCAACTTTAACTTAATAATCCAAATACGCTTCCCAAAATAATACCGACAATTCCGATTGATCCTCGAACTTCGATTAAATCCAATAATTAAATTCTTAAATAATTTAATTAACTAATTAATTAAATTCGGGGCGTTACATGTCCCATCCAATCTCCACCTGGGTGAAGGCTTGCCATGACCTGACAGATCATATCAACCTTGATCTTGAATAGGTCATCGGCTTGAATCCGAGCCATAGGATCTCCCTTGTTGTGAGAGTGTTTAATGTTTGTTTTTGTATGTCGCATTTGTATGAACCAAATGATAAGAGATCTCTAATAGAATTCTAGTTTATTGATTGTGCACAACTTGATTACAAAGTTATATGCCTCTAAGTATATAAAGTGCCACAAGGTTTCAAAGAGATAAGGTAACTACTAATTTTGAATAGAAACCCTATCTATGATAACTAACTTTATCTTTTATCTTAACATCTAGGAGAGGGAAAATAAAATTGTTACATAACAAATTCTGTTATGAACTTTATAACTATTGACACTTTATTACTTCCCTTCAAGTTGGTGTCTTGGATTATGAACAACACCTGACTTGAACATTAGTAGAGAGAAAGTATTAGTGCCCAAGGATTTTGTAAAAATATCAGTTGGTTGTTGTTTAGTTGGGGTGTAGGCAGTAGAAATTATGCCTGATTGTAAATGTTGACGTATCCAATGACAATCCATCTCAATGTACTTAATTCTTTCATGAAAAACGAAATTTGTCACCATACAGAGTTGTGGGTGAATCATAATTAATGGGTAGACATCATAATAAGCTTCTCAACCAAATGATTTCACTATTGGCATGTGAAATGGTTCGATATTCCGCTTCACTGGATGATCTTGACACGGTTGCTTGATTCTTTGTTTTCAAGAGACTGGAGTTGAATCCAGTTTAATCAAATATCATGAAATTGATCTTTGAGTCACTAGGCATGAAGCACGATCAGAGACAAAAAAATGTGACACCCTAAACTCTAATGAAAAAAATTTCCTTTATAATATAGCATACTTTTGCGGAATAAGTAATTATAAAATCAAAAGGGTATCACATCAATATAGATAACATGGAAATTTCTCATAAATGAGTACTTTGATCAAAACATAACATCAACATAATAATTTCAAAATATGAATCTCGATCCCGATGTCACAATATCATAGCCTTATTACAAATTAAACCAACTAGATAACTAAATGGTTCAACAAAACATAAGCATAAAGGAAAACTAATGAAATGACATTCTATACCATCTTCCATAAGGTATTGCAAAACGACTACTCCTCAGTCTCGACCTGAGAATACTCTGCATATATATATATATATATATATATATATATATATATATATATATATATATATATATATATATATATATATAGGCTTAAATAGTCACTTGGTCCCTGTAAGTTAGCGTGTTTTTGATTTTTGTCCCTATATCTTTTTTTCCTGGATAAAGTCCTTAAATATTGAATTTCTTTTGGATTTAGTCCTTAAAATTAAAATCCGCAGGAAAATCTGCAGATTTCCTGCGAATTTTTCTTCGGATTTTCCTGCAGATTTTAACTTTAGGGACCAAAACTAAAAAGATTTTAACATTGAGGAATCATTCCCAAGAAAAAAAAGATACGGGGATAAAAATCAAAAACACGCTAACTTATAGGGACCAACTGACTATTTAAGCCATCAGGGCCGGCCCAAACCGTTTAGAGGCCCTGTTCTATTTTAACAATAGGCTCATTATATAAATTAAAGTATAATTTTTTTTAAAAAAAATTATTTAAATTGTAGCATAAGAACTTAAAAAAATAAATAATTATTTAGAAATATTTTGACAAAAATACAACTATAATTCTTATATCTTTTCTATCGATAAGATTTCTCCATATTTTCCAATTATTACTAACTATACAACTATAAATTTAATTGAAGACAATGTATATGACAAACTTTAATATTCTAATGTACTATTATATAATTTTTAATATAAAATATAAAATATATTTTAAACAAACACATAATTTTTTTATTGGGAGATGGTATACTAATAAATAAGTCTATATTTTTTTAAATAAAATAATATATTTTGTTTTTGGCACATTTAATTTTCTTCTATTTAAACTTATAAGTTTGATAACGTTGATATATAACTAAAATTGATTAATGACTAAATTAAACAATAGCAATATATTAATTAAAATATATAATTATTGTCAAATAAGAAATAATAAAGCATTATAATTCCACGTGAAAATTTGGTAAACGTAACTTAAGGATAGTTTAAAATTGACTCTTCATGTAGGATCGGTTGTAACATTTGCTAAATTAATTTCAGTTTTCTTTTAATTCCCATAAAAAAATATTACAAACCAATATTTTTTTTTAAAAAATTGAGGCCCTTTAATAGATGGGGCCCTGTGCAACAGCTCTTGTTGCACTTGCTTTGGGCCGGGCCTGTAAGCCATACAAAGAGATGTGAGAATACATTCTATCACTACTAGAAATACTCTATTTACCTGCGGAATTTCCTGCGAAAAATTTTCCGCAGGTATACCTGCGGATTTTCCTGCGGATTTTGTAAAATAAAATAAACTTCCTGCGGTACGAGAATTGGCAGAAAATTCCGCAGGAAAACCTGCGGATTTTGCTGCGGAATATATATTTTCATTAAAATATCTAATTACAACACAAAATCCGCAGGTAAGTTCGCAGGAAACTTTGCTGCGGATTTTGCTGCGGAAATTTATTTTAATAAAACTAAACCACAATACTAAATCCGCAGGTAATTCCGCAGGAAAGTTTCCTGCCGATTTTGCTGCAAATTAGCCATTTTTATTTTTTCCTAAAGATAATTGTAATATTTTTAAAAAAATTAATCATTAATTTTTCTATTTTATTAATTATTTTTATGGTATTTTTATTTATTTTAATTTATAGTAATTCTTATTTTATCTATGTTATTAATTATTTTATGATGTATTTTAATTAATTCTTAATTTTTAATAAAATAAATAGTATGTAAGATTTGATAAATATTTATTGTCTAAATTTTGCACGTATGAACTACCACCTTTATTGTCTATATTTTATTTAAGTTGTATGACTATATTTTTTAAAAATTTAATAAAAGATTAATTTTTAAATTTAATGTAATTTTTCCATTTAAATTTTAATAAAATGTATACAAATTTTGAAAGTTAAAATAATAAAAAATTATTAAAAAATTGAAAATGTAAACATGATACAATTTCTACCATAGTAATCAAACCTATTATCTACTTTATATTGGACCAAAAAATCTACCTTATGATAAGTTTGTAATAAGAAATTATGATATACTTTCACGAATGTTCCGTAAATTTTTCTATGAATTTTACACTAATTTTTAAATTTTTTAGATATATTTGCATAACTACTAACTAGTTAATTATATTTTTATTACGTGATAATCCTATTTATAAAGCTTCTCATCTGAAAATAATTTTATAAATATTTTTTTTAATTTTTTATTAATTTTAAATGTTTTCTAAAAATAATAATATCTTTCATTAATTTTATCAAAAATATTTTATAAATACAATAATAATTATTAAATTACTATTTTTTAGTGTTATTTAGCGTAATAGTATTTGTTAATCATAAGTAGATTAGTGTATGTACGAATAAAAATTGAATATATATTTAAATATCATTTTTATGTTTTCCTAAAGCTTAAATAGAAAAATTAATAAAATTTTAATGATTAATTATTCAATATTATTATTTCTATTATTATTTTTCCTTTTCTTTCTTCCTCTCAAAAGGTAGCCTCTCAAAAGGTAGAAAACGCAGAAGCATCTTTTTGGCAAAACCCTAGCTCTGACGTACCTTTCTCCTTCTTTCTCCGTCTCCGTCCGCTACTCCAAACGAAGAAAGGAAACTGTTTTTGGATTTCCCATCCCTCGACCTTTCTATTGAACCAATGAAGTTTCTCTCCTCTGAAACACTACCGCCGTCGCTGGCGCCTTTTCAACTCGATCGAATCTCGTAACCCTAGCTTTTTCAACTCAAGTAAATTCATCTTTCAACTCGGTTTGACGTTTTTTATTTTTATATCTATTATAGAGCTCAGTTAGTTGGTGAGTTAATTCAATTGGTAGAGTTTTTACTGATTTTTACATTGATTATAAACTTGGGTGATTTTTGTAAACAAATTGTTTGTTGAAATGCCACAATGAGTTTATTAGGTTGATTCTGAGTTGGGGCTTGAATGTTAATCTTCTATCATGGTGGATGTTTTATGGACGGTTAGTGTTTATCTATGCCTTTCCAAAGTTAAGTTAACCGACGAAGGGCTGAAGCTGTTGTTGCAGAAATGCTTATCCCTTCAAAGTTTGAATCTCTATGCAATGTCTAGGTATGAATTGAAACTCAACCTATTGAAGTTCAATTTGTCTTTCTTTCCCTGAAAATTCACTGCATTACTCTTATTCAGTTTCACAGCTCATGTTTTTGGATCTCTGTGGTGCCCAGGTAAAATCTTCGGTTGTTGTAGATTTCTCCGCACAATTCTATCTAATGCAAACTGCTAATAGAAATAAGTTTTCCTTGCAGAATCTTTCAGATGAAGGACTTGAATGTATTTCGAAATGCAAGAACCTTGTATCCCTCAATCTGACTTGGTAAACTCACGATCAACTTGAATATTCGTCTATCTCATTTTATGAAACTAATCGAGCTGTATCTGTTTTTACGTGATAGGTGTGTACGTGTGACCGATGAGGGAGTTATAGTTGTTGCTCAGAGTTGCACCTCTCTTGAATTTCTAAGGTATTATCATATTTTGAGAAGTTTATAGCACTTGGATAATTGTTATCCTAGAATCACTTATTGGATTGCCATATTTGCAGCTTATTCGGATTGAGCTTTGTTTCTGGTTTGTGGTTTGAGCTTTGTTTCTGCAGGGAACATTAAGGCTGAGATAGTTAAGTTTCATTAAAACTATATATGAAAACTAGAATGAAAGTGTTATCAAGAACACAATGCTGTTTGTGATGCTCTCAAGGTATATACAATAATGGATTCAGCTTATGCTTTGTGTGTGATTTGTTATTTATACTTTGATTTAGATGCCCTTAAGTTTTCAGAGCTTGTATGATAAACATGCACAAACCAAAGCTTTGATTTGTACAATTGTAATTTATCATTTTTTGACCGGGGATAGCCGGTCACCAATCACGGGTTGTTGGGTTCAACCACCGGGTAAAGAAAAGCAAGTTGCTCCAAAAGTAAGCAAAGGATGTGATAAACCCCACGGGTTATTCATTTGATTATTTCTAATAATCACTTAAAATGTGGTTTTAGTTTTGTGCACGTTGACTTGTATGTTTAATCTTGTAGTTGATTAGTCATTAATCATGCTTTATTTTTTCCATAACATTCATCATTAATTAACTCAAAATATCTAAACATACATGGTTGATAAATGAAATTGGTAGTAGATGAAAGTGAAGAAACATTAATACGGTCCAACAAACTCATACAAAGTATGGAGTACCTTCCATACTTTTTTTGATATTTTTGTCTAAATTATATATTACTTGTCTTTTGGGAGGGACCAGTTTTAATTAATGTATTAGTTTCAACTACTATCCATACAACATAAAAACACAATGATACGAGTTTAATATAGCAGTCAGGACACTTTGCTAAAGCACAATGGCCACTCTATGCTGCCATTGAATACTCTCTTTAGAATTTCTAGTAGTTTGAACAGCTAAAGTCAGTAGGAGATTTTCTACTTCTATAAGCACTTGCCTATGATTCAAATAATATAAATACCTTAGTATGAATCCAGCATGCAAATCATTATGCAGTCACCTGCCTATTGCAGTTACTGTTAGTACTGCCACGCTGTGATTCATCAATATAGCCACAATAAAGGGCTGTAACAGTGACTGATACTGAACTAGTAATTTGCACAATACAAACACTTTTTAATAGTATTTCTGGCCAATTACGTAATTGCTGATTTATTGATTGATTGGTTTGTTTCTTTTGTAATGAAACAGGGATTTCTCGCCGAAGGGTTGCAGAAGACTTCAGCTGGTTTGGGCAGTGTATGCTTGCACTTAATTTCTTAGTCAATTTTACAAAATCTAGTACTGAAACTATTGTACAATTAATCTAATGAAGGTTTAAGAACAATAGCAATAGCCAGCTCATTCACAAGTAATAACACAGTGGCTTCTAGTTCTTCCTAAATCTTACAGTAGATCCTACATTTAAAATAATTTGGTTCTTTAAAATAATTTGGCCAATAGAGATGTCAAGTTTTAGCCTGCAATATATTTTTGGTAAATTTGTATTTCTTTTCATTTAAAAAGTTGGATAACTTTACTCTAGTGAGTTGTTTTAAGCATAATTATATATGTGAAATTTATTTCCCATTTCACTTAAATTGATTAATTTAATTTATTTCCCAGAGAGAAGATGAACTCTTATGATGAAGCTAGTGGCAGACTTTGTTTCACATTAAATTATTGCATAGGAAAATTTCAGTGTCAATTTATCAAAAAAATTATTTTTATTTTTTTTTTAAATTTTGAAAACAGTTAGCTGCGGATTTACCTGCGGAATCTACTTCCTGCGGATTTACCTGCGGAATTAGCTGCGGATTTACCTGCGGATTTCTCTGCGAATTGTTTCCTGCGGAATTAGCTGCGGAATTACCTACGGAATTACCTGCGAAAAATATTACCCACGAAGGTTTTAGCTGGGGACATAAAGCCGCAGGAAAATCCGCAGGAAACACGTTTCCTGCGGAAATTTGGCAAAAATCCGCAGGTAATTCCGCAGGAAATACGTGTATTTCTAGTAGTGTATAATATACATGGTATAATAACAACAAAGGGTAGCATAATCACAATATGTCACATTTACACAATTCATACCACATTACGTAGAATCATACAACATTACACATTATGCACATAAATGTTTATGAAATGTACTTATCCTCTACTTTAATGCATGTGGTACCATCACTGAACTCAGAGCTTATTTCCCTGAGTTCTAATAGTTTAGGAGGATAGATGAGCTACACCCACCACTGCAACATTCTGCTAGATGTCCGCAGACATGCAATGTCTAGAAGTACATGCGAGCCATGCACGCACTACAACACCCTTCGCTAAACTCTACTTCTAGGAGTACATACGAGCTACCTCTGAGTTGGACTCCCGTGTGAGTGAGTTAGGATTATGTAGTGCCACAACATCTCTATAGGCTTTAGAATAAGGGTTTATTCTAGTAGTCAGGTTTGGAATGTGTGAGTTACCTTGATGGATTATGCAATTGTACCTTGAACCGTGTAGAAGTGTAGTAAGAGATTCAACGGTTTAGCTCGGGAACCCAATGAGATTAGCATCTCATTCCATGTTGTTATATTAATTTTAAAAATAAGCAGGTGCTTGAATGAGATTTGCAGCTAAAGGTGTGGCACTGATGATCCGTTGAATCATATTTTTGATGTGCTAGAGATTTCTATCTGACAATGATGTATCCGTTAGACTTGTTGTATTGTAAAAAAATTACTCGGTCCAATTCTAGACTTCTACATTGATGTATCATGTACCAGAAGTAAATACTCTAATAATTATTCTAGACCTATGATTATGGTGTTAAAGTATTCATGGACACCGCAAACAAAAATGCAGATATCTCAAAATCCACTGATACCTATCATATGGATATCTCCACGGGTATGGGACGGACACGTGTATCACAATGATGCAATGAGGCGGATAGATGGAGACTAGTACCGTGTCCATGGGTACTTATTGTCATCCCTAGATAGAACCCTTATGTATGGTGATAGTCACTCTTATTCTCAAACCCTAACCGCGCAAAGATTCTTAGCCTATGAAGCACGGACACCGGAAACACGACATCGACACTGACACATTGACACTGGTAATGATATGAAAAAATGAATAAATTTAATGTAATCACAAGTGTCGATGTCGATATCAGACACCAACACTAACACAAACACACATTTCTTCAGAGGTGTCAGCTCTATAGAGTTTGAGTCTGTGTTCTCTCTAAAGCTTTTCTCAGTTTGCAATTAGCACTATAGACGGAAGACTCCCTTGTCGCAGATTCTATTTTTGTGGACTAAGTAGAGATGTTGTTCACGCAACGTTAGTGATCAATCTGTTTTGACAGTAATTTTTTTTTTTTGTGTTATAAAAGGTATCAATCAATTCCCGACTTATATGAGAAATTTGTATACTTATCTGATGCACTCACTTTGATTTTTGATGATTTCTCTTAAAGTAGTTTTGTTAAAATTTGTATATTTCATAATAGTAAAAATATTAGAATGGTTAGACTTATACTTTTTAATGTTAGTTTGCATCCCTTTTGATATTGACTTGCATTGATTCGCTTTGTTTTTATTACGATTTGTGGCAAAAGAAAGCTATGGAGAAGTTATTTTGTTACTTATGAAGTAGGCTACATTAGATACCAAAGTTATATAAAAACCAGTTAGAACTTAAAAAAACATTTAACTGAAAGTTGAAACTAATTTTTCTTTTATAACAATCTAACTAGTAGTTTTGGCACAAATGCATTTCAAGAAAGTAAATTGAAACAAGGATCATGCTTAAAAGCCATTAATTTGATGGTGAAACAGGAGGTAGAATTCCATAGATGAATGACGAGATCAATGTCAAAGCTCGTTCTGGTTGCCAGCTTGGAACAAGATGACCTGCTCCTCTTACTGTAACAAATGTTAATCCTTTGTACCCCACCACATATCCTCCAATCTGTCATATTTAAAAGTTGGTCACGCTTCAAAATATTAAATTACTTGCTCTACAAGAAAAGTCACTAAATAGACTAATTTCAGTACCTCTTTTCCGGAGTACCATGGACGCCAAGCGGAGTTGATAGGAAGTTTAAAAGTATTGATTGCATATCTTGAAGTTGTGACCGGAACTCTTGCATCTGTATCACCACTGTAAGAGAACAAATCATCTGAATTAGGAGTTAGGATTTTGATAAAACTAAAATGCAACCTCTCATTATTCACAAGAGTATGCATGTTATCTCATTGATTTGTGGATTTTTTTTCAAATTTTCATATCAGTGTTGTTAACACTTCAGAATAATGAAATGAAATTGAGCTTGCCTGTATATCCATAATCTAATGCCGCTATCGATCAAATACTTGATGGTGGGTAGGATGGTGATTGGACTGTCATTCCATTTAGTAATAAGATCACTATGAATTGTCATAAAAAATAACATATTCTTGATTAGCATAGAAAAACACAGTTATAAGGTGTCAAAACCAGTAGTAATATATTACGATTTCTTATTACCCGCAATGACTCCAATTTGTAGGTTTTGCATGAAGAGCCTTTTGAACCTCTGGTGTATTTAGATAGGCAATACCATAGTAATCAGAACAAGGATCAAAATCATTACTCACATAACCAGTTGAGCCATTTTTGAGAGAAGAATCATGACATTGTGGAGCATAGATGTTATAGAAATCTATCTTTCCTTTTTCGATTAAGGCCTTTGCGGTTGCATTGGCACATATTGCTGAATCATTTTGAGAAGTGAAGTCACAGTACTTGTCAATCAACTCATGAGTTTGATCTGAATTCAAAGCATGGGTCCAAAAGTAGTCAAATAACCCCTTTGAACCTGTTGCATCATCAACCCAAGCATTCCCTATCTGAAAATTTTGAAGTAAAGATAATAATGAAGTTCGATATATGAGACTGTGAGTTAGATTGCATGACTAGTTTTTGAAGTTTGAAAAACATACTGAAATTCCTTTAAGGTTGATAATGGTTTGATTAAGGAGTTTATTGTTGTGAAGAATAGTGGATGCAAGTTGAGGAACATAGTGACCAGCATAACTCTCTCCAGTTATGTAAAAATCTCTTGTTTTGTATTGCGGAAATCTCTCCAACCAGTTGATAAGGAAGACATAAGCATCCTTTGCAGTTGTCTTATCTCCTGATTTTGCATAATCAGAAGTTGTGTTTGAGTAGGAAAAGCCTACTCCTGCTGGAGATTCCAAGAAAAGTACATTTGCAACTGCATATTTCATAATGATATAAGTTGGTAAGATAATCATGTCTCAAGAAGAAAAAAAATTGTATTGATGATTGTCTCTCACCTTCATTCCAAGCATATGGGTTCCGGTATAGAGTTTTTCCATCAGAGTTGATTCTGAAGGGTCCTAGCTCCTCGAAGGCTCCATACCCCAATGAGGAACAACCAGGTCCTGAGAGTTTCGAACAATATGTTGTCATCATGATACAAAAGAACAAAAGTTATTAGCATAAAAAAGTTTCTTAGGCAATTTTTACCTCCATTGAGCCACAATACTAAAGGGTTAGTTGATGAGTTATATGGAGACTCCACAAAATAGTAGAAAAGTTCTCTTCCAGCCTCATGATCAACTGTGACATAGCCTGAGTATTGGTCAAAATTAACTCCATAGGGTTGACCAGGCAATGTGACAATCTTGTCAGCTAGTCTTCGCTCCTCTTGAGGAGGTACAACATAAGCAGAAGAAGACTGTGTTTTCACTGTATCTTCTTCTTCCCATGAAAGAGTCTTAGGAGGATTTTGTGAGCTTCTAGACAGAATCAACTCATCAAGTTTATCAGCTTGACTAGCCTTGCTATGTGGAACAATAGCCAAAAGAGTCAAGTTGAGTAATAAGCAAGCATAAAGAGAAACCATCTTCATCTTATTCTCAACTTGGTTTCTATATATCATAAGATTCTACTTTCTAACTATTTATAGATGGAAAACAGTGGCAAATCCTGCAGGAGTTGTTTTATTGTGGTTGAAAGCATGTGAAAGAAACAAGAGAGTGATAACATTACTACTATTATTGACTAGTTAATGACCATACATTGATTAGCCGGCTGATTTGATTTTAGCATATGATGTTACTTAAAATTTTAGCATTTTGTGATTAACTTTGAAAAGTGGGTGAGATATATGTTTCTCTAACCTATATTAGTTTGTGGTGGAGGTAATGTGTAATTGGGTTACATAGAGGGATTGAATATGCTTTTTCATAAATAATTAAAATAAATAATTGTTTTGTTATGTTGGATCATCTTAGGTGTGCTGCGTCTCTTTTGTTTTTAGGTGGTGGAGAAGGTTGTGATTTATTTGTGTAGGCATTTGTTTTGTATGTTGGTGCATTGGTCTGTCTTGAGTGGTGTTGCTTGACAGTTTGTATTCTTTTTGTTGGCAACTGTGCATTTTTCATGCTATAGTGCTTTAATTATATTTTACTTTAAGAAAAAAAAGCTGGATCAGCCTCCGTAAAATAGCGATTTAAGGTTCATTAACACCTGGATCAGACTCATTTTTGGAAGGCAAGGTTACAACACATGTGTCTATATTGTGACTGTTCGGATTGTCAAAAAGAAGTTTGAGCTCAGAGATATTGACTTCGTATTGAAGCTGCAGTTTTGGGTATTTTTTAGCTTTTTGCTTCGTATTTGTAAGTTAGTTTGCTTTGTAATTTGCATGTTGTTAGCACTAATTTGTGCATCACATTGAGACTCTATTGTACCATAATTTGAGTATAGTGAACCTATTCTTTTGATCTAGACGGGGTTTCACTTAGGGTTGTTAAAGAAAACCATGAACCGAACCGCTGAACTGGACCGAATTGAAGTGAAAATAATCAAACCATTAGTAATGATTAGTGAATCAAACTTATATTTTATTAATTGTTCAAGAATCAAACCGTTAAACAATTAATCAATCTCAAATTAACTCTGAACCGAACCGTTTGTTATTTTAGTTTCTAAATTTAATTTCTTTTTCAAAAATAAAAAAATAACTAAATTCAAAATTTTGATTTTTTTAAAAATAAAAAAATTGTTTTTTTCGACAATAAAAAAAAGGTGATTTTTTTCAAAAAATTAGAAAAGTCATTTTTTTGTAAATATAAAAAAAATCGAATTTTCTGAAGAAAACAAAAAAAAAATTGTTTTTTTACGAAAATTAAAGAAGTCAATTTCTTCGAAAATAAAAACCCGATTTTACTGTAATTTCAAAAAACTCGATTTTACTGTATTTTTTAAAAATCTGATTTTACAGTATTTTCAAAAAAAACCCAATTTTACTGTATTTTTGGAAAAAAACTCGATGTACTGTATATTTGAAAATCTCGATTTTACTGTAATTTTTAAAAAAACTTGATATTATTGTATTTTTGAAAAACTCGATTTTACTGTATTTTTTAAAAATCTGATTTTACAGTATTTTCAAAAAAACCCAATTTTACTGTACTTTTGGAAAAAAAACTCGATGTACTGTATATTTAAAAATCTCGATTTTACTGTAATTTTTAAAAAATTTTTGATTTTATTGTATTTTTGAAAAACTCGATTTTACTGTATTTTGAGAAAATTTCAATTTTACTATATCTTTGGAAAAACCTGATTTTACGTTTTTTTTTTATATAACACGATTTTAAAGTATTTTCAAAAATCCCAATTTTACTATTTCTTTTTACAACTTTATTTTATCTTATTGTCAAAAAAACTGATTTTATCGTATTTTCAAAAAACACGATTTTACTGAATTTTTTAAAAATTTAATTTACTGTATTTATCTCGATAACTCGATTTTACGATATATCTAAATATTGAATTTACTGTATTTTAAAAAAAAAAACTCGAAGTTACCGTATTTTCTGAAAAATTAATTTTTACTATATTTTCAAAAAACTCAAATTTACTGTATTTTAAAAAAAACTCGATTTTATTGTATTTCCTAAATATTGAGTTTTTCTAAAAATACAGTAAAATCAAGTTTTTTCACATTCACGATAAAAACAAGTCTTTCCAAAAATTTAGCAAAATCAGATTTTTTTTGAAAATACAGTTGAATCGGGTTTTACAAAAATATAGTAAAATCAGAGTTTTTGAAAATACCGTAAAATCGAGTTTTTTTTCAAAATACAGTTCAATCGATTTTTTTAAAATAAAATGATCTTACCGAGCAGATCAGATGACCAGCAACAATGAAGGCTTGAAGTTTGGGACGGTTGATAGGGGAAAAAAGGGTTGTACCTGCAAGGCACTCCGATGCCAAAGTAAGTATGTGTTCCACAAGGCACAACAAAGTGAGAGAATTTTGGGGTATGAAAAAATTACCTTGCCCTCTGTGGTGAGAGGGCTATTTATAGGTTGTCCTTAAGCGAAATTGACTCCTCCTTCTAAGGCATAGATTTAGGTGACACGCGAGCTGGCTGCTTACCGGGCACGAGGCTCTCTCGTGGTCGGTTGTCCTGGGCGTTTGCCCGGAGCAGTCCGGGGGAGGCTCCCACGCGTGGTCTAAGGCGCCTTGGGCCGAAGGTTGGATTGACCCAATTAGAATGATTGGGTCGGTCCAGAACATAAAATAAGATCGAATTTTTTGAAAATATAGTAAAATCAGGATTTTTGAAAATACAGTAAAATTGAGTTTTACAAAAGTACAGTAAAATCAGTTTTTTTGAAAATACAGTAAAATCGAGTTTTTTAAAAAATAGTAAAATCTAGTTTTTTGAAAATACAGTAAAATTGAGTTTTTCCATAAATACAGTCATATCGAGTTTTTTGAAAATACTTTAAAATCGAGTTTTTTGAAAATACTTTAAATTTTGAGTTTTTTGAAAATACAGTAAAATCGAGTTTTTTTATTTATTTATTGCATTACTGAAAAAATCCATGTTGCTCAAAACATCAATTTATAACCGTTGATTAAATAACCAATAAATATGTAATTCACAAAATGAGGGAAAAAAAACTTGATTTTTCCCCAAAATAAAAAATTTGATTTTTTTCCAAAATAAAAGTCATTTTTTTTCGTAAATTTGAAAAGTCTTTTATTTTCGAAAATAAAAAAAGTCGATTTTTTGCAAGAAAAAACAAAAAAAGTTTTTTTTCTATACCAAATATAACGGTTTGATTCTTTAACAAATGTTTTAGTTTGAAAAAATTTGTCTTCTAATGATGTGGTATAATTGGAAATTAAGAACCGTTATTCCAAACCAAAACTTTTGGTTCAGTTTGGTTATAAAAAAATTGAAACGGTTCACGTCAGTTCAAATGACCTTATATATAATGGTTCGGTTCAGTTTTCTTACAGAACTGTACAACGAACCGCCCTAACCAAGACACTTCCTCCCTCTAGGTTTTGAAGATCTGGGAAGCAAGTTCACTGTGTGTGACTCTATTCAAATCAACCACAATGCAGCTTGAGGGGGCTATTAAACGAGTTAATCATGTAATATAATAGGATTTATGAGTAAACTCATAAGAGCCTACTATGTAGACATGATTACATTAACGCAGCCTGTATAACTAACTATAGCCGAACTTGTTAGAACAAGATTTGTTCTGATCAATTATCTTAGTTTTGATGATAACAATAATATGAATTTTGCTTAAGATAATATGGTACTCTAATCCAATGCAATTTCCCTTTCAGGAAATATATAAAGAGTACGCATAATTCAGCGCTCAGAAGCTTTGTCTCAAGGGTTCAGCATGCAACATCAGAACATGGTCTGGCAAGACATCAGAAGATGGTCGAAGCAGAATCAGAACATGGGTCTATGGAAGCATCAGAAGAACATGAGATCAGAAGCACTGAAGCTCAGAAGATGGTATCACGCTCAGAAGCACTTCAAGGTCAGAAGATCAGAAGATGCTATGCACCAAGTTGTTTGACTCTGATGATATTCAAACGTTGTATTCACAAACATCAGATCAGAAGAAAGTACAAGTGGCAAGCTACGCTGACTGACAAAAGGAACGTTAAAAGCTACTAAAGGCTACGTCAGTAGACACAGCGTGAACAAGGCTCGAGGTAGTTGACAAAAGCGTATAACATTAAATGCAATGCTGTACGGAACACGCAAAGCATTAAATGCATTCAACGGTCATCTTCTCCAACGCCTATAAATATGAAGTTCTGATAAGAAGCAAGGTTAACAATTCTGAATATTTACAACGTCTATTAACTTGCTGAAACTCTGTTCAAATCCAAAGCTCAGAATCTTCATCTTCATCAAAGCTCACTACATTGCTTTTGTAATATATTAGTGAGATTAAGCTTAAACGATTAAGAGAAATATCACAGTTGTGATTATCGCTTTTAAGAAGCATTTGTAATACTCTTAGAATTGATTACATTAAGTTGTAAGGAACTAGAGTGATCGTGTGGATCAGAATACTCTAGGAAGTCTTAGGAGTGAACTAAGCAGATTGTAACTAGAGTGATCGTGTTGATCAGTAGACTCTAGAAAAGTCTTAGAGGGTATCTAAGCAGTTGTTCCTGGAGTGATCAGTGTGTGATCAGAAGACTCTGGAAGACTTAGTTGCTGACTAAGTGGAAAACCATTGTAATCCGTGCGATTAGTGGATTAAATCCTCAGTTGAGGTAAATCATCTCTGCGGGGGTGGACTGGAGTAGTTTAGTTAACAACGAACCAGGATAAAAATAACTGTGCAATTTATTTTTATCTGTCAAGTTTTTAAAGCTACACTTATTCAAACCCCCCCTTTCTAAGTGTTTTTCTATCCTTCAGAACTGTCTAACGCAATTAGATGCAGTTACATCACATGAGCTTATTCTAAGAATGATGTACAATAACTCAGCCTATGTAGCTAACTGTAACTGGACTATCTAACACAATTAGATAAGTTAGATCTGATCTAACAACTTGTAACTAACTCAGTGACACTTTTTAGACAGTCCTAGGCCTTACCTACTACATCAAGTCACCAATTGAATCTATAAATAGATCTGATCTAATTATTCAAAGATCAATAATGATACTATTCATACTTTCTCCATAGATTCCAGAGAATCATGGCTAGTATTCATGATTCTAACACCAACAATTAAGTCAATTTTTTCATATTTCTACCATGGCACATTATCAAGCAGTTCTCAGAGTTATTAGGTACCTTCAGCAAAGTCTAGACAAAAGACTTCTTTTTCCTAAACAGTCAGAGTTGTAGATTTTGGGATACTCGGATGCAGATTGGGTCGATTGCATTGATTCTAGAAAGTCTATATCTGAGCTTATATGGTTGTTGTACTTGCTCAAGGATATGTTGGTGCACAATGAATAAAGATGGTGACAAAGAGAATAATAGAATAACGGCTGTCGCTACCGCGAAAATTAACAGAGTCGCCACTAACATATTTATCCCGAAAAGGAAGGGAATGCCAGCAAACCACAAAACAAAACAACGGTCTCACGACCAGAGAAAAAGGGTAAGGGAGTCGGTTACGCGGGGGGAAGGTACTAGCACCCCTCGCGCCCATCGTACTCGATGGTATCCACGCCTGTGTCTAAATCTATGGGTGTGTAACAAATCTACGCTAATCTGGACTAAAATGAATGCAGAATGTAGGGAAAATAAAGGATTGTGCTCGCACGGGCCCTACCCCGCTGCCTACGTATCTGTTTTGCAGAATCAGAGCTACCGTAGCTCGGCTAACTAATTTCTGTTTGTTTTGTGTTTTTTAGGTGAACGAGTTACATTCACACTCCGCTGCTCGACCTTTGGAGACTTATGCTGGGAATGGAGCGGAAATAACAAGCTCTTAAGAAAAGAAAATCAAAGAGTGTGGTTTGTGTTTTAAAAAATGCATGAGGAAAACCTAAGCTAAAAGGGAAAGCTTGCTACCTAATGTTATCATACAAAGGGTACCAGTCTAAACTAAACTAAACAACCTACGGGGGAAAAGCGAATGCAAACAAATAGCACACAAACGAGCATCCACTCGTAAAGCAAACAAAACCAACGGTACTGACCGAATGGTAGAAAAACGGTCCCGCCATAGCCAAGGGGAGCAGCTCAACCCAAGTCAACCAAGCATTAGACCTCGTGAAAATGATCGGGCCATAGACAAGAGGGCGGACCCCTCTCAGCAACCAAGCCGTCACGGATCATAAAGGAAAACGGTGCGTGCGTACACCGAGCATCAACGTCGAGCGACGCGAGCTATAGGAAAAGCGGGGGTCCGGCTACATGAACCCTTTTCCTGACATACTCGATAACAAGATCTTTTGCACGTTCGGAAGCAAGCAACGCGAGGCGTGCGCATACCAAACAGACTCGATGAGACTAGGCGGGGGTTGATTACGAACCCTTGACCGCATGCCTTCCATGAGGACTCAACGGAGTGCCATATAGGACTTATTACACCGTGACTCCCTGCCGCAAAGCACAAATGTAAACACACCAACAAAAACAAAGCCTCTTTTGAGGGCTTGGCCAGATGCATGTCTAGGTCCTACTTCTCATGTTAAAGGATGATGCGGAAAGCGATAAAGTACAGAAAGAAGTAAAATGAAACGGAATCAATACCAAACGGATGATGATCCGTAAACTAAAGCGAAGAGAGCGAGTAAACTAGGATCCCGCGAGCGAGCTAGCAAAAGCAAAGGCAAATAGTCAGCACACCGATTAGCCATGAAAGCACGCAAAGGTCGACATGCGCGTCGAGCATAATCACAATACACCTGCAAGAGGAACAAGCAAACCAAACAAGCAGATATAAAGTAATAGAGACGTGTCTCCAGGATGAGAACACGAGGCAAACGAATGAAATCGTGTCCTGCAAGTAAAGCGGAACACTCATAGAATAAGCATCGATCGGCGACTATCCAAAAGCCTTGCACACTAGCACACAAGTTAGAGATAACAAACATCGCAATCGAAATTGCGTTATTGAATTATAAGCTAAACCAGAAATGGATAACGGAATAGAGGATGAAAATGTAGCGAAAGCAAACAAGAAGAAATATGAGATAATATTCAAGAACAAATCAAATATGTATACCGAAACTACGAAAGTCAAAACAAGTATTTACATGCACAACGATACACCGAAACGGCGAAACCGGGTAAAAATGATAAAAAACTAAACTTGTCGGAATTAAACCAAAATTTTATGGTAAGCTAGAAACGTGCCAAAGAACTCAAATATGCGGTCGGAATTTATTAAATCGGCTCGGAAGCACGATTTCCGAAACGGGACAGTAGCGAAAATGATAAAAAAAAAGTCGTCCGAAACTGAAAATAAACCTCACCAACAGCTCCGAAAATATTATTCCACTCAAGAAACATTATTCATATTCGCGAAAAGTCCACACGGTTCAAGAGTTATGACATTTTGAAGTAAAGCCGACACACCGCGCGCGTTATGGAAAAATTCGGAAAGGAAGCAAATAGCATGGTATAGCAGCAAGTTCCAGCACTTAGAGGCATTTATTAACACACAAGAAAGCTCTACTATCACTTGGAAACAAACAACAAACAAAACCTCAAAGCCTAGGCACAATTGCAACAAAACTCAAGTTCATGAATTGTGGAAAGTGAAGTGTAGTGTGGGATATCAAGTAAATTGGCTGCACTATAATAGTGTTAAAACAGTCTCAAAATACCTATAAAACATGTTCAATCTCATTGCCAAAACTCATGGTGATTCACATCAAAGAGCATACATTTGCAAGTGGAATTTAGTGCATAAACTCAAATAATCAAGTGGTAATTGGAGTGTCAAATTGGCTGCACTATAATGGTATAAAAACCAGTCCCGAAATGCTCAAGAAACACACATAAACTCAATGCAAAGCTTCATGAAAATTGGCAAAAGATAGCATACATTTACAATTGAAAATTGAACATGAAAGCATTGTTTTAAGTGGTAGAAACAACTCAAATACAACCAAAATCAACTCATTTTTTATGAAACATTTTCTATATGGTAAAGCTCAAGAGTCAAAACAAATATTGAATTATCATGAACCATGAAACAAGTGTCAACCAAACTATTTTCTACCACATTTTTAACAATCAACAAAACCAAGCACTATGAACAAGAAAAAAATCACCCAACATCTCTTTTATGCAACATTTCAACAACTTGAGTTATTATCTCTTAAGCATCAAATATTACCAACATTAAAAACAAACTCAAGTGTTCAAAAAGTCACATAAACATAACATGAATTAATTTCCAACATTGCACTCTTTTTAATCATACTATTTCCAACCATGTTTCATGTCAATCATCAACATTTAGCACCGAAAAATTCCAACACCAACACACTTGCATTACCATAGTTCTCACTCACATTAGAATGTCAAAAACATCAATAAAACCACATAAACTTCCAGCACTATTCACATCATTGAAATGACATTAAAAAGCTCATAAAATCAACACTAAACCATAAGCAAATATCAACAACTAATAACCACAACAATGCCTTTCAATCTTTCATCAATTATAGTAAAAAAATCAACTCTCACACTCATTTTAACAAACATGTTATGTGCCAATTTTGAATTCATGAGCAAACTCAACATACCATCAACATACACCATCACTATTCTCATATTTGAATCAATTAAGCAAGATTAACATGAATCATTCAAACAACAAGCGATTATTATCATCAATTATCAAAAATCATCCATCGACAATCAAACATCATCATCAATTAATCAAGAACAAAGCATGAATCTAGATTTGAATTCACATAATGATCAACAATTAAGCACTTAATTCAAGATCCGAAAGCTTACCGGATGAAGATCTAAACCGACGCACGAACACGAACACGACACGAACGCAAACGCGAAGCAAAGACGAAAAGTGAATCCCAAGGGGAGAGAGAGGCGCGCGCGAAGTGTATAGGAGAGAGGAGGAGAAACTTCGATCCGATCTTCACTTTTCAATCCATGTTGTTTTTTATTCTTGAAGAAGATTGATGAATATTGATGAAAGTTTTGTGTAATTTGTGGTTTTGATTTGAGAGAAATGAGAGAGAATTGAGAGAAAGTGTTTTTGATTATTTTGGGTGAATTGAAGTTATGAGAGTTTCCCCTTCATTTGTGAAGAGCAAAATGTTTATATATATTGTCAACGCGAAACGTCCAAATTGCCCTCGGTGCGTCTTATTTTGGCTCGTTTTTAAGGAAACTCGGTCCGGCTCTAAATTTCGGAACTAAACCGATGCCATTATGAAGATGACCAAATTTGTGACCCGTCGCCGCGAGAATCACCTCAATCCGATAAGCGATGAAGAAAACACGCCCGTTTGAATGACGAGAAACGTCAATTCATCTGGTGCGACTGCGCAGAATTTTGTGAGTACCGCTCAAAAAACTCGATAAAACTCTATCTTCGGCTCAAAATCTGAACAAGCATGTGTGACGAAGAAACGAAGCTACCGAAATTTCTGAGAAAATGCCGCCGGAATGGACTTCATACGATAAAAATCGAAGAAGTTATGAATTTTCAAACTAGGTGCGACATACTCGAAAACACACTTTTCACTGAAAAATCAAGGCGTTCTTCAAAATGCTGGGAATTTTTGGTGCATAATTGGCCTTCGGTCCGAATATATGAAATCTTGGTAATGATGACATGGAGCTCCAGTTAAATTTTCAAGCGAATCCGACGAGCGGATTGTGAGATATGAATTTTCCGAGATCCGAAACCTTACATTCAGCACCGTTTTTCACTGCGAAACCTCAAGTAATTTGCAAATTTGACGACCTTCTTCAAAGAATTAGCTTCCGAGCCGAACACGAAAGTTGTAGACATCGTCGAAACAGTCAAGATAACGCGGGAACTAAGCTCATATCACCTTCCAAATATGACTTGCGAATTTTTTCTCATATTTCCACTGTTTAAACCATTTTTCACGCCTTTCTTCTTAAACCCATGAAAACTCTTTATTATTTTTCTTCAATTTTGAAATGACGAAATAAACGTCATTATTAACTTATAGCTCAAATAAAGAGGGCAAATTTTGGGGTGCAACAGCTGCCCCTATTCAAACTTCTTGAACCTGACGAGCGAGAAACGAAAGTTTCGAATCGTTGAGGTGGAAGGAGATTGAATACCAGAATGAACTCGAAAATTTGCGCTCTTGATCAATAGAAGATTCCATCTTGTAACAAGAAAGAAATGTACCACCCCGCAAGCGAGGAGAAAAAACTTCAATTGACCTGGATAATTAAATAAGCTCCAACTTGTGATAAGAAGGAACGGGCACCCACAGGCAGGGGAAACACTTCAAATGATCTGGGCATCAAGAGAAGGAACATCTCGACTGATCTGAGAATCAGACGTAGCAGATGTCTCCGAACATGCATCGGGATAGATGTCTTAGGTCGATCTGGGAATCGAAGGAGATACATCGGTTGATCTGGACATCAACGGGTAAAAGTATCTCTGATCTGGGAATCTGGGCAGACATCTCTTCTGATGCAATTAAATCATCAGGTAGATATCCCAACTAATCTGGGAATTAGCGGCTAGCTCCTTCGTAAGACCACGGGGATCCGGAGGCGGTTCCTTCAACTGAACTGGTAATCAGGATAGGAACAATATCTCTTCCGAACTGTGTACGCCGGGGAAAGAATGCCTTTAAACTGATCTAGACATGATGCTAGAAAATAAGTAGGACAATCTTCATCTGAAAGACAAAGTCGATCAGGCAGACATCTCCATCTGATCTGATGATATCAGTGGCTTGCTCCTTCGTAAGATCTTGGGAGATCCGGAGGCGGTTCCTTCAACTAATCTGAATCTGAATATTAGGATAGGAACAGATATCTCTTCCGAACTGTGTACGCCGGGTAAAGAAAGCGTCTTCAACTGATAGTAAGGTATCAGGACTGGGCAAACGAGTTTCTTCTTCTGAACGAACTAAATCGTCAGGGAGTAGATATTTCCAACTGATCTGATGTATCAGAAGGCTTGCTCCTTCGGAAGATCTTGGGAGATCCGGAGGCGGTTCCTTCAACTGAAAGTCTGATTTATCAGGAATAGGAACAAATATCTTCCACCGATCTGGGGGCATCGGGAATAGGAATGTCTTTGAACTGATCTGAGCTGCGTCAGAAAATAAGTAGAACAATCCTCTTCTGAATGACAAAGTCAACCAGGCAGACATCTCCATCTGATCTAGATATCAGTGGCTGGCTCCTTAGGAAGATCTTGGGGAGATCCGGAGGCGGTCCCTTCAACTGATATGAATATCAAGAATAAGGACAGATATCTCATCCAAACTGTGTGCGCCGGGAACGAAATGTCTTTAACAGATGAAATGACATTCCTCTTCTGATCTCAACATCAGGATAACGCCCATAATGATTAGGCGAGTATTGCTCTTTGGGGAGCATTTGAATCTGGATAACTTTCCTGCAGAAAGAAACAGATATGATATGATTAATGCATGATGCATGTATGAATGTTTATGGAATAACGTTCCCGAGAAGGAAGACGTTATACGCTTTTGAGAATGCTATGCAAATGATGCATGATTCGGACGCTGCTTGGGGAAACAGCGGAAGAGCACTGAATTGCTGAAATAGTCCTGGAGAGATTATAGAACTCTGCGGGGAGGACAAGACGAGTGACCAAAAGTCACAAACTGCGAGCTGACAGAGATGAATCAGAAATCTGCTGGAGACGATCAAATCTAGGCGCGAGCTCTGTTTGAGGAATAACTCCTGTTTGGGGATAAGAACATCCCACTTAACTGCTTGGGGAAGACCCTTGCAACTTCATTAGAGAAGCAAATTCTCGACATTCTGGGGATGCGGAGATAAGAGCAAGTCATGAAGACAACTCTGATGGGGAGTGACCAACTTGCTTGTGTAGAATGCATTCCGCTGGGGAAGTCCTTGAAGGACACAGATTCTGCTGAGGATGCATGCGAATCTCTGCTGAGGAAAGACTCGGTGGGGAAGATGAATACTTCTTCGAAGCGAGCTGCTGAGGATATGAGAGATCCGCTAGGGATAAGGAACTTGACATAAGAACCTCTTGTTAAGACAACTCCACTGGGGAATAAGATGACTCTCTTGGGGGAAACAGGTCAATCCGTTGGGGAGAGAAACGCTCTACTGGGGAAAATGAGGCATTCGGGCAAAGAACCTCATTAAGAGCTTGCTGGGGAATCAGATACCATTCAATCATGATTCAACTGGGGAGAAAATATTCCACCGGGGAATAAGACTTCCGAAGCACAGAGATTGCATTGAGATGTGCTTTGCTGAGGAGATGAGAATCTTGGAACAAAGAAAACCTCATCTAGATGCACTCAGCTGGGGAATGAGAATCTCTCACTTGGCTAGATCCGCCACTGCGCTGACATGATGCACTCAAAAGGATGTACCTGTGAGATAAACAGATGAAAATGCCCCAGGATATAGCATAACATCTTCACGGGGTTTCCTCACATGACAGAGGACATTGATGCTCACCCACAATGGGAAAATGCAAGAGCAAACAGATTATCAGACATCTGAGCTTGAAAGTTTCCAAACAAGCAATGGATTCACGAGTTGATAAGCAAGCAGTGATTAGAACACCAAACAAGCATCGGCCGGAGCATCAAACATGCATTGGTTCTCCAAGAGAATGCCACCAGGAAATGGCCTTAATGGGTCAAGCAAGTGTTCACTTTAAAGATACCAAACAGGCATTGGCTTTCAAAGAATTTTTGCTGATTCTCATTGATTGTAAGGATGCTAACAAGTATTGGACTTTCAATCTCAGATCAATGTTAAGGATGACGATCCTGACTTTCAACAGCCTTCGAGTTCATAAGTTGTTTGGCTAACACCTGAACTTTCAATTGAACACCTCCTGATGAGGAAAGAATGCCAATGCATAGTGTCTTGCCCCAGCCTGTAGGGACTTTAAAGAAATTCGTCTCGTAAGGACTTCTTGATATTCATGCAATCATAGCCAACTTGTCCCAGTATCATGAACTTTGGAACCATGCCCCTGATTGATAAGTATTGGAGGTAGCTTCAACTGCACGGGTGAATGCCCCTGATTGCTTAGCACTTAGAGAGATTCTTCGAATCTTGACCTGATTGCCTCAGATTGATTGAAAACTTACTCGATAGAGTAATCAAACGCTTTTGTGCCCCTGAGGGGATCAGACTTTGAAATATTCTTGTCTCTGCTCAATGGAGTTCTGAAGACAACTTGTCCTTCGGGAGGATAAAACTTTTCATCTGAAGTTCATGATGGAAACTTTCTTGATGTCAAGCACTTGTTCATATGCAAAGAATGTTTATTATGAGAAATATAATTCTAATGCAAAGAGTATGTTTGTCTTGAAATTTAAAGAAACTTTTTGAAAAGAATGTCGTAACATCGAGTTTTTTTGAAAGAAAGATGGTGTGATACCAACTCAAGCGCTTAGCGGATCTCCTAGGAGTCAGCTTACCGTATTCTCGTGTGTAGTCTGCTTTCGAATTAACCCTGCTTCAATTAGGACTTTTAAGGGTTGTAACGTGGTCAGGTTCACGGTTTTTTTAGAAAAAAGGATTTTTAGGCTCAAATTATTTAGTGCCCACCCCCTTCATGATGTTCTCCAGTCCTAAGTTCAGTTAACTTGACACAAGCATTCATCTTCCAAGAGGAACTTGAGATGATTGAGGAGTCAATGAGGTCTTCTGGACACGGCAATCACTCCACCTTTCTTGATTCCCTAATTAACATCACACGACTTTGTCCTTGATTAACAATTTCATTATCATTTCCTTTTTTTCTTTTTTTTTCTTTCTCTTTTTCTTTTCTTTTTTTTTCTTTCTTTCTTTCCCTTTTTTTTTTGACAAGTCGTGTGATCCTGAATCTCAGATTTGTTGGATGTGATTGTGACTGCCTGAGTCATTGATTGATGAAGAATTACCATTGTGGTATCGTCATATTTTGACCTCCTGGTGTGAGGGATAAACCACAACGGCTTGGATGTTGGTCTTGACCTCCTGATGTGAGGGATAATTTTGATGTCTCGACCTCATGAGGTGAGGGATAAATGTTGCGGATTTGACTTTCCTCAATCTTTTGAAAGATAGCCATTGTTGTATCGTTAGATGTGTGCTCCTGATGAATTTTGAATGTTCGATCAGGTTAACTGAACACTACCCGCCCCTGGGTTAAAATAAGGGTTTTTTTTTAGAAAAGAAACTCCTACTTCGAAGGCTCAGAGGGGTTAACAAGGGTTTCACTCCCTTATATCTCCAGTGTTTGGGAATTTGAAACAATGCCTGTACATCATCAACAGGGTTTTACTCAAAAGCATACCATTTGAGGTTATTGGTATTATGTTCATCATTCTCCCTACGGAGTTATCGTGCTTTATGTAGCAAGAGTTAAGTATCACAAAAAGCATAGAAAAACATATAAGAGCAAAAGCGAATGGATTTTTTTTAAGACAAACATATCCAATGCATTATGATTATAGTTCAAAAATAAACAAGTTTTGCATGCAACAGTATTGAACAAAGCAAGAAAGCTTAAACATGAACATGCATGATGAATTAGGAATTGCCAATGTTGAGGAGATTCTCTCCGTATGGACTTATTGCTTCAGAAGATCCACTGAGTCGGAGGAAAACTTCAATTCTGGACTTCAGGAGTGCATGTGATAGCCTCAGTGTCAATCAGGTCTTGTACCATGTCTCAGAATGACTGACAGCCTTCAATCAGATAACCAAGTGCCCCCAGAGCGGAAAGTACACCAAGCACTACTTTAGAACACTTTAGATCACTTCCTGGAAGAAGATTTTAGCGAGGCCATATGAAAGTTTTAAGTGCTCAGCTTTAGGGATTTGAGATGTGCCAGTGGTGCACAAACTCAAGATACAAGGCGTCTTGCTTATCCCTCGGTCGGGAGCCCCAAATATAGTGATTGAAGTTCGTAGAATGCTTTAGGGATTTGAGCTGCCAATGATGCGAACTCAAGAACACGGAGTCTTGCTTATCCCTCGGTCGGGAGCCCTAAACAAAGAGAGTGGATGTTGTGAATGCTTTAGGGATTTGAGCTGCCCGGTGCAAACTCAAGAACACGGAGTCTTGCTTATCCCTCGGTCGGGAGCCCTAAATATAGTTGCTGAAACAGAAAACACCATTATGAATGGAGAAACTTTGTATTACTATTGGTGAACAACCATAACCTCTGCCGTCTGGCCATCAAAGTCGTTACTTGGAACACACAATGGTTGTTGGGAAGGAAGCCTCTGGAGTTAGAGATTGCAAGTGATTCTCATGAGTTACTTCCTTGAGGAAGAACAAACATTCTAGTTGCAGCAGATGAAATGAGATTGACCAGTAGAAACCATTATGAATAAACTCAAACATCTCTGTATCGAGCAAGTCTGGACTCTTTGTACCTCAACACCTTGTAAGGCTTGACATTATGATCAGGTGCCTCGAGAATGGAAAACACCGAGTATTGTCATCGAAATCAGGAGAGCTATCTGTGGTGAGAAACACCTAAAGCAACCAACTTAAATTCCAACAAGCAAGGAAGTAACTCGAATACAAGGCACTGGGAGTACATCAACTTGTTTCTCTTACTCTTTCCGTCTCGATTGACAAGCAAAGGATACTGACAAGGAAACTCCAAGAGAGGAGGTGACTCTGGATATGAAACAGAACCTTGAGAATGAGAGGTGCTTCTGCATATCACTCTCGATTACCGCCCGGAAGAAGATTCTGGTGAAGTCACACGAAAATTGTAAGTGCTTTAGGGATTCGAGCAATGCAAATGGTGCAATGCTCAAGATAGACAAGGTCTTGCTTATCCCTCGTGCGGGAGCCCCAAGCAATTTCAAAGACTTGTAGATCCTAACATCACGACCAGGTGCCCCAGAATAGAATTCACACCTAGTGTCATTTTCATCAAGCATAGACTCTGTAGTCATCCACACAGTACGGAGCTTAACCAGTTGCAAATAAAGCAATCATGGAAGCAAATGAGCACAAGACAAGTCTTCAAAAATAACCCCAAACTGAGCTTTCATCTTGGTCATCCCACAAAGTTATTCCAAGAATGATCTTTGAACACACAATAAGAACAAATCAAGTCTCTGAGTCTGATGAGAGTACCAAGTCTGAATAAGAGATCCTCGATCCTGAACACCTGTTATGCATGAAATGTATGAGATGCATGATATGAATGCAATGCCATGTTCATTCAATTTCCAAGGAATCCTCATGTTTTGATTTTTTAGTAAGCAAGAGATGGAAAAGCAAGGCACGAGGCTTAAATACATGATTCCTTGGAAATGGAAGGAACGTGTATGCTAGTTATTTTTTTGTACATCATTTTTTGGAAAGTAAATATGCAATGATGCAAAGTGGTGGGAACCACAATACTGGACATATCTGATGATGCCGAGAAATCACACGACACAAGTTCAAAGGTTCGGCACCAATTCGGAACTCCCCGTAGATCACGGGACATAACCAGTAGAATCAAAACCATAGTCACCATCACAGAAATGGAACCACTCGAACGAGAACCAAAGTAACCCTCGAACAAGAACCACGGTAACCCACGAACGAGGATAGCGGTAACCCACGAACGAGAACCAAAGTCACCATCAATGTACCTGTTAAGCAATGATTGATTCCCGCCCCACTCACGGGTAAATCTAGGCCAAGGTAGGTCAAAAAGCCAACAGAGGATCGAATGTAGGCGTTATCATACGATATTGCCTCATTCCACCAAGCTCTGCCCGTGGATACGTGATCAGATCAATCAGGCATACGCCTTCTGTCCGTCACGGCCACTCTAGTCCTAGTTCCTATGGTATCACTCATAGCCTGGGTATTGGGCCTTTTACCTCTTGAAACACCCACCCACAGATAGAAATCCAGACAGTCCAGAATATGATGCAGAAAAGTAAAAGCGCACATAGAATGCAATGCAAACAGGTAAATATGCAAAGCAGTAAAAACACCCAAAGATAAACACACAAGCGCTAGGATCGACTCGCTAGGTCCGGACCAGCAACAGGTCAAGACGTCCCCAGCAGAGTCGCCAGCTGTCGCTACCGCGAAAATTAACAGAGTCGCCACTAACATATTTATCCCGAAAAGGAAGGGAATGCCAGCAAACCACAAAACAAAACAACGGTCTCACGACCAGAGAAAAAGGGTAAGGGAGTCGGTTACGCGGGGGGAAGGTACTAGCACCCCTCGCGCCCATCGTACTCGATGGTATCCACGCCTGTGTCTAAATCTATGGGTGTGTAACAAATCTACGCTAATCTGGACTAAAATGAATGCAGAATGTAGGGAAAATAAAGGATTGTGCTCGCACGGGCCCTACCCCGCTGCCTACGTATCTGTTTTGCAGAATCAGAGCTACCGTAGCTCGGCTAACTAATTTCTGTTTGTTTTGTGTTTTTTAGGTGAACGAGTTACATTCACACTCCGCTGCTCGACCTTTGGAGACTTATGCTGGGAATGGAGCGGAAATAACAAGCTCTTAAGAAAAGAAAATCAAAGAGTGTGGTTTGTGTTTTAAAAAATGCATGAGGAAAACCTAAGCTAAAAGGGAAAGCTTGCTACCTAATGTTATCATACAAAGGGTACCAGTCTAAACTAAACTAAACAACCTACGGGGGAAAAGCGAATGCAAACAAATAGCACACAAACGAGCATCCACTCGTAAAGCAAACAAAACCAACGGTACTGACCGAATGGTAGAAAAACGGTCCCGCCATAGCCAAGGGGAGCAGCTCAACCCAAGTCAACCAAGCATTAGACCTCGTGAAAATGATCGGGCCATAGACAAGAGGGCGGACCCCTCTCAGCAACCAAGCCGTCACGGATCGTAAAGGAAAACGGTGCGTGCGTACACCGAGCATCAACGTCGAGCGACGCGAGCTATAGGAAAAGCGGGGGTCCGGCTACATGAACCCTTTTCCTGACATACTCGATAACAAGATCTTTTGCACGTTCGGAAGCAAGCAACGCGAGGCGTGCGCATACCAAACAGACTCGATGAGACTAGGCGGGGGTTGATTACGAACCCTTGACCGCATGCCTTCCATGAGGACTCAACGGAGTGCCATATAGGACTTATTACACCGTGACTCCCTGCCGCAAAGCACAAATGTAAACACACCAACAAAAACAAAGCCTCTTTTGAGGGCTTGGCCAGATGCATGTCTAGGTCCTACTTCTCATGTTAAAGGATGATGCGGAAAGCGATAAAGTACAGAAAGAAGTAAAATGAAACGGAATCAATACCAAACGGATGATGATCCGTAAACTAAAGCGAAGAGAGCGAGTAAACTAGGATCCCGCGAGCGAGCTAGCAAAAGCAAAGGCAAATAGTCAGCACACCGATTAGCCATGAAAGCACGCAAAGGTCGACATGCGCGTCGAGCATAATCACAATACACCTGCAAGAGGAACAAGCAAACCAAACAAGCAGATATAAAGTAATAGAGACGTGTCTCCAGGATGAGAACACGAGGCAAACGAATGAAATCGTGTCCTGCAAGTAAAGCGGAACACTCATAGAATAAGCATCGATCGGCGACTATCCAAAAGCCTTGCACACTAGCACACAAGTTAGAGATAACAAACATCGCAATCGAAATTGCGTTATTGAATTATAA
Organism: Vicia villosa; assembly: GCF_029867415.1. Taxonomy (NCBI): domain Eukaryota; kingdom Viridiplantae; phylum Streptophyta; class Magnoliopsida; order Fabales; family Fabaceae; genus Vicia; species Vicia villosa. The sequence continues at coordinate 320,237 of NW_026705238.1, forward strand.
GCTAAACCAGAAATGGATAACGGAATAGAGGATGAAAATGTAGCGAAAGCAAACAAGAAGAAATATGAGATAATATTCAAGAACAAATCAAATATGTATACCGAAACTACGAAAGTCAAAACAAGTATTTACATGCACAACGATACACCGAAACGGCGAAACCGGGTAAAAATGATAAAAAACTAAACTTGTCGGAATTAAACCAAAATTTTATGGTAAGCTAGAAACGTGCCAAAGAACTCAAATATGCGGTCGGAATTTATTAAATCGGCTCGGAAGCACGATTTCCGAAACGGGACAGTAGCGAAAATGATAAAAAAAAAGTCGTCCGAAACTGAAAATAAACCTCACCAACAGCTCCGAAAATATTATTCCACTCAAGAAACATTATTCATATTCGCGAAAAGTCCACACGGTTCAAGAGTTATGACATTTTGAAGTAAAGCCGACACACCGCGCGCGTTATGGAAAAATTCGGAAAGGAAGCAAATAGCATGGTATAGCAGCAAGTTCCAGCACTTAGAGGCATTTATTAACACACAAGAAAGCTCTACTATCACTTGGAAACAAACAACAAACAAAACCTCAAAGCCTAGGCACAATTGCAACAAAACTCAAGTTCATGAATTGTGGAAAGTGAAGTGTAGTGTGGGATATCAAGTAAATTGGCTGCACTATAATAGTGTTAAAACAGTCTCAAAATACCTATAAAACATGTTCAATCTCATTGCCAAAACTCATGGTGATTCACATCAAAGAGCATACATTTGCAAGTGGAATTTAGTGCATAAACTCAAATAATCAAGTGGTAATTGGAGTGTCAAATTGGCTGCACTATAATGGTATAAAAACCAGTCCCGAAATGCTCAAGAAACACACATAAACTCAATGCAAAGCTTCATGAAAATTGGCAAAAGATAGCATACATTTACAATTGAAAATTGAACATGAAAGCATTGTTTTAAGTGGTAGAAACAACTCAAATACAACCAAAATCAACTCATTTTTTATGAAACATTTTCTATATGGTAAAGCTCAAGAGTCAAAACAAATATTGAATTATCATGAACCATGAAACAAGTGTCAACCAAACTATTTTCTACCACATTTTTAACAATCAACAAAACCAAGCACTATGAACAAGAAAAAAATCACCCAACATCTCTTTTATGCAACATTTCAACAACTTGAGTTATTATCTCTTAAGCATCAAATATTACCAACATTAAAAACAAACTCAAGTGTTCAAAAAGTCACATAAACATAACATGAATTAATTTCCAACATTGCACTCTTTTTAATCATACTATTTCCAACCATGTTTCATGTCAATCATCAACATTTAGCACCGAAAAATTCCAACACCAACACACTTGCATTACCATAGTTCTCACTCACATTAGAATGTCAAAAACATCAATAAAACCACATAAACTTCCAGCACTATTCACATCATTGAAATGACATTAAAAAGCTCATAAAATCAACACTAAACCATAAGCAAATATCAACAACTAATAACCACAACAATGCCTTTCAATCTTTCATCAATTATAGTAAAAAAATCAACTCTCACACTCATTTTAACAAACATGTTATGTGCCAATTTTGAATTCATGAGCAAACTCAACATACCATCAACATACACCATCACTATTCTCATATTTGAATCAATTAAGCAAGATTAACATGAATCATTCAAACAACAAGCGATTATTATCATCAATTATCAAAAATCATCCATCGACAATCAAACATCATCATCAATTAATCAAGAACAAAGCATGAATCTAGATTTGAATTCACATAATGATCAACAATTAAGCACTTAATTCAAGATCCGAAAGCTTACCGGATGAAGATCTAAACCGACGCACGAACACGAACACGACACGAACGCAAACGCGAAGCAAAGACGAAAAGTGAATCCCAAGGGGAGAGAGAGGCGCGCGCGAAGTGTATAGGAGAGAGGAGGAGAAACTTCGATCCGATCTTCACTTTTCAATCCATGTTGTTTTTTATTCTTGAAGAAGATTGATGAATATTGATGAAAGTTTTGTGTAATTTGTGGTTTTGATTTGAGAGAAATGAGAGAGAATTGAGAGAAAGTGTTTTTGATTATTTTGGGTGAATTGAAGTTATGAGAGTTTCCCCTTCATTTGTGAAGAGCAAAATGTTTATATATATTGTCAACGCGAAACGTCCAAATTGCCCTCGGTGCGTCTTATTTTGGCTCGTTTTTAAGGAAACTCGGTTCGGCTCTAAATTTCGGAACTAAACCGATGCCATTATGAAGATGACCAAATTTGTGACCCGTCGCCGCGAGAATCACCTCAATCCGATAAGCGATGAAGAAAACACGCCCGTTTGAATGACGAGAAACGTCAATTCATCTGGTGCGACTGCGCAGAATTTTGTGAGTACCGCTCAAAAAACTCGATAAAACTCTATCTTCGGCTCAAAATCTGAACAAGCATGTGTGACGAAGAAACGAAGCTACCGAAATTTCTGAGAAAATGCCGCCGGAATGGACTTCATACGATAAAAATCGAAGAAGTTATGAATTTTCAAACTAGGTGCGACATACTCGAAAACACACTTTTCACTGAAAAATCAAGGCGTTCTTCAAAATGCTGGGAATTTTTGGTGCATAATTGGCCTTCGGTCCGAATATATGAAATCTTGGTAATGATGACATGGAGCTCCAGTTAAATTTTCAAGCGAATCCGACGAGCGGATCGTGAGATATGAATTTTCCGAGATCCGAAACCTTACATTCAGCACCGTTTTTCACTGCGAAACCTCAAGTAATTTGCAAATTTGACGACCTTCTTCAAAGAATTAGCTTCCGAGCCGAACACGAAAGTTGTAGACATCGTCGAAACAGTCAAGATAACGCGGGAACTAAGCTCATATCACCTTCCAAATATGACTTGCGAATTTTTTCTCATATTTCCACTGTTTAAACCATTTTTCACGCCTTTCTTCTTAAACCCATGAAAACTCTTTATTATTTTTCTTCAATTTTGAAATGACGAAATAAACGTCATTATTAACTTATAGCTCAAATAAAGAGGGCAAATTTTGGGGTGCAACAACGGCGCAAAAGAGATGAGAGAATAAATGTTGTATTCTACTATTAATGATAGCTATTACAAGGCTATTTATAAGAAAAGAAAATCTTGCCACATAAGCCCTAAAACAGTAAACTTAGTGAACAAGTCTAAGGTACAAACAGTACAGTACTACAAAATACTAAAGTACCCTTACTACTAAACAGCTAAGCTAATGGGACCCAGATAACATCTTCTGGTCAATACTATCTTCTGAGTAACCATCAGAAGATCAGTCTATCTTCTGAATATTGAATTACTCTTCAATACCATCCCTTAATTCATATTCTTCAATCAAAACTGACAACGCCAATTCCATCCCTCAAGAGCAGAAATTGATCCGTCTTGATCGCCTTCGTCAGAACATCTGCCAACTGCTTCTGGGTGCTGCAGTGCACAACTTCTAATGTTCCATTCTGGACTTGGCTTCTCAAGAAATGATACTTAGTCTCAATATGCTTGCTTCTTCCGTGTAACACCGGATTCTTGGCAAGATTGATTGCAGACTTGTTATCAATCATCAGCTTCAGAGGCTTCTTCACCCTAATCTTCAGGTCTTCTAATAGATTCAGAAGCCACACAGCTTGACATGCAGCTACAGCGCCTGCGATGTACTCAGCTTCACAGGTTGATAGAGCAACAACAGGTTGCTTCTTGGAACTCCAAGAGATAGGGCCTCCCAGAAACATGAACAAATATCCAGAAGTACTCCTTCTATCAACTCTGTCTCCACACCAATCAGAATCAGAATAACTCAATAACTCTGATTCTTCCTTTCTCCCAGAAGGAAAAAATATGCCAAACTTCAGAGTTCCCTTGACATATCTCAAGACTCTGACAGCAGCTTGGTAATGGGACCACTTAGGTTTACTCATGAACCTACTAACCAATCCAACTGCATAGCATATATCAGGCCTGGTATTACACAAATACCTTAGAGAACCAACCAGCTGTTTGAATACCGTAGCATCAACATCTTCACCTTCAGAATCAGAGTCCAACTTCTGATTCACTTCTGACGGTGTAACAGCAGCTTTGCAATTCTCCAACTTGAATTTCTTCAGATGTTCTAACTCATACTTCAACTGATGCAGAATGATACCATCTTCTGAGTACAGAATCTCCATCCCTAGAAAATATGACATTTTCCCAAGGTCTGTAATCTCAAACTCATTCATCAGCACCTTCTTGAACTTCATCAGATCTTCTGGACAACTCCCTGTAAGCAATATGTCATCAACATACAGACACAGCAGAATCATATTGCTTCCAGAATGTTGCACATAAACTCCATATTCCATCTCACACTTCTGAAACCCTTGCTTCTTGAAAAATGAATCCATCTTCAAATTCCATGCTCTGGGCGCTTGCTTCAATCCATACAGAGCTTTGTGTAATTTGTACACCATCCCTTCCTTATTCTTTTTCACAAAGCCAGAGGGTTGTGACACGTATACCTCCTCTTGTAATGGACCGTTCAGAAATGCAGACTTTACATCCAGATGCATCAAGGACCAACCTCTGTTCGCAGCTAACGCAATCACCAGTCTGATTGTTTCATGTCTAGCTACAGGAGCAAACACCTCAAAGTAATCTAGTCCAGGTTTCTGAAGAAAACCTCTAGCCACTAGCCTTGCTTTGTGTTTACCAACTGATCCATCTGGCTTCAGCTTTACTTTGAAAACCCATCTGACGCTGATGGCTTTCTTCTTCTTTGGAAGTTCTGTCAGCTTCTAAGTTTTGTTTCTTTCTATAGCCTCAAGTTCTTCTTTCATGGCATTCAGCCAGACCTTCTTCTTGAGCGCTTCTTCTATACTCACTGGTTCAGAATCTACTAACATGGCGCACTGAATGACCTCTCCTTCTGAGTCAACTTCTGTGTCTTGCAACATGTCAAAATCTGCAAACCTTCTTGGTATAGTTCTGACTCTTTGTGGTCGCTGAGCTACTTCAGAGTCAGCTACTCCAGAGTCACCACCTCCATGATCATCTCCAGAAGCTTGTCCTCCAGACCCTATGTCTTCAGAGTTTTCCCTTCCAGAATCATGACTACCACCAGACTCTGGATCATCATCAGAATCTGGATCAGACTCAGATTCTCCATCTGACTCATCTTCAGAAGATGCTTCATCTTCTGACTCGTCTTCAGAAGATTCTTCATCCTCTGACTCTAACTTTTCTTCAAAAGTTATCTCTACATCAGAAGTTGGTTGAGATTTTCTCCAATCCCAAACTTCTGATTCCTTCACAATGACGTCTCTGCTGACTTCAACTTTGTTAGTCTCTGGACAGTAGAGCTTGTATGCACCTGTACTGTGGTACCCCACCAATAACATCACTTTGCTTCTATCATCCAGCTTCTTCCTTCTAGCTTCTGGAACGTGTTTGTAACACACAGAACCAAAAACCTTCAGATGACTAACACTCTGTTTCTCTTTAGTCCACTTCTCTAAAGGAACAATTTCCTTCAGCCTCTTCGTTGGACACCTGTTGAGCACATATGCTGCAGTAGCAACAGCTTCTCCCCATAGATTATGAGGAAGCTTCTTCTCTTTAAGCATACTTCTCGTCATATCAAGCAAAGTACGGTTTCTACGTTCAGCAAGACCATTGTGTTGAGGAGTATAAGGAGCAGTAACTTCATGCTCAATCCCATTATCATCACAGAACTTCTGGAATTCTGTAGAGTTATACTCGCCTCCACCATCCGTTCTGAGAATCTTTATCTTCTGACCACTCTGCTTCTCAGCCTTCACCTTGAACTTCTGGAATTCTGTGAACACCTCAGTCTTAAACTTGATAAGTGTTACCCACGTCATTCTTGTGAACTCATCCACAAAAGACACAAAATACCTATTTCCTCCAAGTGAAGGTTCTGGAAATGGTCCACACACATCAGAGTGCACTACTCCCAGAGCATGCTTTGCTCTTGGAGCAACTTCTGATACAAATGGCAATCTGGGTTGCTTGCCTTTCATGCATACCTCACATGACTTCTCAGGCTTCACAATCTTTGAAATGCCATGTACAAGCTTCTTAGAACTTAGATGCCCCAGGCTTCTATAGTTCAAGTGCCCCAACCTCTTGTGCCACAGCTTACTATCACCTTCTGAGCCTTCAGCACTCAGACACTCTATTTCAGCTGTTTCTACATTCACCTTGAATGTTCTGTTGCTTCCTTGTTCAGATTGCATAATCAACTTCTGATTGGAATCATACAACTTCAAGAGGTTATTCTTCATAACAACTGAGAAACCTTTCTCAATGAGCTGACCCACACTCATCAGATTGCTTCTGATTCCAGGAACATACCAAACATCCTTGATCAGAACAGTCTTTCCATTCTTCACTTTGGCTTTATCATTTCCCATACCTTCTGCATATAGGTACTTATCATCAGCACATCTGATCTTTGTCCTCCTTTCAGAGTCAAAGTCTATCAGCCATTGTTTGTTTCCAGTCAAGTGGTTTGAACACCCAGTGTCCATATACCACCATTCTGACGAACATCTTTTGTCCGACTCTGAAGCCATCAATAGCACAGGTTCATCATCTGAACCTCCTCTGGCTATATTTGCTTCTTCTGATCTCCTTCCTTTGTTTGCCAAACAGTCTCTAGCAAAATGGCCAAACTGTTTGCAACAGTAACATTGAACTTTCTTCTTATCCTTTCCCTTCTGATATCTCTTCTCATCAGAAGTTGAGGCTTCCTTCTGGAATCTATCACCACGTCTATGCTTCTGGTCCTTCTTGATAAAAGAAGCCTTCAGAGCTTGCTCAACTTCTCTCTTAGAAGTTCTCTCAGTCAGACGCAACTCTTGTGCTTCTAAACTGCTTTGCAACTCTTCTATTCTCATGGTTTCCAGATCTTTAGAATGTTCAATGGATACAACAATATAATCAAATTGAGGAGTAAGTGACCTCAATATCTTCTCTATGATTACTTGTTCAGAAAGAGTTTCTCCACAAGCCTTCATCTCATTAGTGATCACAATCACTCTAGAGATATACTCGGAGACTTTCTCATTGTTCTTCATGTTGAGATTTTCATATTGCTTTCTCAGGGATTGAAGCTTCACCTTCTTTACTGATACGTCACCACCGTAACACCTGACCAGTATATCCCATGCCTCCTTAGACGTCATAGCATCAGAAATCTTCTCAAACACATTCACATCCACACACTTATGAATGAAGAACAACGCCTTTTGATCTCTCTTGTTCGTTTCCCTCTGTGCTTCTCTTTGTTCTTCCGTTGCATCCGCTGCAACCGGAACATATCCTCTAGTGACAAGATCTAGAACATCTTGAGCACCAAATAATACACGCATTTGAATCATCCATCTATTCCAGTTTTTACCATCAAGAACTGGAAGTTTGGTATTCAAGTTGCTTCCACTCATCTTTAAACTTGTGCAGACAAAAACAGATTTCACTCACACTCACACAGTGTTTCCCAACCCACAAACAATCAAGAAAAATGTGATTCAACACAACTTTGTTTCCCAGAAACAAAATCAATCACACAGTCACACAAACTCACGTTCACTCGTGTTTCCCTGTGTTTGGAACCGGAGCTCTAGATACCAATTGTTGGTGCACAATGAATAAAGATGGTGACAAAGAGAATAATAGAATAACGGCGCAAAAGAGATGAGAGAATAAATGTTGTATTCTACTATTAATGATAGCTATTACAAGGCTATTTATAAGAAAAGAAAATCTTGCCACATAAGCCCTAAAACAGTAAACTTAGTGAACAAGTCTAAGGTACAAACAGTACAGTACTACAAAATACTAAAGTACCCTTACTACTAAACAACTAAGCTAATGGGACCCAGATAACATGTCAATACTATCTTCTGAGTAACCATCAGAAGATCAGTCTATCTTCTGAATATTGAATTACTCTTCAATAGGATATACATATTACTTGTTGTAGAGCACTTGCTCTTGAATGTGATAGTCAGAGTGATATGCACATTGCCTCCAATCTTGTATTTCACAAGAAAACAAAATATTTGGAGATTGATTGTCCGTTTGTGAGGGAGAACCTTTAACAAGGGCTGCTCATATTACTGCCGATTTCCAGTGAGGAACAACTAGCCGATTTCATTACTAAACCACTACATACACCTAAGTTTCAAACGTTTGTTTCCAAGCTTAGCATGATTAATATCTACCATGCTTCAGCTTGTGCGAGACTGTTAAAGTAATGGTGATATTAGTTTTATTATAATTCATCATTAGCTTAACAGTTTCACAGATGTAACTACCCTAACAAACTTTGATTTTTGTTAAGCTGCATTAATCTTATAATAGTTTCCAAGCTTAGCATCTACTTTGGAGCCTGAGGTTTTAAATTGGTTCCAAACACTCTATAAGTCACGGTCATGATCTACAAATTTAATACAAGTGTCATTGTATTTCAATTAATCTGATACATACAGATGCGACATAAAAAACAAAAACATGAAACACTCTCACAACATGGGAGATCTTATAATATTGCCATCACATTAAAATCCATTGATAGTAAAAAAACATTTAATTGAAAGTTGAGGCTAATTTTTTTATTACAATCTAACAAGTAGATTAGGCACAAAGTGCATTTCAAGAAAGTAAATTGAAACATGGAACATACTTAGAAGCCATTAATTTGATGGTGAAACAGGAGGCAGAATTCCATAGATGAATGATGAGATCAAAGTCAAAGCTCGTTCCGGCTGCCAGCTTGGAACAAGATGTCCTGCTCCTCTTACTGTCACAAATGTCAGTCCTTTGTATCCCACAACATATCCTCCAATCTGTCATTATCATAATTTGGTCACAATTCTAAAATACTTATATTACTTGCTCTAGAAGAAAAATACTAAATAGACTAATTTCAGTACCTCTTGTCCGGAGTACCATGGACGCCAAGCAGAGTTGATAGGAAGCTTAAGAGTGTTGATTGAATATCTTGAAGATGTCACTGGTACCCTTGCATCTGTATCACCACTGTAATAGATAATACAGAAATGCAACATCTCATTATTCATAATAGTCTACATGTTATATTATTGTTCTTGTGTATTCAAATTTTCATAGCACTGTTAACACTTTGTTATACGATATGAAATTGTGCTTGCCTGTATATCCATAATTTAATGCCACTGTCAATGAGGTACTTGATGGTGGGGAGGATGGTAACTGGACTGTCTTTCCAAGTACGAATGACACGACTACGAGTTGTCATAAAAAAAAGACATTCTTGATCAGTATAGAAAAATACAGTTATAGAGGTGTCAAAACAAACAGTACTATTTTGCAATTTCTTAAAAGGGATTATGGATCACTTACGTGCAATGGGTCCAATTTGTAGGTTTTGCATGAAGAGCCTTTTGGACCTCTGGTGTATTTAGATAGGCAATACCATAGTAATCAGAACAAGGGTCAAATTCATTGCTTACATAGCCAGTTGAAGCATTTTTGAGAGAAGAATCATGACAAAGTGGAGCATAGATGTTATAGAAATCTATCTTTCCTTTCTCGATTAAGGCCTTTGTGGTTGCATTGGCACATATTGCTGAAACATTTTCGGAAGTGAAGTCACAGTACTTGTCGATCAACTCATGAGTTTGATCTGAGTTCAAAGCATGAGTCCAAAGGTAATCAAATAGCCCTTTTAAACTTGTAGCATCATCAATCCAAGCATTTCCTATCTAAAAATTTGTAAATACAAGATAAGAAAGTTAGACATATATATGACTGTGAGTTATATTGCATTATCAGTTTGTATGAAGTTTGAGCAACATACAGAAATGCCTTTGAGGTTAATATTGGTTTGGTTAGAGAGTTTATTGTTGTAAAGAATAGTGGATGCAAGCTGAGGAACATAGTGACCAGCATAACTCTCTCCAGTTATGTAAAATTCTCTTGTTTTGTACTCTGGAAATCTCTCCAACCAGTTGATTAGGAAGATATAGGCATCGTTGGCAGTTGTCTTATCTCCTGATTTTTCATAGTCAGAAGTGGTGTTTGAGTAGGAAAAGCCTACTCCTGCTGGAGATTCCAAGAAAAGTATATTTGCAACTGCATATTTCACAATGATATATAAGTTGGTAACATATTCGTGTCTCAAAAGAAGAAAAAATTTAATTGTATTGATGATTGTGTCACCTTCATTCCAAGCATATGGATTACGGTATAGAGTTTTTCCATCAGAGTTGATTCTGAAGGGTCCTAGCTCCTCAAAGGCTCCATACCCTAGTGAAGAACAACCAGGTCCTGCATGTTTTAAACAATATATCGTCATAAAAGAACAAAATTTATTCGCATAAAGCAGTTTGTGAGACTATTTTTACCTCCATTGAGCCACAATATTAAAGGTTTAGTGGAAGAGTTAGAGGGAGACTCCACAAAATAGTAGAAAAGTTCTTTTCCAGTCTCATGATCAACTGTGACATAGCCTGAGTAATGATCAAAATTAACTCCATAGGGTTGGCCAGGCAATGTGACAATCTTGTCAGCTAGCCTTTGCTCCTCTTGAGGAGGTACAACATAAGCAGATGAAGAAGACTGTGTTTGCAATGCATCTTCAGCTGCCCAAGTAAAAGTCTTGGGAGGATTCTGTGAGCTTCTAGACAGAATTAACTCATCAAGTTTATCAGCTTGACTAGCTTTGCTATATGGAACAATAGCCAAAAGACTCAAGTTGAGTAATAAACAAGCATAAAGAGAAACCTTCTTCATCTTGTCCTCAACTTGGTTTCTATATCTCATAAGTTTCTACTTTCTAACTATTTATAGATGAAAAACAGTGGCAAATCTTGTAGGAGTTGTTTTGTTTTGGTTGGAGAGATGTGAAAGAAACAAAGGAGTAACAACATTACTATTGACCAATTACTATGTATAGATTAGCCGGCTAATTACTATGTAAGTTATTTAACAATTTAGCACTTTGTTATTAACATTGAAAGTTAATGAGATATTTGTTTCTCTAACTTATTGCTGTGGTTTTATGCAGTTTTACTGTATCTCCATCCTAGTTTCTGAGAGTATCTGTAATTGGGCTGGTTATACTGGTGGGAATATGCTTACTATGGGAACGTTTTACTTGTTCAAAGAATTTAAGGTCTAAGTTGGCCTATAACATGTTGTAGAGTTTATTTTCAAGTTATTATCACATTTATTTAAGGTCTAAGTTAACATATAACATGTCATTGATTTTTTTAGTTATTATCACATTTTTCAAAATCTAGTATAATCTATAAGCCTACTTAAAATTTTATTTCATATTAGTGTTCTTAAATTAGTAATTTTACTTACATAATGACCTAATGAGATTCAACTCTATTTAAAATTTAAACTAATATATTTAAATATGTCAAAACTATATAATAGTTTCAAAAGAGAAAATTCTGATATTTTATTATTCCCAGAGGGCATAAATATATATATACAACTTCGGGATTGGATCCTCTCCTTCCATTATTTCTCTCCAATTACCTCCTTCACAAATTTGTCTCTATCTCTCACTAACACTTTCCCTCTCTTCTTTTTTATATATTATATTTTATTAATATTTATTATTATTACACTTGATTGATTGAAGGAGAGGGATGTATGGAAGGAGATGATCCAATGTGATACAACTTCTCTTCCTAATGTCTCTCCTTAATAATAGGAGGTTTTAAAACTAAAAATTAAATCATAGCTATACGAATCAATTGATACCAAAAATATCTCTTTCTAGAATCACAATAGTTGACATATTTCAACACCCCCCTTCAAGTTGGTGCATAAATATCACAAATTCCCAACATGAGTAGAGATTCATTAAACACCTTGATTGCTGCATCTTTAGTGAGTATATTAGTTAATTGTTGCTCAGATTTTACAAGCGGAAAAACAATTGTCCTAGCTTCAAGTTTCTCCTTGATGAAATGGCTATCAATTTCAACATGTTTTCTTCGATCATGTTGGACAGGATTATGAGCAATCCCTATGGCAGATGTATTGTCACAATATAAACTCATAGCCATTTTTGGCTCAAAACCCAAGTCTGACAATTCACTTTTTACCCAAAACAGTTCACACATTACAAGTACCATACCTCTAAACTTTTCTTCAGCACTTGATCTAGCTACTACCGGTTGCATTTTACTCCTCCAAGTTACAAGGTTCCCTCCCACAAAAGTGAAATATCCTGAGGTAGATCTTCTATCATCTGCTGAACCTGCCCAATCGACATCCGTGCATCCTTCTACCCTCAAGTAACCATTATTTGAGAACAATATTCCTTTACTCAGAGTGGATTTCAAATATCTTAATATCCTCTCTACAACATCCATATGAGGCTTACATGGATCATACATAAACTGACTCACAACATTCACTGTATAAGTGATGTCTGATCGTGTATGAGAGATAAATCAGCTTCCCTATGAAACTTTGGTACCTCCTTTTGTTTGTGATGTTTGAGTTTAGGCAATGTAAGAGCTTATGATTCTGTTCAATAGGAATTGTTGCTGGTTTAGAGGCAAGCAACCCAGTTTCAGATAGAAAATCAAGAGTATACTTTCTTTGGCATAGAAAAATACCATGTTTTGATCTCGCTAATTCAATACCCAATTTTTTTAGGTTTCGTAGTTGTTTCATCTCAAATTCAGAGGTAAGGTATATTTGCAAACTAGAAATTTCATCTTAGTCATTTCCTGTAACTATCATATCATCTACATAGATAATCAAGGCAGTAAGTTTATCTTCTCCTTTCTTCAAAAATAAGGTGTGATCCGAGTTACTTGCTTTATAGCCAAAAGTCTTCATAGACTTAGTGAATCTTCCACACCATGCTCTTGAAGATTGTTTTAATCCATATAAAGCCTTCTTTAATTTGTAAACCTTCGATCCATTTGAATCTACCATACCTGGTGGGGTATCCATACAAATATTTCCCCATGTAGGAAAGCATTTTTCACATCAAATTGTATAAGAGGTCAATCTTGGTTTGTTGCTAGTGAGAAAAGTATCCTTACAATGTTGAGCTTGGCTGCTAACGCAAATGTCTCTTGATAATCTACACCATAATACTTAGTGTAACCTTTAGCCACTAGTCGTGCTTTATATCTGTCAATTTTCCACCAGCTTTGTGTTTAATTGTAAAAAACCCATATGCACTCCAATGTTTCCTTCCCTCTTGGTAAAGTTACAAGATCCCAAGTGTTGTTTTTTTCTAGAGCTGCCATTTCCTCAACCATTGCTTTGGTCCACCTAGGATCTGCCTAAGCTTCCTGCACATTACTAGGAATAAAAATTGGGGATAATTGAGATACAAATGATGCATATGAATGAGATAACTTGTGAGACGACACATAATTACTAATGGGATATTTAACTTTGGATTAGAGGTCCGGTTCATATCTAATAGGAGGTTTACCATGGTTAAAATGGGGTGGAAGATTATATTGGACATTAGAATGGGGTTCATATAAAAAAATTTATCTTCATGAAATGTTACATCCATAGAAATAAAAAATATTTTTGATGTTGGATGGTAAGCATGTTAACCTTTCTGAGTTGATCCATGCCCACCAAAGACGCATTTAATGGCTCGTTTATCAAGTTTTGAACGTTGATGCGGTTGTAAGTGAACATATATAGCACATATAAAAATACGAGGTGGTAAATGAATAATAGGTGGAAGAACATAATGATCACACAATACATCTATAGGTTTTCTAAAGTTATGAACACTAGAAGGGGTCTGATTAATCAAATAAACTGCAGAGTTCACACCCTCGCCCCATAAACGAGATGGAATGTTACCATCTATTAGGAGTGTCTTGTCACCTCTAAATATGTATATTTCCCCTCTAATCCACTCCATTTTTTGGGGTGAATATGGACATGTAGTTTGATGCAAAATGCCTTTAGAGTTCCATAATTATGTTAATTCAGTTTTTAAATATCCCCCTCCGTTGTGTGATTTAATGACCTTTATGAATGTGTTAAATTGTGTTTCTATAATCTAATAAAAAGAACGAAACACGTCATTCACATCACTTTTATGTTAAAGCAAATATACCCAAGTTACCGGAGTTTAATCATCAATAAAACTGATAAACCATTTTCTTCCATTATGCGTAGATTGTGGGGAAGGGCCCCAAACATCTGTATGTACTACTGACAAAAGGAAAATAGATATTTTATTGCTTAAGGGAAAAAACACGATGACTTTTTTGGCATTACGCAAGTTTAACAAAGAAAATCTAATTTATTGCATTTATGAAATAACGATGGAAATAATTTATTTAGATAACTAAAAGAGGGGTGTCCCAATCGCGTATGACATAGCCAAATTTCTTTTTATTTTTATCTTGTATGATATCACTCGCAAGATGAGCCAATGATCCTTGATAGGTTTGTTGACTTTTTCAAGATAATACAATCCTTCACTGTGTCTACCACTGCCAATCTTCTCCTTTGTGTGCATGTTCTGAAGAAAAAAACAATGGGTTAGATAAAACATAGCAACACAAGAATGTGATTTGGTTAATTTACTAACAAAGATAAGATTACAATTTAGAGTATCAACAAATAAGACATTGGGTATTGATAGGAAAGGTGAGAGTGATACAGTACCAACACCTTCAATAGGAGATTTGACTCCATTGGCATTAATAATAGTTTTTGAACAATAAGGATAAAAATTAGTAAATATGTGAGGATCAAAAGGCATATGATTAGAAGCACCTGTATCAATTATCTAATCACTACTCCTACTAATAATAGAAAGATTAAGAGTAGAGTTAGATATAACTGACTTTGTTACAAATCCAGCAGCACTAGAAAAACGACCCTTAATATTTTCAGCCTTGTTATAGGAAGTAGATTTGCCTATTGGGTGCTAATCTGGATAGCCATGGAGTTTAAAAGATGTCTCCATGACATGATTATCCCCCATTAGAGTGGGTACACTTTCGAACTCCTTTCTTAGGATACTTCTTGATAGCAACGGAAACCCATCAGAATATTCACTACCAATCATAGCTTCTTGGCGATTTTTCCCAGCATAAACAATTGCATAAACAACTTGAACACTTGGAAGAGAAGTTGTAGCAAGAACACGACCATGGAATCCATCCAAGTGTGAATCCAAACCAACCAAAAATATATAAACACGTTGAGAATTAACATTGTTGTTATACTTCTCAACATCCTTAGTGTATTCTATAGTACAATTTGCAGTGGCATCATACTCTTGCCACAACCTTCTTTATTTTCTAAAATATATGATCACAGAGCCTCTATTTTGATGAGTAGAAATTAATTTATCAAACTTTGCTTTGTTATTATATACGGTGTAAATATGGTGTATGGCAAAAGCAGTGTAGAAATAACACAACTCTATTGAAATACTAGGATTAACTTGCTTAAACATATACACATTTTGACTAATGGATTTGTTTATCGAGTCTCATAATAGTAAAGTAAAATAATGGTAAGTATTATTATTTATAGTATGATATTGACAACCACTCCCTGCTGGTAAATTCTTAGTTAACACATTTATATGCTGATGTTTATAAGGTATGTATGTTTAGAAGGTATGTTTAGGTAGGTATGTGTGAAATATCAATGTGTTTTGTCTTGTCATGTAATATACAATTATGTGCAATACTAATGGTCAATTTATTGCGAAAAAACAACTTTATATAGTTTTCATAATGTATCTTCAAATTTTTTAGCATTTGCTTCGTCCATAATAGTACACAAAGTCTAGAGTCATAGCCATGAGTACTACTTTAGCACTTGATCAAGCAACTATGCTTGCTTCTCCCTCCTCCAAGAAATAATGTTTTCACACAACAAAGTACAATACCATGAAGTATATCTTATATCAATCACTTAACCTGCATGATCATCACCAATGTAAGCATCCATAGTTAGGGATCCAACATGGGTCAGGCGGCTGAATGAGGCTCTGATTCGACATTTTTCATGTGTTGTGAATCAACATCCAGATTTGGATCTGAAATTGTGGAAATCATAGGGATCAGAAATCATTTCTCATAAATGGAACCATTGTTCCGTTGGAGAACCAGAAATGAAAAGGATTGCAGAAACTAAGGCGAAATGAAGCTTCCTGAGCACTACGACGATGTGACCCCGAGGATTAAAGGTTGCGATTACGGTGCTTCTTGAACCAGAAGAATCAATCTTGAATTGGTGTCGTTATCTTTGATACGGTGTACAAAGTGGGGGTACATGCATGGTTAGCGCTCCAACGCTCAAGTTAATTTAGGGTTCAAGATAGTGATAGTGAAGTACAGATTATAGATTGTGTACTTGGAAATCCTTTACACGAAGGTATTTATACCTTGAGCCTGACTGAGCAGGTTGAATAATAGGCTTCATGTTATTGGGCATGTGGTTGGCGCGGAGCGGTGAGTTCCTGGCCTTTGTCGGCATGGAAGAGGATTCACAAGATTCACAAGTAGAGGATTTATAGTACGCATTTATAGGGATTTGAGAGGGATCAGAAAGAAGAGGATTCACAAGATTCATGGGAGGAACCACAACATTTCCATTTTGCGAAACATGATGAAGAGAGATGCGTAGTAGAGCTCAAAAGAGCTCTAAAACGATCATGAACTTCTGCAAGTTGCAGATGAAAACAAGAGAAACCATGACAAAGAAGAAGGTTGAGTAGGTTGAGTAAAAGTGAAGTAAATTGATTTGCATTGAAATGAGAAGTTAGTTACATCATAATATATGTAGCTATGGAGACTTCTAACTAATTTTTAACAAACTGTTAGCAACTTATGATTATAAGTCAAATATCACTAACTACTCATAATTAGGGATGGAAAAAATATCCATACTCGCGTATATCCGCGGATAAAATCTGCCACGGGTATGGGGTGGATAGTTTAATAGATATCCATGGATAAATTAAATGAATATTTAAATACTTATTTATTAATGGATATGGATACAGGTTTAATGTTACCCGTGCCCGCGGATATCTGTATCCGTTAATAAATTACTTAAATATTATTAGTTTATTATACTCTATCTTTTTATCTTCTAAAAAACTAAAAAATTAGTCTCCTTATATATATATATATATATATATATATATATATATATATATATAAGTTTTCTTTGAAGAAAACATTTATATTCTACACAAATTTTATTGGTCATTTCATATTTAAGCTTCTTCTATATTCCATACATCACTTCAACAATTCCACCGTTCCACCAATCAGTACCGCTCTTTTCCCGTCCAACCAATGTCATCCTTTCTATTCCTCCGTGTTCTGCTTTTCCACCATAACTCACAATCACAATATCGTTTTTTTTTTGTTAAAAATGAAATGTATGAGATATTATGTTTTGGTGAAAATGAAGGAAATTAATTTGATGAAATTTTGTTGTTAAAATAAGAGAGATTTGTATGAATGTTATGTGATAATAACATCTTGTGTCTTTAAAAGAAATTGAAAATATTTTTTCAAAACATAATTTTAGAAAAATAGTGTTATCATTGATATCTGTAAATATCCACAGATATCTTAAAACTCGCGGATTACCCATTTAGAGAATATCCACACGGATATGGAGTGAATATGAATACCATATTTATTCAACGGGAGAGATACAAATATCATACTATTCGTCCCCATGGATATCCATTTATATCCCTACTCATAATAACTTGGATCAGGGTGACTTGCTACACAAGTAGCCGGTTATAGGTAGTTAAAATTCTGTTACATGATGTGTAAGGCATAAGTTCAACAATGTCATTTGCGATGAAGTCTAAAATTCTATGTTAAAACTAAATTCTCCCTCTATCTTTTTATTTGAGAAACAAAAGTGTCCATTTTTTGGGTCCATTTTTAAGAAACATTGACTAACTTGAATGATAAATTTCATCTGTACATTTATTTATTGTGAGAGAGAATATTAGGAGTGGAGCTAGAAGTAATCAGTTCAGGGGTATACAAAAAACAAATTAAATTTTTTTAGGAATATTAAATGAAATTAACTATTTGTCTACAATGAAAAAATCCAGGATTTTGACACGTGTTATACCAGAGGTATCTGCTACACAACTAATTCTAAAAGTGAATAAATTTCATAGTTAAACTGTATTGTAAATCTTTATCATGATTTGTAGTTCTCTTTACTTTTGCATGAGTATACTTTTTTCTTCTTGTGCAATGCATGAGTATACATCCAAAAGAAAACTATGCAGAACATGTATGGTATGATTGTACTAGTTTTCTAAATGCTGTAAACTACCACAAGATAAAAATACAATAAACAACACAACAGGCTTCAAGATAGTACTTGTACCAACACTATCTTCCACTTTTTCATGACCCTTCACGCCCAAGGCATCTCTTCTTCTGCATGTAACCGTATATCATATCATGTAATTTTAACCAATAAGTAATATATATATATATATATATATATATATATATATATATATATATATATATATATATATATATAGTTTACATTGGCTTTACTTTTCATTTTCACTCTATCTTCAAGTTGTAGCAATAGTAGGAAGAGTGAGAGTGAAAATATGTACAAGACACAGCTACAACATCTATGCCACCAGAGAAAGTGGAGTTTGCCAAAATACTCTGTCATGTATGATGGTCCTCAACACAAGCCAATCTATAAGGCTTATGTTCTTGTCAACGGTGTTACTTTTACTTCTTCTGATACTTTCAGTTCATCGAAAGAAGCTCAAAACCAAGCTGCTAAGAGTGCTTTTCTCAACTTATCGTCTCCATCATCTCGTACTCTACTTCTTTCTCATTTTCAGTTTGCTTTGTTTTCTTAAAAAAAATGTTTGTTTTTTTAAATCTTGCTTTGGAAATGATATGAAGATCTTGTAGTTGAAACGTTTGGTATTTACGATAACTGGTATATTTTTCTTAACTTCAATGCAGGCTCTTCCATACCAACAGATGAATATGGTCCAAAAGAGGAAGTTGAAGCTGTCAAATCTCAAGAGACTCCAGTTATTAGGACTGGTAAGCAATTTCTTTCACTTTGAAAATCTTGTTACTATTCTTTTTTGTCTAAACATTATCTAACAAAAATAATGAACTCATTCTTTCAGAGACGGCTCGTTTGAGCAAACAGCAGTTGCAAAACTATGCTCGAAAGAACAATCTCGAGCAACCTGTTTATACAATTAAAAATGAGGGGCTACTTCATGACATTCGCTTCAAGGCTTCTGTCGTTATTGGTGGGAAATCATTTGACAGCCAAACATTTTTCAACACAAGAAAAGAGGCAGAACAGGCTGCTGCAAAAGTTGCTTTGATGGAACTGCCAATTTCAGCCGACTTGTTTAAGAAGGCAAGTATCCACTTCATGGTCTATCAATCTGCATTAATATAGTTCTAACTGAATTTTGATTTTGTATTCAATTTATTCAGGATGATTCTTGTCCAGCCAAGAGTTTACTGCTAGAACTAACACAGAGAGAAGGTTTTCCGAAACCAATATATATAACTACAGAGTCTCGTTCTTCTAATATGCCAACTTTTTTCTCAACTGTGGAAGTAGACGGTGTAGAATTTCATGGAAAGGCATCTAGATCCAAAAAACAGGCCGAACATGATGCTGCAAAGATTGCTTACATTGCTTTACAAGAGTGTAAGTTCATTCATTAAATTTTACCTTAAAATTATATCTATGAATATGATTATGCTTTGATAATGTAATTGTCCTACACAGGTGGACTAAATATGTATGCTTCTTTTTCTTCCTCTACCAAAGAAAACTCAGCAATACAATCAACTGATAAACCAAACATTCTTAAATCCAAGCGGATTCTTAACTTTGAAGGTTTGTTTCTTAATCTTCATCCAAACACATATCTTCCTTATCAGTAACCTTTTTGCAATCATCATGAAATGTTTTACTTTTTTAAAGGTGTGATAGACTAACCATTGAACATGTTAATAACTTTCTGTTTATTCTAACAGATGAACTTTTGGATCAGGAGATTTTCCACAATAGCATGCATAATGGATCTTTTCCTCTGCCTCCTAACAAAAAAATAAAGATAAGCAACATGGGCTCTTCATCTTCGCATAATTATAAACTTCCTCCTGTAAAGGTTTCTGAGTCCAACAACCTAAAGACTCCAGATACAAGTAGTTATTTTCTTGGTAACAGGTTCAAGGTGTACACAAAATTTCCCAATATTATATTTCCCGAGGGAATTACAATTGTGCCTATTGGTGACGATAAATGGATTGCAGCGAGCTTGGAATGTCCAAATGACAAAGACGTTTGATTCTTGTGAAAAAGTTTCATGTATGGCTTTAGTTTCAAGTATTAGAAAACATGATGTTAAATGTATGTCTCTATTTGGTTTCAAGTTAAACTCTAGATGACTTATTTAAATATTGTTTATGTTTGAATTCAGTTTCAAGAGAGACAAAATTGATTCTTCTAAAAAGATTGATTTGGATATTTTGGATATTATCCAGTATAATTTGATTTTGTTTATAGTCATAGTACACATCAAAAAAGGACTGCAAGTTAAAAAACAAAACTTAACTTCCAGTAAAATTTATTTGAATTTTTCAAAAATGTGTTACGATTGTTGATATCACGATTATTAGCTAATGTGAATTGTGAAATGCTATAGTATGACAAAAATGAAAACACAATGATATAATATTATCTTTTCTTATTTTTCACTTACTCAGTTCATCTAAAAATCTTAACTAGCACTAGCAAGCTGGTATAAAGGTACAACTGTACATAGATATCAACAAACTTTAATTATACTCCATTATAAAACCTCTTTATATGCATGCTTAGGATTCTCTCCATTTGATTGACATTTGCAGTTAGAATATAATTTTACTCTATGTATTTAATTATCTCTATAAATAGACGCGTTTATTCATGATAAAAAATAGGGTTTAATATATTTTTACTCCCTATAAATATTTTAAATTTTATTTTTAATCCTCATAAAAAAATGACATATTTTGATCCTATAAAATTTTTATGCATGCAATTTTAGTCCTTGTAATTTTTTAAATTTTGGAAACTGTTTAATTACGCTAAAATTTTTGAATAATTTTTTCCATACGCATTTAGAATACTATAAAATATTTCTTTACCAAATTATATAAATTTTTAAATTGGTTAAAATTAAATATGAATTTTTTAAATTTTAAAAGATAATGATAAGTGTAATGCAAATTTCAACTTAAAAATCAAATTTTTAGATCTTCTTTTTTCGATGAACTTTTTGTAATGTTCTAAACATTTCTATAAAATAATCGATCAAAAATACACATTGATTTAACAGTAAGTACTAAAGCTACGTGCATAATAATTTTGTAGGACCAAAATATATCATTTTTTTAATAGGGAACAAATTTTTTTTAGTAATTTTATAAGAAAAAAAACATGTTTAACCCTATATATATATATATATATATATATATATATATATATATATATATATATATATATATATATATATATAGTATATATATATATATAGAGAGAGAGAGAGAGAGAGAGAGAGAGAGAGAGAGAGAGAGAGAGAGAGAGAGAGAGAGAGAGAGAGAGAGAGAGAGGAGAGAGAGAGAGAGAGAGAGAGAGAGAGAGAGAGAGAGAGAGAGAGAGAGAGAGAGAGAGAGAGAGAGAGAGAGAGAGAGAGAGGGGGTACCATTAAACAATGAGGTCGGCTATAGAAATGCTAAGTATGCCATCGAA
Source organism: Vicia villosa (assembly GCF_029867415.1). Classification (NCBI taxonomy): domain Eukaryota; kingdom Viridiplantae; phylum Streptophyta; class Magnoliopsida; order Fabales; family Fabaceae; genus Vicia; species Vicia villosa. The sequence goes on from NW_026705238.1 coordinate 342,118, forward strand.
CGAGCATTGTGATCAAATTTGGCTTTGCATGTATTCTGAGATGAAGAAAAGTTATTATAAAACCATTTTATATGGTGTTGATGTATTTTGTTGTGATTACATATTTCTCTAAACAAATGATTTTAACTTGTGAAATATTGACTTTTAGATTGATAATTTCAAAGAGGAGGTGACCAGACTGGATTCTTTGTCTGACCATGGACTTTTATTTTTCTGAAAAGATAGATTTTAGATCCAGAGAGTCCCTTGTTTTAAGATTAAAGATTCTCAATTGTTCCAAAGATCTAGGGCTAAATGGTTTTAAGGAGGGTGACCTCAACTCTGTTTACTTTCAAGCATATGTTAAGAGTAGGAGCAGAAGGAACGTTATCTGAACTCTTAAATTTAGAGAGGATTGGATTGAAGCGGTGAGTGAGATAAGATAAGAGGTAGTGAAACATTTCATTGAGATTTTTAAAGAATCAGATGTTGAAAGACCTCGTATGAATGGTGTAGTTTTATGATCTCTTTCAGATGATGATAACCTTTCTCTGCCGGCTCCTTTTAGTCTCCAAGAGTTAGATTGTGCAGTGTTCCAATGTGATTGAAATAAAAGCCCTAGTCTAGATTGTTTTAATTTCTCCTTACTGAAAAGATTCGAGAACCCTGTTTAGGGTAGACCTGAGGGTTATGTTCGATCAATTCCATCAGTGTTGCATCTCTGTTTGCTGTGAAAATTGGTAAACAACCTTTGGTCTCCAACGAAATTGTTAACTTGCAGGATCAACTAGTGAATCCTAGGACATGTGCTATTTTGATTAGATTATATTTTCTTGTATGTAGAACACTTCGACAACATTCATAGTTTAGAAATTGTTTGTTTCGAATGATGTAACCTTGCATAATTTAAAGGAAATGCAATGAAAGCACTTTTAAAGTAAATTGCAATGAAAGGTAAATTTTGGAAATGTAAAATAAATTGTAAATTGGAATGTAAAGAGGGTGCTTTTACACGTACATTCTCAATAACTCTTTTCTCAATTCAGCAAATACTTTGAGTATTTGTGAGATTTTGTGCAACGAATGAACACCCAGAAATCCTAATACTAAGACCCCTATATATACGGAAGCGGATTCTCTGACTTAAGCGTGTAAAATGTTATTCTATGCGTTTCTTGTTAAACCAAAAGACACCTGGCATAATTTATTTACTGTTCGTCGAATTGTTACTTAAACTTAGAGAATATTTCTAAGTCCCATCTAACTTTTCCCACTCGTACAAGGACGACTTTGATTGGAAACTTTCCAACAAGCTTTTCTGTCGAAAACTTAGAACATCTTCAAACATATTTCCTTTTTACTTATCATGTCAAACTCAGCTTGGCGTCGAAACTCCCAGCTTACAAATTTTCCCCCAAAAATTTCATTTTCGACATACTGAAGAAAAGGCATATTTTGAAAGCTCTTTTTGACGCCATAAACTTTTCAACTGTTGTGATGTCATGGTCATTATGGCGCTTTTCTCAAATGTCTCCTCAAAATCCACGTGAAAATCTTTTCAATCATCACCACACCCCTAGTTCCTAGGAGATCGTGGGCTAGCCTCAATTGCCACCGTGTTCTCACAGGCTCTTCCGACTAACACGCATCCCACTCACAACTTCAACCATCAATAAACTTTCAGCGGCTGACGGTCATGTATACCTCTCCCTGCCATAATCTATATGCGACATGGTCAACATACTCAATGAGCATTGATCGATCACTGGGTCCTCCCGAGAATGTCCATCAGTGTGAACAGAAGCCTCTATAGAAGCATGAGTCGTAGCGTCTGTATCAGTAGGAGTATCATCATCGTCAATAGGAAGTGTGAAAGCCACCTCATCAACAAACACATGAACCTCATCATCACCAACCTCAACAACCTCCTCATTAGTAACCTCAGTAACAAGAACCTCCTCATCAAGAGGTACCTCATCAGCAACAGGAACCTCCACAACAGTAGGTACCTCCACAAAAACTCTAGTTACTCGGCGTCGGGTGCGCGGAATTGGCCTTGCGCCTGCTCAGCCATCCATTTCTAGTGCAAGCTGGTCGGAGCAACTCATCAAGCCCGTAGCTGGGGAGACTCTGCCTCAACAGTCCTATAGCCCCGGCTATCGCTTTATTAGTGACCCTGACGGTAATGGTGTTGTCCATCCCCTAGTTCTCACTGAAAAATGAAAAAAATTAGAGTAAGAAGATTTTATTGGAAATTTTAAAATTTTCGAAAATTTGTGCAATAAATTTTTTTGAAATTTCCAGTATACATGGTCAAAAAAATCTCCGAAAATTTCAAAATTTCTAGTAAATATTCTCGGAATTTTCACAATTTCTAATAAATTCTTCTGAAAAATTTAAAATTTTCAAGAATATCTTCTGACAATTCCCACTTTTCCAATATGTTACCAAGAATTTTTTATATGCACTTGAAATTTCCAATATTACCTATAAAACTTAAAATTTGTGTTTCATGCGAGTAAAGTTATTATCGTCTTCTCCTTTAATTATAACCCCCAATTTAAAAAATTAGGACAAAATCTCTTAATTATTAGAGACGGAATCTGTGAAGTAAAATAAAATGTAGTACTTTCTCTGATCCCATTTATAAGAAAATATTCTCTTTTTAGATACATTGAATAAATAATATATCTAAAAAATATATTGTTTAGATACATTATTTATTCAATATATCTAAAAAGGGAATTTTTTTCTTATAAGAAAGTATAAAAGTAATAGGGTTAATGAACTTTTTCATCCCTTTAAATATTTCAAATTTCGTTTCTAGTCCCTCCAAAATTTTCCTTCAATAAATCGTCGCTTCAAAATTTTTCTTTTGAACTATTGGTCCCTAACGTCAAATTTCGTAGCTAATTGGTGGCTAAAATCGTAGCTAATCTCTAGCAAATTTGACATTAAGGACCAATAGTTTAGACGAAAAATTTTGAAGAGACGATTTCTTAAAGGAAAATTTTGGAGGGACTAAAAACGAAATCTGTAATATTTAGATGGATGAAAAAGTTCATTAACCCAAAGTAATATAGAGAATCCGGTAAAAAAACGTGTTGTTTGATGAATGGAATGAAATAAAAGTAAGAAACAAAATAGGTCCACTCCACTCTCCACCCCTATCTTATGCATAAACGTTACCCAGCTTCAAATATTTCTCACTCGTCCTTCTATTGAAAACAACCCACTGCAGCGGCGGCAAAAACCACTCCCTCACTCTCTCAATCACTTTTCACGATTCCCTTTTCCTCATCCACAACTCACTCATCATTTCCCTTCCTGTGAGTTCTCTCTCTTTAACTTTCCAATTTACATCATAACTATTTCATATTCACGCTTTCTTTCCTGCATTTTTCTCATTTTTGACGCGGTTGTATGCATTTCGTATTCACCCTATCTTTTTATAACTTAATTTATTTTTAAAATAAAAATTCTAAAACACCAATCAACCAACTCTTATTATTATTATTATTATTTTATAGTTTCCTTTCAATTCTGACTACAAACACTATCAACATACAACAATTATAATTGCTTGTTCTGATTCTGTATTTTATAGGATTATTTTAAAGAGGGAGTGAAATTTAAATGATTTTGTTTACTAATTATTGCTTTTAGGGATTGAAATTCACTTATTGCGTGTTTGGATTGACGATGAGGTTGGCAGAATCACGGCGAACTCATAATTTGTTTGAGCAATGCAACCTAATTATTTTAGTAGAAACAATTTAGTTTAGGGAAAATTGGCTTTGTTTTCTTTAGTAGAAACTAGAAACAATTGTTGAACCTAGTCTTGTGTGGTTTGAACATGTGTGAAGAAAAACAGTAGAGTCTGCACTACGAAATCAGATGGAGAATAATTCAATAGTGAGACTGAGAGATAAAGAGATGTGAAGAAAACTGTTATTGGTTAAGCCACTAAGAGAGATTTAGAGGAAAATGATCTATTTTTGAACTTAAAACATGAAAGAATTCGCGAAAAAAGTCCTCACCTAGTGGGAATTTTTTTTTTGTTACTGTTTGATAGGTAGGGGTGGGTGCATAATGTTTTAGTAACCTTCGTTGCAGGATAGTATCTTCTTATAGATGCAGATCCTCTAACGTTTGGGCGGGAACTGCACCCTACCATTCAATCAATTTTGTCCTCTAGATCAATCAGAACACCAATATTATGACACGTGATGTGGCAAACAAAACATCAAACACAGCAGAAACCAAGTAAGCCATGCATGTTGACATCCTCTCTACTTGACCGCCACCCCGCCTTTGTAAACGATATCGCCGTCAACTGTCTCCAATTACTATCCTCTCTCCACTAGCCATCCTCGTTGCCACTTGGTGGTTTGTCGATACCGCAAAATCATCTTCATAGCGTTCTTGATGTCATTTTCATTTTTGTGCACTGGACCTGAACTTTGTTCTGCCTCCAACAACAAGCACCAAACCAATTTGGGCAAAGTGTGTCAAAACTCTCCATAGTCATTCAAATTGGAATGGTAACACTAAGCAGAGCTAAGATTCAAATGAAATGGAAGAAAAGGGGAAAGAAAGAGATGAAGTATCGATAATATTTTGATTTTCCTGTCACAGCTTTTTTTTGGAACCTTCTATTACCTCCCCTGAGTTCTCCATTCAGTTTTAGAACCTGCAAATTTTGACAACCCGGTTCTTAGAATTTTTCTTTCCCCTCTTCTTCTCTGTTAGTCTCTAGTTTATTCATTGACTGAAGTAATGAGATCATTTTGCAATCATCTAAACGGACATAGTTGCAATGACGGTGAATATGGGGAGACAACAGTTGTGGCTAGCAGTGTTGGGACGACGACGGTCTAAGGCAGCTGTCGCGGCAAGACGGAATGACGAGAAAACGCAAGGGCATCTTGTTTTCTCTTTTTTCTTCTGATGTTTTCTTGGATGTGTCATAATATTAGCGTTACGTTTCATCTAAAGGACAAAATGGATTGAAAGGTAGGGTGCAGTTCCCGCCCAAACGTTAGAGGACCCGCATCCGTCGTCTTATTTAATTCTTCCCTGGACTGCCCTTTTATTCTTCTCATTCTGACAGTAACATGTCAATGTTTTGTGTATTTATTTTAAAGTTGGTGCAGTATTTAGTTCAGGCATTCTCAGACTCTGAGCACGTGACTAAATTCTCTGCAAAATTTATTTTTTTGATACAGGATAAGTTACCTGATACGTTAGTGTTGAGACATGATTTCCCATGTGGGTTGTTTCTGTCATTCCATGATTTTTTTTTTAGTTCACGGTGAAGATAAATAACTGCTAATAAATGGAGCATATTAGCGTGAGTATATGTAAAGTTATCTTTTCGCTTCTGCATCTTTATAAACCGATAATTGATTTTTGGGTGCTGGCTAATATTAATCAACAATGATGTCAATGAAAACGCAATGGCATCTTGTTTTCTCTTTTTTCTTCTGATGTTTTCTTGGATGTGTCATAATATTAGCGTTACGATTCATCTAAAGGACAAAATGAATATCTGTACTAGTACTTGACCTTGTGGATGTGCTTTAGTTCCGTGTCCTTGAGATTATTGTTACACGCTTTGCTTATAGACATTCAAAATTCTTTACAACAACTGGACAAAGAAGCGATGAATGGCAACAATGCTAAGCTAGACTGAAATGTTTTTCAATGATAAGACTCTGTATCAATTAGTATCTTTTTACTATTTCCTTTTGGTTAGGATATACATGTTAGTCTTTACTCTTTCAAATGCTCATCTGAAAGATAATACTGCTGATTCTCATTATACTTTCATTGATACCGAAATTCAGATTTGTTTAATCTTTATATGTCTAATCATACTGATAATTATTATTATAAATAGAGATCATTGAAGCATACAGCTGTAGCAACATGTGGTCAAGCATTAATTAAGCAAGAAAAACTATTTAAAAAAATGCTGTCTACTAGTGCTGCTGCTCAGCTTCCCAGTTGCTCGTACCGCATTCCCAGCCTTCTTAATGTCCATCATCATACTCGACAAAAGAGAAAACTCACCACTCTATCACTTGCCAATGCAGATAACCAAATCCCTCTCAGAAACTTCTACGGTCCAAGTCTTCCTCAGACATACAGTTGCTGCAACGGGATAGAAAGCAATTACAGGTCTAGTCACAATTCCAATTCAGATCAGAACGACAGACACCTATTCCTTATTAAATTCTTCTCACTTGCTGAATCAGAAGACACCGGTAATCAAAATCCAGAAACCAGAAACCACAGTGAACATCAAGTAGACAGACAAAGGGAATTCAGGGAAAACGACACAAACATAGCACTTTTCACTCAGATGTGGTGGGTAGATTTGAAAGCGGCATTCGGCCAAAGCATCAACTTTGAGGGCATTCTCTGTTCAACTATGGTGATCTTAAAAGACCCACATTTGGCTGTGCCCCATATTTCAGTTCGTGATATAAGATACATTGACTGGGCTGCTCTACGTAGAAAGGGATTTAAGGGTGTTGTCTTTGACAAAGATAATACTATTACAGCGCCCTACTCTTTAACGCTGTGGCCTCTACTCGAGTCTTCACTGGAAAGTTGTAAATCAGAGTTTGGTCCAGATATTGCTGTATTCAGTAACTCAGCTGGTAATTCTAACATGGAGCATTTCGAAATTATAGCGGTAGTTGTTATTCATGTAATCATACAGCATGTTTTGTGCTGATTTGTTGATATTGTAAATCAGGACTTCGCGAGTATGACCATGATGGTTCAAAGGCTAGGAATCTTGAGAGTGCGATTGGAATTAAAGTCATCAGACACAGTGAGTAGTGCCTTTTTTCTGTTTAGAATTTAAAAGCATGACCTTGGATAGAGCATTACGGCGAAAGTTGATCCATGTAGCCGACCCCACTTAGTGGGATAAGGCTTAGTTGTTGTTGGTGTAATGTTTGTTTCGTCTTGAAAATAAACGTTATCCAAAGCTTGTGTAAAAATATACTAGGATTGTGAAAATTCCCAGGGAGAATTGACTCTGCGATTATTGTTGATAATGATATATGTATATATGCTGCAGGAGTGAAGAAGCCAGGTGGCACAGCTGAAGAAGTTGAAAAGCATTTTGGCTGTGATTCATCACAGTTAATCATGGTAAATATGAATTGGTATTGTTTATTTTCTATTAGATTAGATATTTTTCATGTAGTTGATTCAGGATTATGTTAAACCATAAATATTCGGATGCAGGTGGGTGACCGTCCCTTCACTGACATTGTTTATGGCAATCGAAATGGATTTCTTACTATCTTGACAGAGCCATTGAGTCTTACCGAGGAGCCATTTATTGTTAAGCAGGTATGTACTTCATATTCATTTTCTTTTTTGGGTGCTACAAGTGTTCAACACTTCAACTTGATTTTCTGATAAGTAATGTTTTGATGATTGTGATGATAGGTGAGGAAGCTAGAAACTACATTTGTAAATTACTGGTCTAGAAAAGGATTGAAGCCCCCTGAGCAGAAGCTATTGCCAGATCCCAGACATTGTGTCAAAGAGCCACGTCCTTGATAGACCTGTCTCCAAAAGACACGAATTTTTTAGGTCATCAAAATGCTCCCCCTTAGTGTAATGCATACAAGTGAATTTTTGTTAAATTATTTAGTTTTTTTTTTTTCATTTTACAAAACTGGTAATGTATCTCCCACCTCTCAAGCCTTTTTGGTAAGTTAAGGTATCTCCTCTTACTAAATCTGTGTTTCCTTGGGAAGGGGCGGGTAGAAAAAAAAATCAGAAAAATAGTTTTCAATACATTTTAACTTTTATAATTTTATTTTAAACAACTCTCACCCTTAGTCTTTTATAACTAAAGTCAGAAGTATGCAGTAAGTTGTTCAGACTCTGATATAGATGATTGAATGTACAATATAATTTATTTATTTATTAAATTTTGGTATCCGACTTCCACTATCTAATAGTTAGGGGTGGCAAAATGGATGGATTGGATCCATTAATCCATTAAACTCTCTAAATAAAAATCCAATCCATCCATTAATGAATAAAATTCATTCAATCCATCCATTAACAAATTTCTAATGGATAGATATCCATCCATCCAAAAGATAATTAAAAATATTTTATTTTTTTAAAAATTTCATAAAAATAATAATTTACGTATTTTAAAATAGTTTTTTTGTTTTTCTGAAAAATAATTGATTTTTCGCTCTTCAGAAAAAATTTGAATTTTTGTTTTTTCAAAAAAAACTCGATTTCTCGTTTTTCTGAAAAAAATTCAATTTTTCGTTTTTCTGAAAAAGACTCGATTTTTTCGTTTTCCAAAAAAAAACTCGACTTTTTTCGTTTTTTCCGAAAAAAAACTCGATTTCTTCGTTTTTTCGAAAAAATTTCGACTTTTTTCGTTTTTCTGAGAAAAAAACTCGATTTTTTTCGTTTTTCCAGAAAAAAACTCGACTTTTTTTTGTTTTTCGAAAAAAATATCGATTTTTTCGTTTTTCCCAAAAAATCTCGACTTTTTTCATTTTTTCCGTTTTTCGAAAAAAAGCTCGATTTTTTTTCGTTTTCCCCAAAAAATCTCGACTTTTTTCATATTTTCGGAAAAAAAACTCGATTTTTTCGTTTTTTAAAAAAAAAAACCCGGCTTTTTTCGTTTTCCGGAAAAAACTCGATTTCTTGGAAAAAAAAACTCGACTTTATTGTTTTTTCGGAAAAACCTGTTTTTTTTCGTTTTACGGAAAAACACGATTTTTTTGTTTTTCGAAAAAACTCGGTTTTTTCGTTTTTTTGAAAAAACTCTATTTTTTCGTTTTTCTGAAAAAACACGATTTTTTCGGAAAAAAACTCGATTTTTCAATTTTCTGAAGTAACTCGTAAATAATTTAAACCATTTAAAGTATAAAATAAAAATAATCCATTGGATTATCAAAATGTGTTGGATGGATTGGATCTATCCATGTATATAAATGGATGAATTTAATCCATCCATTAACTTATTTTTTATTTGGTGGATGGATTGGATGGATTTTTTGGTGGATGGATTGAATGAATTTTAGCTTAATGGATCCAATTGCCACCCCTACTAATAGTGGAGGTCCCTAATTAAAACCAATTGAAGAACCTAATTAAAAGCAATTGAAGAAGAAAAAAAACATGATCATTTTGTCCTTTCAATCAAGGTATCAAATTTACGGCACAAAAGCGAAACAATACTAGTAGCATATAATCAATTCTATATATTCATATTAGATTTTGGTTTAGCACTTGGAAGTGGAAAGAATCAATTCTAATGACGAAATCAATTTTACCCCAAAACAATTAGATATCAAAATCAATTTTACAAATCCATAATCAATTTTGTGTGTTCCAAGTTAAACCAATGACCAAATCCACATCCATATTACTATGAGATATTCAAGCAACTAGCCTCCAATTTAAATTATAATACTCAATTTTAAATGTTGACTTATTATGTAGAATAATGAATTCTTTAATAAGAACAATAAATTACTATATGGTTTTCACTATGCAACAAATAAAAAAAATTAATTTGAAAAAAAAAAGGACATAAACAAGTTGGAGATATGAAGATATAGTTATCCAATATCTAGTGAATCATTAAATGCCCGCCACATACTCAAGTGACAAGTCCATCTCCCATGCAACCAAAAGCAAACAACTCCATTTCATTTCTCAGTCACTAATCAAACAATTCTAGCAGCAATGGAAGGCATAACACAATCTCTCTACCTAACAAAAATTCCCAAGTCTCAAACCTACTCTGTTTCTTCATCAAATTCACCACTTTCATTATACTCCAAAGCCTCTTCAATAGCTTTCAATTCATCAACATATCAATGCTTTCTTTTTCAGCAACATGGTGGTGGTGTTATAAATCCCATAGCAAAAGAAAAGGGGAAACTGGGAGCTATTCATGCATCAGAGGCTACAACTCCAACAACAAACGCTACTGGAAGATGGATTCTTGAACCAATTGGTTAGTTACATTTTCTTCAATTTAATCTACTCTAGAAACAATAACCTAGAAGTAACAATTGAAAACTAGTTAAAATCTATATTTATTTGATAGGAGATGGTGATACAAGACATATAGGCTACAAGGTTGCAATGCCAGGTGCATATGAAATCAATTCTGTAAGTAATTTCAGCATCAATTATTTCTGTACAGCTAAGTATGCTTCAGATTAACTGATTTGTTTTTGAATTATATAGAATGAAGTCACTGTTGGACGTGTTCCAGAGAAAGCTGATCTGGTGATTCAAGTTGCAACAGGTATATAAGTTTCAATTGATAAATTTTTATGTATTTTGATTTTTCTTTCTACAATTACAAGTATAATTTGTATTATACTG